>NC_132923.1:15903782-16206812 GCF_047675955.1 Chlorocebus sabaeus
CTTTTTGGATCCTTGTACAGCATCCTATACTGCTTTTATGTTCGTTCATGTGTGCATTTGTGTACATGTATACACATATTACTCCACAATGAAGCACAATCTTCTTTTATACCTTTCCTGGTTGGGGTAGTAATTTTACAGCCTACAATCACATATCCGGAAGAACAGTGGAATATGTATGATACCATAAAAATTAGCACATTTAACAAAGTATAACTTACTCATGGTTACAACTAAGTTAATGTTTTTTCCCTTTATTTTTCAAAAGGCTCATTTTTCTCCATTTCTCTACTATCAAAGTCAAGAACTGCCCAATGGCTCTGTCAAGGAGGCTCCAGCTCCTACTCCCGCTTCTCTGGAAGTCTCAAGTCCACCAGATACTACAGAGGAAGTAGATCATAAGCCTAAACTCTGCAGGCTGGCTAAAGGTGAAAATGGCTATGGCTTTCACTTAAATTCGATTCGGGGTCTGCCAGGCTCATTCATCAAAGAGGTATGGTAATCTGGTTCCAGCAGCCCAATAAACACAGCCACGATTAGGATAGTCTCAGCTTTTCCCACCCATTGACGGCTTAGTAGAGAGGTTCCATTGAAGGCACACACTGAGGGGTCTCACCTGGGTTCAGATAAATGTTGTCATGGTCCCATACCCTTTAGGTTAGCTACCAGTACATCATAAGTTCACGTGTTTTTTGCTTCCCAAACATCTGTTCCAAACAGTGAGTTGACTGAACTCTAGCTGACAGTCACTATCAACTCTGATTGGCAGTCATACTTGTTTGCTTCTGTGTATTTGGCATAATGCCCCTTATCCTGTAGGGACTGATAAGACTCCCTATAGCTTTCAAGTTGGGAGTGAAGAAGGGGGACCTATTTATCCCCCTTTATCCCAGAAGACATGTGACACTGAATCACTAGTTATAATACCACTAATCATGTGAATATAGAAGTTACAGCCTTCATAAATACAAAAGCATTAGAACACCTTTTTCAACTCTATACCTCAAGGAGAAATAATAACATGATTAAGAATAAATTCTTGAACTCCTCATCTGTCCTCTGAAGGAGAGCTAGTCTGACATCCCCTTCTCTGTGTTTGAAATTGATAACTCAGAACTTCTGTTCACAGGTACAGAAGGGCGGCCCTGCTGACTTGGCTGGGCTAGAGGATGAAGATATCATCATTGAAGTGAATGGGGTGAATGTGCTGGATGAACCCTATGAGAAGGTGGTGGATAGAATCCAGAGCAGTGGGAAGAATGTCACACTTTTAGTCTGTGGAAAGAAGGCCTATGATTATTTCCAAGCTAAGAAAATCCCTATTGTTTCCTCCCTGGCTGATCCACTTGACACCCCTCCAGATTCTAAAGAAGGAACAGTGGTGGAGTCAGGGCATGACTCGGACATGGCAAAAGAACGGGTGAGTGGGGGCCTATTTCTTTTCGTGATCTAATTTACTGGAGTAGGGGTATAGTCCCTATGAGTATATTTAATGTCTGTTTGCCACAGATTTTTTTAAAACTAGAAAATGACAATGTAAAGATAACTCACAAATCAAGTTGTTGTAGAGGACAGGCGGCCGTACAAGGACAACAAATTTCTTACTTTCACAGCATGCAGCTGATAGCAGTTGTCTAGAGCTAATAAATCAAGAGGTACAAAGTTTATCAGTATTGTAATGGGAACCCCCAGAAGAGCCTGAATTGGATGATCTATGTATGAATTCTGGTTCTGTCATTTGTCAGTTGCGGGGAAATGGATTTATTTGTTCTGTTCCTCAGTTTTCCCACCCATAAAATGGGGATAATTTGTAGGATTGTTATCAGGATTATGTTAACTAAGATTATATTAACTATATTAAAGTGCTTTGAATAGTGGCTGGCTCATAGTAAGCATGTAAATGGTGATGCTTATAGACAATATTGTCTAAAATAACTGACAGGTATTCCAGTTTTATTACTAGGAAAGATTAAGCATTCTCTATATATTTGGATTAAACTTCTTGGTAAGTCTCAGTTTCATATTTTTGCCCAATATTTCTTTTTTTTTTTTTTTTTTTTTGAGACGGAGTCTTGCTCTGTCGCCCAGGCTGGAGTGCAGTGGCCGGATCTCAGCTCACTGCAAGCTCTGCCTCCCCGGTTCACGCCATTCTCCTGCCTCAGCCTCCCAAGTAGCTGGGACTACAGGCGCCCGTCACCTCGCCCGGCTAGTTTTTTGTATTTTTTAGTAGAGATGGGGTTTCACCATGTTAGCCAGGATGGTCTCGATCTCCTGACCTTGTGATCCACCTGTCTCGGCCTCCCAAAGTGCTGGGATTACAGGCTTGAACCACTGCGCCCGGCCCCCAATTTTTCATAGATGAACTTGAGGTCCAAAAGTAAACTGACTTATCCAAATTCAGAAAGGAAATTTATAGCAAAGCCAAGACTCTAAAAAAGTTTAATTCAATGTTGTTCTTTCCATTATATTCTGCTAATTGGTGAATACTCATTTTAATAAACTCAGTTTATTTAATAAACTCAGTTTAATGAACACACACAATGCCCACTGATTTGTATTCTGGAATGCTTAATAAACACTATTTTAGTTGTCATTTAAAAATTCTATCATTTCTCTTTAGGAAGTCAATATCCTAGTCTTATAAAAAAAAATATATACAGACATTAAGGAATTTGTTAATGTGTCAAACAGCAAGTTGAAAACGGTCAAGTGTAGAATTCAGGTCACCTGACTTCTAGTCATACCTAGATCATCTGATTCAGGCTCTTCTGGGGGTTCCCATTACAATACTGATAAACTTTTTACTTCTTGATTTATGAGCTCTAGACAATTGCTGTCAACTGCATGCTGTGAAAGTAAGAAATTCTAGTGAGTGACTCTACTCCCTGACTTAAGTCATGCAACTCTAGAATAGATCATCCCTTTTTCATTACTCTACCAATTGTAAATTCTTTGTTTTCTTTTACACAGGCCCACAGTACAGCCTCACATTCTTCTTCCAATTCTGAAGATACAGAGATGTGATGAAAACAAGTAATAGCGTTGGCTGTTTATTTGATAGCTATTTCTGGGTATTTAATAGGAATCGTTTCTCAAGGAATGAGTTGCGACCAGTTTACTGTCTCTTTAGAAGAAAAACTCCACTGGAAACCATTCACCATGTGTGACTGGTCTTACGGATGGCTACTGCAGACTGCTAATTTATGCTTAACTTAGGAAGAGATAAGGCAAGAGCTAGATTTTTTTCATGTGATCTCTTCCAAGCTTCAACTTAACTACATTTCTCTGTATGATGATGTCTCTTACTTCTACAGGTTCCTTGAGCACCAAAGATGATTCATAACTCTGTATAGGTGATAGCTGCTTATTAAAGCATCTTAGCAGATAAGCCTATTAAAATTATGCTTTTGTAACAATGTTGTAGTTGCTAGAATAAATACCATTAACAAATGCCTTTTGAGTACACTTGATAGAGCTTTTGTTTTGGATTCACTTTTTATGCTTTAACCTTCATTTGCTTCTAGAAACCCAAAACACATTAAGTACAAAATAAGACCTTAGTAATAAAATTCAGAATTTTCTTAAATTGCATGTCTGAATGTTCTAAAAATTTTTCAACATTTCCCTTTCACAAGTGACTCCTTCCCCCAGTTAAGTTATTCATGGTTTCACCCCACAGTGTGAGGGGCAGATAGAAAAAAAAAAAAAGGAAACATCACTACTGAATTGAAAGTAGGGTATAATACTAAGTTGACAGGAAATCAAGAAAAAATGACATACCTGAAATCTCTCTTTTGGTAGAATCTATTTCAGGTACACACTACCCCTTTCCCGGAAAAGAACAGATAACTTCTTGGTTATTTTAATGGGGTAGGCTCAGATGAGGAGGTGTGGGATGCTAACTCAAGTCAGATCACACAAGCACAACACCAAGCTATGCTTGATGAAAGGAACCTAAGGCCAAAGTGTTACAATCTCTGATTTTAATGAGTCAATCTCAAGGGAAAGCTATAACCTTCTCCATGTGAACCTTAAAACGGAAATCATATGTGTTTGGCCCAGCTACCATAGAAATCTCTTGCCCCAGAGTTCCAGTGTATTTTTTCCCTTTAGTTTCTTGGCTCCTCTCCGCCTTTGCACCAGCCTCAAATCCACACGGGACGCTCTCTGCTGAGTACTGTCTTGAGTTACTTCTCCCTCTCATGTTCTGGCTGATGCTACTCACGGTCATAGTATCACCCGACCGGGAAACAGTATGCTATGAGGTGAAAAATGCTACCACAGCATTTTGTTGTTTATAAAACGTCAGGCCCTGGTTCCATTTTTCCCCCTCTTAGATCTAAATTTTGAAACCACTGGCCTCTAATAGTCTGTAGTAGGCTTAAGTTCAAGGTGCCATATGCTTCTCTGGTGCCTGTTTGTGAGCCAAATAGAGGAAAAGTATGCTAGAGAGAGCGCTGACCAGGAAGATCACATCAAACCAACGGTGATAGAAGTTGAACTGCAGTTCTCCAAGGACTTCAGTGATGATGGTGCGGTATTCTGGAGGCATACTCATTCGGATCAGCAGCACAGAGGAGACAAAGTACATGCCCTGTAAGTCAAATGAATTAATCCAGAAGTGACTCTGAATGTAGTGAGGAACAGGACAAAGGAAATTATTAAAATTCTTAAAAGTATCAAGCACATTTCTGATATTTCACAGCTGTAAACATAAAGGTAACTCAATAAACTTACCATTATCTGTGCTAACAGCAGGACAATGACATTGGAGGACTTACTGCTAGAGATGGCATAAAAGAACTGTCAAGAAAGAGGGAGATAAATTTATGCAGTACTGTTAGATTCGTGTGTCATGAACAATAAGAAATATGGTTAACATTTGATTGAAAGTGTCTCTTCGATGCCACAATCCTGTATAGAACAGTTCATATGATTAAGCCTATAAAGAAGAGACTTAAAATAGACTGCAGAAAAAGTTAGTTTCCCCCGGAGGTAAGTTCTTCACATAACATATGAAAGGATTCCTATTGCTATCACACTTCAGAAACTATGTGACACATGTGACTTAACATCACTGTAAACATTAAGTCAGATCACTCCAGCCCACTCACAGTGTTTGTAGTTGTTACTAGGCTCCTGTGCTCTGTCTAAAACTCTGCTAGATGCCTGCAAATCCCTTCCCGTCCCAACCTCTTCTTTCATTCAAAAGCTCCTGGATTTTAAATCCCTACCTTTCCTACCAGGGAGGACTCACTTTCCACCTCCGTGAAGTCTTCCTACACTGATTAGAAAATAGTTGAATTCAGTAGGTCCTTCCTTAATGCCATTTATAGGATCTTGGAAACTGAGATTTTAAGTGAAATGACGTATAACAAAACTACATTTTTCTCATCAGCATTATAATGAAATGTTGAACGAAACATTTTTTTGAGGACTTGGTATATAGTTTTACTTAAAGCCGCTGTTTCCAAGAACTTATTGATACATTGAGGACTTGCTATATTCTGTCCCCCTACTTCCATATCTTCTCTACAAGTGATTCTCACAATTATTCTTCCAGTCTCAAATATCTGCTGAATACCTGCCTACCATGTGCTAGGTTCTGTTCTAGATACTGATAACATATCAGTGAACAAAACAGAACCATATCTTTCTCTATTACCTTTAGTGAATGTACTTATCTATAATTGGTATATGATGTAAATATATTGCCAACAATTTATGTAGTAGTTTAACTTTTTAAAAATTCGGTTGTATGTCTTTTAAATCCTTGGGACTGTTTAAAGTCCCAGGAGGCAGAATTCTTAATTAGGTAAAATTATCTCATGGTACCACTTTTTTTTTTTGAGACGGAGTCTTGCTGTATCACCAGGCTGGAGTGCAGTGGTGCGATCTTGGCTCACTGCAATCCCCGCCCCCCAAGTTCAAGTGATTCTCCTGTCTCAGCCGCCCAAGTAACTGGGACCACAGGCATGTGCCACCACACCCAGCTAATTTGTTGTATTTTTAGTAAAGATGGGGTTTCACCATGTTGGCCAGGATGGTCTCCATCTCCTGACCTCATGATCCGCCCACCTCAGCCTCCCAAAGTGTTGGGATTACGGGCATGAGCCACCACACCCAGCTGGTACCACATTTAATTAAACAAATGATAAGCAGTACTTTTTAACACTGTGATAAAACACACCTTGGTAAGAGTGATCAGCAGTCCTCTGATGGATGTAACGATGATTATTCCAACAAGAATGAAGGAAATGTGTTGGGACCAAAACTTCACCTGCCACCATGATAGGAAGAAAAAACAGCTGCTAAACCTCTGTTCAGAGAGATGTAAAGGCTAAGTAAAAGCTATATCCTAATCATTTACGTGACTGTGAGAGGGAACTTCATTAGACCCTACCTGATTTTTTTTTCTTAAGGGAGAGAGGAAAGCAAGTAAGTGGCAAATAAAACAACTACAGAAAGACTGCAGTAGATATCTTAATTAGCAGACTTAATTAAACCTTAAAATTAAAAAAAATTTTTTTTTTTTTAGAGCCAGGGTCTTGCTATGTAGTCCAGGCTGGTCTCAAACTCCTGGGCTCAAGCAATACTTCCACATCAGCCTCCCAAAGTGTTGGTATTACAGGCATGAGTCACCATGCCTGGCAGCAAGTACCAAGGAGTGATAAAAATAACACTAATAAATCAGAAGAAACAGAACTAATGATACAGTTTTACTGTTATAAATGAAAAGCAGGAATTAAAAGGAAAGTAAATAATAGCTTGATTACTTTCAGTGTCTATGAATAATAGTTCCCTAACCACCAAAACTTCAAGGAATCTTTCTTTTTATAATAAAGGAATATATAGACATTCTCAGCTAAATTCTAGGAAATAGCTGAATTTCACTGGAACCACATGATACCTTTTTCTCCTCCTGCATTGCTTCATAGTGAGAAGGAGTTTTGGGACCCTGTGTTTGATTCAGTTCTGAAAAGTATCTGCAAGGGAGCTGCTATTACTAACATCTAAAAGATTTGTTATTCAGAATTACAAAATATGGCATAAACAGATGAATTGTAGATGGAATATATACATGACCATCTAAGTATCCTCAGAAAGTACAGAAAAGGAGAAGCATTGCTAAAAACTCAGCCCAGTAAAACACTTAAGAAAACACAAATGCAACAATAGCAAAGCATACTTTTTGTTGTTTTTTGAGACAGGGGTCTCACTCTATTGCCCAGAATAGAATGCAGTGGCACTATCTCAGCTCACTGCAACTTCTGCCTTCCCGGTTCAAGTGATCCTTCTGCTTCAGCCTCCTGCGTAGCTGGGACTACCGGTGCATGCCACCATATCCAACTAATTTTTATATTTTTTCTAGAGATGGGGTTTCACCATGTTGCCCAGGCTAGTCTTGAACTCCTGGACTCAAGTGATCTGTCTCGGCCTCTCAAAGTGCTGGGACTACAGATGTGAGCCACAGTAGTGCCTGGCCTGTAAAGCATACTTAATATAATTTATATACTACTTGAATAAAAGATACCATGCTCCTTCACACTCAAAGAGGATATACAATTGATCTAGCATCAAGAAACATGTACATTGAGCTGTTTCTCAAGGATTGGGGCTCGGTTTGCTCTGGTGCATTTTCATTTTATCCAAGTCCTTTTGAGATCGGGGCATGTCTGGCTGGGATGGATGGCTGGGGGTAGCATGCAGTCTGTGGCTAGGTTGACAGCACAGCTAAATGGCCTATACTGGGACTATTATATGACATTGGTCTTACCGTTAAAGTGCTATTCAGCCTGAGTCATTGGCTCTGGTTTATGAATAAATACACTGAACTTCAATTACGACAAGGGTGTATTTATGACAGTGGTATTATGAAACAGTAAAAAGCCAATTTATAAAAACAACTTTGTGCAGAGGTGACAGTTACCATCTTTAGCCCTAGGTCCACATTAATTGATAAAGATCATTTCTAACAGCAGAAATCGTTTCAGCTCTAACACGGAACACTAATTAGTAGTTAATTTTCCACTGGGGCATCAAAGGTGAGTTGTACGTTTGAAGAGCTCATCAAGAATCACAGAGGGAAGTATCTGAATACTTTGGTGGGGAGAAAATGGTAAACTGGTAGCTGGCTATAGAGAAGCAGAGGAGCAGCTGTAGAAATAATCAGCATCCATGACAATATTAAGTATCAGTCATTACTTCTGGCTTTATGTTAAGACAGAGAATCTTGGCCTTTTACAAATTTTCCATGTGAATACATCAAAATATAAAAATTTTCCATATGAATATGTTAAAATATACTGAGGTGAATGGGAAGAACAAAAGCAGAAGCAAGTACCTAAAGCATACAAATTAGAATCTTAACAATGATAAGTTATAGCAGATAAAAGAGAAAGAAACATGACAAACCAGGATCTTGAATCCTGATATAACACTTACATCAAATTGGATTCCGAGATAATTCACAGTGATCTCAATGCCTCTTGTGACAGGATCCGTTTTCCCAACTCGATCAAAAACAATATTGATGGTAGCCTGCAAAGATGCAGATTTTTACATTGGAGCATCTTAACAATCACTTACTATTTCAAAAAGTGACTCAAACTAATGAATTAATCACTATATCTTACAGGTCAATGCTCCTAAAAATGCAGTTCTACTCTTAATCCAAATCATATATACGAAATCTATTTTGGATACTCTCATATAGGCAAACAAAAGTCCCTATTTACTCCATCTTTCTTTTCTGTAAACAGTCAAGGGAAATAAAGCTATGGCAGTATGCCTTAATTTATCAGGAGCCAGAAAGGTAACATTCTGGTAGATTGAGTCAGATTAAGAGAATCAAGACATCCTAGGGTCATTCCTTGTGGTTATTTTCTGAATGCTCTAACAGCAAATACTAAAATAATAATAAAAAAAGAGTTACAGCTAATAAGTCAACAAACGATATCAAATGGAATAATGAAAAATACCCAATTAATCCCCAAGATGGCAGTTTAAAAAAAGGAAAAAGGGAGAAAAGAACAGATGGGACCAATGAAAAGAAATAGCAACACAGTAGTTTAAAATCCAACCACATAAAAAAAAATCCAACCACATCAATAATCACATGAAATGTAAATGGTCTGCATAATAGGTGAGCAAACTCTGCCACTGGAGTGTGACAGCAGCCACAGACAATACACAAATGAATGGACTTGGCTGTGTTCCAATAAAACTTTATTTCCAAAGGCAGGCAGTGGTTAGGTTTGACCTGTGGGCTATAGATTGCTGATCTTTGGTCTAAACATGTCAACAAAATGGCAGAGATTGTTAGATTGGATAAAAATGCAAGACCCAACTATATATTCCTTACGAAAAGCCCACTTTAATAAATATACAAATAGGTTAAAAGTAAAAGGATGGAAAAATATATTATGCTAACACTAATCATTAAAAGAAAGCCAGAATGTCTATATTAATGCCAGACAAAGTAGACTTCATAGCAAAAATACTGCCAGGTATTAAAAGGGACATTTCAGAATGATAACAGGATCATTTCAATAAGGGGTACATAATGATTCTAAATGTTTATATACCTAATGACAGAGCTTCAAAATACATAAAGCAAAACTGATAGAAATAAAAAAGAAATGGACAAATCCACAACAATAGGTGGATCCCCTCTCTCAATAATTAATAAAATTAGTCAGAAACTCTAATAAATACCATCAATCAATTTGACGTAATTGACATTTATAGAACACTCCTGCCAACAAGAGCAGAATACATATTCTACTCACATACATGTAGGACATTTATCACCATATTCTATCTGGGACAGAAAACAGGTCAATAATTTAAAAGATTCATATCATACAAAACATGTTCTTAGACCACATGAAATTAGAAATCAATTAGAGAATAATATTTGGAAGATCCTCAAATATTTTATAACACACTTCTAAATCACCCGTGAATCAGAGAAGAAATCAAAGGGAAATTAGAAAGCATTTTGAATTGAATGAGAAATACGATTCATTAAAATTTGTGAGATCTAGTACAGCAGTACATAGCAAGAAATGTACAGCATTAAAACCCCTACATCAGCAAAGGTCTCCAATCAGATCTTAGTTTCCATCTTGAGAAATTAGAAAAAAAAAGACTCAAAATAAGCAGAAGAAAGGAAATAACAAAGACCAGAGCAGAAATCAATGAAATAGCACAAAATGAGAGAAAACTAACCCAGCAGTTGGTTCTTTGAAAAGTTCAATAAAATCAATAAACTTCTACTAGACTGATAAAGACAAAAGAGGGAAGTCACAAGTTACCAATATTAAGAACAAGAGAGACATCACTGTCACACCCATGAGGATGGCTATAATAAAAAAGTTAATAACAAGTTGGTGAGGATGTGGAGAAATAGGAACATGCATCCCCTGCTGACAGGAATGTAAACTGTTGCTGCTGTTTTGGGAAAGTCTGGTAGTTCTTTAAAAGGTTAAACATAGGCCGGTCGCAGTGGCTCATGCTTGTAATCCTAGCACTTTGGGAAGCTGAGGCAGGCGGATCACGAGGTTAGGAGTTCAAGACCAGCCTGGCCAATATGGTGAAACCCTGTCTCTATTAAAAATACAAAAAAATTAGCCGGGCGTAGTTGCATGTGTCTGTAATCTCAGTTACTTGGGAGGCTGAGCGGAGAACTGCTTGAACCTGGGAGGCAAAGGTTGCAGTGAGCTGAGATCACGCCACTGCACTACAGCCTGGGCGACAGAGCGAGACTCCGTCTCAATAAATAAATAAATTAAAAGGTTAAACATATACTTAGCATATGACACAGCAATTCTACCCCTAGATATACACGTAAGAGAAATTAAAACATATATCACATAAAAACTTATACATGAGGTCGGGCACGGTGGTTCATGGCTGTAATCCCACTTTGGGAGGCCGAGGCTGGTGGATCACCTGAGGTCAGGAGTTGAGACCAGCCTGGCCAACGTGGTGAAACTCTGACTCTACTAAAAATAGAAAAATCAGCCAGGTATGGTGGTATGCACCTGTAATCCCAGCTACTCAGGGGGCTGAGGCAGGAGAATCGCTTGAACCCAGGAGGCAGAGATTGAAGTGAGCTGAGATCACCCCACTGCACTCCAGCCTGGGCAACAGAGTGACACTCTGTCTCAAAACAAAAACAAAAAACTTATACACAAATGTTCACATCAGCATTATTGATAACGGCCCAAAAGTGGAAACAATCCTAATGTACATCAACTAATAAATGGATAAAAAATGTGGTATATCTATAAAATGAAACAGATATTATTCAGCCATAGAAAATAATGAATTTTTTTTTTTTTTTTTTTTTTTTTTAAGACAGTCTTGCTCTGTTGCCTGCTGGTGTGCGGTGGCACAATCACGGCTCACTGCAGCTTCAACTTCCCAGGCTCAAGCGATCCTCCCCGCTCAGCCTCCCAAGTAGCTGGGGCCACAAGCTTGTGCCTTTATGCCCTATTAATTGTGTGTGTGTGTCGGGGAGGGAGGGGTAAAGAACGGGGTCTCCCTTTGTTTCTCAGGACAGTCTCAAACTCCTGAGCTCAAGTGATCCTCCTTCCTCGGCCTCCCAAAGTGTTGGGATTACAGGCATCAGGCATCAGCCACTGTGCCTGGCCAGGAATGAAGTACTGAAAGACACTATGACATGGATGTACCTTAAAAACATTATGCTGTGGCTGGGTACAGTGGCTCATGCCTGTAAGCTCAGCACTCTGGGAGGCTGAGGCAAGAGGATCACTTGAGCCCAGGAGTTTAAGACCAGCCTGGACAATATAGTGAGACCCGTCTCCATGAAAAAAATATATATACTTTTAAAAATTACATTTAAAAAGCCCCCCAAACTCCATTATGCTAAATGAGAGAAGTCAATCATAAAACAATATAAATTATGTGATTCCATTTATATGAAACATTCAGAATACGAAAATCTATAGAGACAGAAAATAGATTAGTGGTTGCTAAGGGCTGGGGGAGTGGGAACTAGAGGGAAATGGGGAATGACTGCTAATGAGTATGGAATTTCTTTTTGGCTTAATAAAAATGTTCAAAAATTGTGGTAATGGTTATAAAACTATGAATATATTAAGAACCACTGCATTGTACACTAAATGAGTATATTGTATTGTATGAGAATTATATTTCAATAAACCTGTTATATGAAAAAAAGAAGTCTCTACAGGTCTTAGATATTAAAAGGATAGTAAGATAATATTATGAGCAATATCATGCCAATAAACAACTTCAATAAAAATAGACAAATTCCTTAAGACTCAAATTGCAAGAGCTCACTCAATGCTCACTGCATAAACCCTGTATCTTAAAAAAAAAAAATGAATTGGTAGTTAAAAAAAATCTTCCTGCAAAGAAAACTACAGGCCCAGACAGCTTTATTGACAAACTCTACAACACATTTAGGGGAGAAATAACAACTCCACACAAAGTTTTCCACTAACTGAAAGAGGTGGCAGTACTTCTCAACTCATTCTCTAAGGTCCGTAAGCATTACTTTGACACCAAAACCAAATACGACATTATGAGAAAAGAAAACTGTAGTCCAATATCCTCATACATATGGAGGCATTTTTTTTTTTTTTTGAGACAAGAGTCTCCCTCTGTCACTCAAGCTGGAGTGCAGTAGTGTGATAATAGCTCATTGCAGCCTTGGACTTCTGGGCTCAAGCGATCCTCCCACCATAGCCTCCTAAGTAGCTGGCGACACAGGCATGCCACCACACTCAGTTAATTTTTATTGTTTTGCTGAGATGAGGTCTTGCTATGTTGCCCAGGCTGGTCTTGAATTCCTGGCCTCAAGCATTTCGCCTGCTTCAGCCTCCCAAAGTACTGGAAATACAGGTGTGAGCCAACATGCTCAGACAATGCAAATATTCTTAACATAATTTTAGCAAATTGAATCTAACAAAATAGAAAAATGATAATTTACCATGACTAAGTGAGGTTTATTCTAGGAATGCAAGATTGGTTTAATATTCAAAAATTAAGTAAATAACTACAGCAGACTAAAAAAGAAAAACCTTGATCATCTCAATAGATGCAGAAAAAGCATTTAACAAAATCCAACACCTTTTCATGACTAACAATACTCAATAAACTATGATTAGAATGGAACTTTCTCAACCTGATAAAGGGCATCTAGGGAACACCTAACATCATAATGAATGGTGAGACTGGATGCTATCTCCCTAAGATCAGGAATAAGGGTAGGATGACTATTCCTACCACTTCTATTCAACTTTGTACTGAAGGTTTTATAAGACTGGAGGAGCAGCAGGAGAAAAAGGATAAGAAGGAAGGAAGGAAGAACAGAGGAAAGGAACAACTTAATTAAAACACTGGCAAGGTCGCAGGAGGGGCCAAGATGGCCAACTAGAAGGAGTTGCTGTTGGCCACTACTATCAAGAATGAAAACAGCAAGTGAATGCTGCACTTTCAGGCTGAGGTAACCAGGTTCTCCCATTGGGACTGACTAGGCAGTGGGCATGACCCACGGACAGTGAGGAAAAGCAGGGTAGTGCAACAGCCCCATCTGGGAGCCACACAGGGCAAGGGGAGTTCCCACCCCCAACCAAGGAAGGCGGTGAGGGATTGTGGCACCCTGCCTAGGAAACCATTCTTCTTCCACAGATCTGTGCAACCTGTGGATCAGGAGATCCCCTCGTGAGCCCACACCAACAGGGCCTTGGATCCCAAGCACAGAGCTGCTCAGATGCTCAGTGGCCACTGAGGTTGCAGCCAACAGCAGGAGACTGGAGATTGCCTAAGATGACCAAGTTCCTGGGATGGCCGCCATCACTGTGGGTCCAGTCTGCCCTTTTTTCCCTGCCAGTGCTGGGGAGAATATGTGGTTTGGACCAGGAGGAACTCCCCACAGCACAGCACAGTGGCTGTGGCAGACTGTGGCCCGACTGCTTCTTTAGGTGGGACTTGGATCCATTCCTCCTCACTAGGTGGGGCCTCCCTGCAGAAATGTCAGCAACTCCAGGTAGGGGTTTATGGGCAGAACTGATCTCTCTGGGAAGGAGCCCCCAGGGGTAGGGGTGGCTAACGTCTTCGTGGTTCAGCAGGCTTAGTCTTTCCTTCCTGCTGCCTCTGAAGGGTCTGGGCAGTCCAGAGGAGGGGGAGTCCCTTCAGTGCAGCATACCTGCTCTGCCAAGGTGCAGTCAGAGTGCTTCCTTAAGCAGGTCCCTGAGCCCATGCCTCCTTACTAGGTGAGACCCCTGTAATCAGGGGTCGCCAGACACCTTATACAGGAACATTCCTGCTGGCATCAGGTCAGTGCTTCCTCCCAGAGGAAGGAGCAGGCTGCCATCTTTGCTGTTCTGCAGCCTCCACTGGTGATACCTCCAGATGCAAGAGGGACCCAGGTGAGTACAGTATGGATTCGACCCCCAACAAATGGCATCAGCCCTACAGAAGAGAGGCCTGACTGTTAAAAACAAACAGAAAGCAACAACATCATCATCAACAAAAAAAGACCCCACATAAACTCCATCCAAAAGTCAGCAGCCTCAAAAATCAAAGGTAGATAAACTGAGGATGACGAGAAAGAATCAACACAAAAATGGTGAAAACTCAAAAACCCCAGAGTGCCTCTTCTCCTCCAAATGATCACAACACCTCTCCAGCAAGGGCACAGAACTGGGCTGAGGCTGAGGCTGAGATGGATGAACTGACAGAAGTAGGCTTTAGAAGGCAGGCAGTAACAAACTTCACTGAATAAAAGGAGTAATGTTCTAACCCAATGCAAAGAAGCCAAGAACCATGATAAAACATTATAGGAGCTGTTAACCAGAATAACCAGTTTAAAGAGAAACATAAACAACCTGATGGAGCTGAAAAACACAATGTGAAATTCACAATGCAACCACAAGTATCAACAGCTGAAGAGACCAAGCAGAGGAAAGAATCTCAGAGCTTGACGACTATCTTGCTGAAATAAGACAGGCAGACATGGTTAAGAGAAAAAAGAGTGAAAAGGAATGAACAAAACCTCTGAGAACTATGGAATTATGTAAAAATACCGAATCTATGGCTGATGAGGGTACCTGGAAGAGATGGGGAGAACAGAACCAAATTTCAAGTTGGAAAACATACTTCAGGATATCATCCAGAACTTCCCCAACCTAGCAAGACAGGCCAGAACTTCTCCAACCTAGCAAGACAGGCCAACATTCAAATTCAGAAATCCAGAGAACTTCAGTAAAATACTCCATGAGAAGATCAACCCCAAGACACATAATCATCAGATTCTCCAAGGTCAAAATGAAGGAAAAAATGTTAAGGGCAGCCAGAAAGAAAGGACAGGTCACCTACAAAGGGAAGCCCATCAGACTAACAGTGGCTTTCTCAGTGGAAACCCTACAAGCCAGAAGCAACTGGAAGCCAATATGCAACATTCTTAAAGAAAAGAATTTCCAACCCATAATTTCCTGTCTCACCAAACTAAGCTTCATAAGTGAAGGCAAAATAAAATCCTTTCCAGACAAGCAAATGCTGAGGCAACTCATCACCACCTTGCAAGAACTCCTGAAGGAAGAGCTAAATATGGAAAGGAAAAACTATTACCAGCCACTACAAAAACACACTGAAGTACACAAAGCAATGACACTATGAAGCAACTACAATAACAAGTCTGCAAAATAACCAGCTAGCATCATGATGACAGGATCAAATCACACATAACCACATTAACCTTAAATGTAAATGTGCTAAATGCCCCAATTAAAAGACACAGAATGGCAAATTGGATAGAGTCAAGACCCACTGGTGTACTTTCAGGAGACCCATCTCATGTGCAAAGACACACACAGGATCAAAATAAAGGGATGGAGGAAAATTTACCAAGCAAATGGAAAGAAAAAAAAAAAAAAAAGCAGGGGTTGCAATCCTAGTTTCTGACAAAACAGACTTTAAACCAACAAAGATCAAAAAAGACAAAGAAGGGCTTTACATAATGCTGAAGGGTTCAATTCAACAAGAGCTAACTATCCTAAATATACATACACCCAATACAGGAGCACCCAGATCTATAAAACAAGTTCTTAGAGACCTACAAAGAGACTTATACTCCCACATAATAATAGTGGGAGACTTTAACACCCCACTGTCAATGTTAGATCATTGAGACAGAAAATTAACAAGTATATTTAGGACTTGAACTCAGTTCTGGATTAAGTGGACCTGATAAATATCTACAAAACTCTCTACCCAAAAACAATAGAATGTACATTCTTCTTGGTGCCACAAGGCACTTACTCTAAAATTGATCACATAATTGAAAGTAGAATACTCCTCAGCAAATGCAAAACAATTGAAATCAAACAGTCTCTCAGACCACAGGACAATCAAATTAGAACTCAAGACTAAGAAACTAACTCAAAACTACACAACTACGTGAAAATTGAACAACCTGCTCCTGAATGTCTCCTCAGTAAATAATGAAATTAAGGCAGAAATCAAGAAGTTATATGACACTATGAGAACAAAGAGACAACATACCAGAATCTCTGGGACACAGCTAAAGCAGTGTTAAGAGGGAAATGGATAGCACTAAACGCCCACATCAAAAAGCTAGAAAGATCTCCAATCAACACCCTAACATCACAACTAAAAGAACTAGAGAACCAAGAGCAAACAAACCCCAAAGCTAGCAGAAGATAAGAAATAACCAAGGTCACAGTGGAACTGCAGGAGATAGAGATATGAAAAACCCTTCAAAAAAATCAATGATTCCAGGAGCCACTTTTTGGAAAGATTAATAAAATAGACCACTACTAGACTAATAAAGAAGAAAAGAAGAATCAAACAGACACAATAAAAAATGATAAAGGGGACATCACTTGATGTCCCACAGAAATACAAATAACCATCAGAGAATACTACAAACACCTCTATGCAAATAAACTAGAAAATCTAGAAGAAATGGATAAATTCTTGGACACACACATCCTCCCAAGACTGAACCAGGAAGAAGTAGAATACCTGAGTAGACTCATAACGAGTTCTGAAATTGGGGCAGTAATAAGTAGCCTACCATCCAAGGAAAGCCCAGGACCAGATGGATTTACAGCTGAATTCACAGATAAAAAGAAGAGCTGACACCACTTCTTCTGCAACTATTCCAAACAACAGAAAAAGAGGGACTCCTCGCTAACTCATTTTATGAGGCCAGCATCATCCTGATACCAAAATCTGGCAGAGATACAACAACAACAAACTTCAGGCCAATATCCCTGAAGAACATTGATGTAAAAATCCTCAATAAAATACTGGCAAACCAAGTTCAGCAGCACATCAAAAAGCTTATCTACCATGATCAAGTCAGCTTCATCCCCAGAATGCAATGCTGGTTCAACATACACGAATCAATAAACGTAATCCATCACATAAACAGAACCAATGACAAAAACCACATGATTGTCTCAATAGACACAGAAAAGGCCTTTAATAAAATTCAACATCCCTTCATGCTAAAAACTCTCAATAAACTATGTATTGATGGAACATACCTCAAAATAATAAGAGCGATTTATAACAAACCCACAGCCAATATCATACTGAATGGGCAAAAGCTGGAAGCATTCCCTTTGAAAACTGGCACAAGACAGGACGCCCTCTCTCCCCACTCCTACTCAACATAGTATTAAAAGTTCTGTCCAGGGCAATCAGGCAAGAGAAAGAAATAAAGGGTATTCAAATAGGAAGAGAGAAAGTCAAATTGTCTTTGTTTGCATATGACATAATCTTCTATCTAGAAAAACCCATCATCTCAGCCCAAAAGCTACCTAAACTGATAAGCCACTTCAGCAAAGTCTCAAGATACAAAGTCAATATGCAGAAATCACAAGCATTCCTGTACACCAACAACAGACAAGCAAAGAGCCAAATCATGAATGAACTCCCATTTACAATTGCTACAAAGACACTATTGCTACAAAGACACATGAATGAACTCCCATTTACAATTGCTACAAAGAGGTCCTTCACTCCCCTTGTCAGCTGTATTCCTAGGTATTGTATTGTTACAATACCTAGGTATTGTATTGTTACAATACCTAGGAATACAGCTGACAAGGGGAGTGAAGGACCTTTTCAAGGAGAGCTACAAACCACTGCTCAAGGAAATCGGAGAGGACACATACAAATGGAAAAACACTCCATGCTCCCAGATAGGAGGAATCAATATCGTGAATACGGCCATACTGCCCAAAGTAATTTATAAATTCAATGCTGTTCCCATTAAACTACCATTGACATTCTTCACAGAATTAGAAAAAACTATTTTAAAATTCAATATGGAAGCAAAAAAGAGCCTGTACAGTCAAGACAATTGCAAGCAAAAAGAACAAAGCTGGAGGCATCACGCTACCTGACTTCAAACTATACTACAAGGTTACACTAACCAAAACAGCATGGTACTGGTACAAAAACAGACACATAGACCAATGGAACAGAATAGAGAACTCAGAAATAAGACCGCACATCTACAGCCATCTGATCTTTGACAAAACTGACAAAAACAAGCAATGGGAAAAGGATTCCCTATTTATTAAATGGTGCTGGGAAAACTGGCTAGCCATAGGCAGAAAACTGAAACTGGAACCCTTCTTTACACCTTATACAAAAATTAACTCAAGATAGATTAAAGATGTGAATGTAAAACCCAAAACTATAAAAACCCTAGAAGAAAATCTAGGCAATACCATTCAGGACATGGCACAGGCAAAGGTTTCATGACAAAAATGTCAAAAGCAATTGCCACAAAAGCAAAACTTGACAAATGGGATCTAATTAAACTGAAGAGCTTCTGCACAGCTAAAGAAACTATCATCAGGGTGAATAGACAACCTACAGAATGGGAGAAAAATTTTGCAATCTATCCATCTGACAAAGGCCTAATATCCAGAATCTACAAGGAACTTAAACAAATTTACAAGAAAAAATTGAACAACCCTATTAAAAAGTAAGCAAAGGATATGAACAGACAATTCTCAAAAGAAGACATTTATGCAGCCGACAAACGTATGAAAAAAGCTCAAGCTCAGTATAACTGATCATTAGACAATGAGATACCACCTCACACCAGTCAGAATGGCAATTATTAAAAAGTCAAGAAACAACAGATGCTGGTGAGGCTACAGAGAAATACGAACGCTTTTACACTGTTGGTGGGAATGTACATTAACTCAACCATTGTGGAAGACAGTGTGGTGATTCCTCAAAGACCCAGCACCAGAAATACCATTTGACCCAGCAGTCCCATTACTGGGTATATACCCAAAGGAATATAAATCATTCCATTATAAAGATACATACACATGTACATCCACTGCAGCACTGTTCACAACAGCAAAGAATGCGCTATTTGGAATCAACCCAAATGCCCATCAATGATAGACTGGATAAAGAAAATGTGGTATATATACACCATGGAATACTACACTGCCATAAAAAGTAATGAGATCATGTCCATTGTAGGGACATGGATGGAGCTGGAAGCCATCATCCTCATCAAACTAATGCAGGAACAGAAAACCAAATACCACATGTTCTCACTTATAAGTGGGAGCTGAACAATGTGAACACACAGACACAGGGAGGGTGGGGGGGAGAGAGCATCAGGGAAAATAGCTAATGGATGCTGGACTTAATACCTAGGTGATGGGTTGATAGGTGCAGCAAATCACCATGGCACATACTTACCTATGTAACAAACTTGCACATCCTGCACATGTACCTCAGAACTTAAAATTTTAAAAAAAATTGGCAAAATTTTTGAACAGATAATTCACCAAAAAAAAAAAAAATCGGTGGAAAATAAGCACATGAAAAGATGCTCAATATCATTAGACATTAAGAAAATATAAATTAAAACTACAATGCAATATCACTTCATATCTATTAGAATGTCTAAAATTAGTAAGACTGGCCATACAGAGTGTTGGTGAGGATGTGGAACAACTGAAACTCATACACAGTGCAGGTAGAAATGTAAATGATACAATGTTTTTGGAAAAGAGTTGTCTGTTTCTTCAAAAGTTAAACATTACATCTGCCATATGATCCAGACGTTCCACTCCTAAGTGCCTACTCAAGAGAAAGACAGCACACGTCTATACACAAAATTGTACACAAACGTTCACAGCAACTTTATCTGTAATATCTCCAAAATGGAAACAACCAAATATTCATCATCAGATGAATGGACAAACAAAATTGTGGCACATCCAAACCATGGAAACACTACTCAGCAATACAAAGGAATAAACTACTGATATACGTCATAACATGGATAAAATTTAAAATAATCATGCTGAGTAAAATAAGCCAGACAGAAAAAGGATAATACTGCAGGATTCTACTTACATAACATTCTAGAAAATATAAAATAATATATAATGAGAGAAAGCAGATTGGCAGTCTGGGGACTAGAGGTGTGGGAGAAAGGCATTATGAAGGGACACCAGGAATCTTATGGCAGTGATGGATGGATGTGTTCTCTGTTTTGACTGTGATGATGGTTGTTGTATAGGTATATATGTATGTCAAAATGTACCCAGTTGTACATAAATATATGTTTGGTTTATGTATCAGTTATACCCTAATAAACCTGTTAAAAAATGACATGCTGGTTGGGTGCAGTGGCACTTTGGGAGGCTGAGACAGATGGATCACAAGGTCAGGAGATGGAGACCATCCTGGCCAAGATGGTGAAATCCCATCTCTACTAAACATACAAAAAATTAGCCGGGCGTTGTGGCACGCACCTGTAGTCCCAGCTACTTGGGAGAGTTGTGGAAGTCAGGGACCCTGAACGGAGGGACCCCCTGAAGCCATGGCAGAAGAAAATAAATTGTGACGATTTCATGGACATTTATCACTTCCCCAATCAATACTCTTGTGATTTCCTATGCCTGTCTTTACTTTAATCTCTTAATCCTGTCATCTTCGTAAGTTGAGGATGTATGTCGCCTCAGGACCCTGTGATGATTGCGTTAACTGCATAAATTGTTCATAAAGCATGTGTGTTTAAACAATATGAAATCCGGGCACCTTAAAAAAAGAACAGGTAACAGCGATGTTCAGGGAACAAGGGAGATAACTGTTACGTCTGACTGCCTAAGAGCTGGGCGGAATAGAGCCATATTTCTCTTCTTACAAAAGCGAAAAGGAGAAATATTGCTGAATTCTTTTTCTCAGCAAGGAACAGCCCTGAGAAAGAGAATGCATTCCCAGGGGTAGGCCTCTAAAATGGCCGCTCTGAAAGTGTCTGTCTTACACAGTTGCAGATAAGGGATGAAATAAGCCCTGGTCTCCCGCAGGGATCCCAGGCCTATTAGGATGAGGAAATTCCTGCTTAGTAAATTTTAGTCAAGACTGGTTGTTGGCTCTGAAACCCTGTGTCCTGATAAGATGTTATCAGTGACAACGTGTGTCCAGTGGGACATGAAACTTCATTAGCAATTTTAATTTCACCCCAGTCCTGTGATCTCGCCCTGCCCCCATTTGCCTTGTGATATTTTACTGCCTTGTGAAGCATGTGATTTCTGTGACCCACACCCTATTTGTACACTCCCTCCCCTTTAAAAATCACTAATAAAAACTTGCTGGTTTTGCGGCTCAGCGGGCATCACAGAACCTGCTGACATGTGATGTCTCACCCGGACACCCAGCTTTAAAATTTCTCTCTTTTGTACTCTTTCCCTTTATTTCTCAGACCAGCTGACACTTAGGGAAAATAGAAAAGAACCTACGTTGAAAAATTGGGCTGGTTCCCCGACATGGGAGGCTAAGGCAGGGGAATCACTTGAATCCAGAAGGCGGAGGGGTTGTAGCAAGCCGAGATCGTGCCACTGCACTCTAGCCTAGGCAACAGAGCGAGACTCCATCTCCGCCCCCGCCCCCCCAAAAAAGACATGCTTCCCTAGGCTGGGTGCGATAGCTCACACCTGTAGTCCCAGCACTTTGGGAGGCTGAGGTGGACAGATTGCCTAGCTCAGGAGTTAGAAACCACCTTGGGCAACATGGTGAAACCGTGTCTACTGAAATACAAAAAAGTTAGCCGGGCATGTTGGTGCATGCTTATAATCCCGGCTACTTGGGAGGCTGAGGCAGGAGAATTGCTTGAGCCCAGGAGGCGGAGGTTGCAGTGAGCCAAGATCACACCACTGCATTACAGCTTGGGTGACAGACTGAGACTCCATCTAAAAACAAAACAAAACGAAATAAAAAAACAAAAAACAAAAAAGACATGCTTCCCTAAAGTCTGCATCTTAGGAAAATACCTTTTAGTAGCTTTGCTAACTGAACATACTATCTTCATTCATTCTCTCCCACTGAATGAATCCAGATTTTAAAATGTCATCTGAGTAGTACTGACATCAATTTATTGTAACACTAGATCCTTTATATAATGAAAATCCTCATTCATCTACATTGATCAAAATTAACTAACAAGCTGACAAAACTCCTCTTTGCATAAATACAAACCCAGCAGGAAAGTCATCAAACTAGGAAGTCAAATCAGCCTTTTCTGTAATCACATTGAAATCCATTAGTACCCGAGTCAGAGGTAAACACAAACACTGTACATAAAAAATATTATGAGAAAACCACAAAAGAATTAGAACTATATGGACAGCAAATGAATTTATCTATGGAAATACATTTTAGAATTTATTGTGAACTTAATTTTTTAGATATACACATTATTAAAAAGGACAAGTAAATTCTGAGCTGAAGGTAGAAGTTGAGGTTATATACAGTCATGTGCTCATGGGTAACACAGAAAGGAGAATGTAAAGTAAGAATTGTTCACTCTCTCTCTCTCTCTATAGATAGATAGATAGATAGATAGATAGACAGACAGACAGATAGATAGATAGGGTCTCACTCTGTCCCCAGGCTGGAGTGCAGTGGTGTAATCTTAGCTCACTGCAACGTCCACCTCTAGGGTTCAAGTGATTCTCCTGCCTCAGCCTCCTGGGTAGCTGGGGTTACAGTGTCCACCACCACACCTGGCTAATTTCTGTATTTTTAGTAGAGATGGGGTTTCGCCATGTTGGTCAGGCTGTTCTCGAACTCCTGACCTCAGGTGATATACCTGCCTTGGCCTCCCAAAGTGCTGGTATTACAGGCATGAGCCACTGCACCCGGCCTCAATTTAGATATTTCATAAAATAAGGCCTTATTAACAATTTCTGACAGAAGAAAAATGCAACCTCCATTTTCTATGTAATCTAAAAAGGAAAGAGGATAACGAATGAAGCCCAGAGATGTGAAAGATCATGCTCTCTGCTGACTCAATCACATTTGGAATTTAGTTCAATATATCAGTCAAATCCACTCTTATCTCCCTGCCATTACTAGGAAAAAACATCTAAATTCTGACAATTAAAAATAACACACTTACCATGAAAATTTTCCAAACACAGTAAATAGAGAAAAAGTAACCAAGAAAATTAAAGTATTTCCCCTTGAAAGTTTTGGAGTATTCTATTCTCTCCTGGGGGAAAACAAACACAAAACATGGTTCTCAGCAAAATATAAATTTATATTCAACACAAGTATTCTTCCCTCTATGAATCACTGCTCAGGCTAAGTCAAAAAAACCATACACTGCAATAATATTAAACTAATAATAGTAGTTATGGCCAACACTTGTTGAATGCTTACTTTTAGCCAGAGACCAGAATAAACATTTTACATGCATTATCCACTTAATCTTCATACAACTCTTGTGAGATATGTTCTATTATCTTAATTTTACAGATGAGAAAATTGAGGCTTTGAGAGGTTCAATAACTTGCTCAAAGTCATACAGCTGGTGAGTAGGCTCAGGTCTATGTTTCCAAAGCCTATGTTAACTTCTATCCTATAAGGTTACTCCTGTAAAGTTATCCTAAAAAAGAACTAAAAGTTTGCAATCTTCACTAACAGATTTTGCATATTTAAATTATATTTTATTTTAGGTGTACATAGGAAAGTTACTTCTTGCAGTTTCGACACTTACTGATCTGGATCCTTTAAAACAGGGCTAGGCCATCCATGGCAGATAGGTGTCTACTGCTCTTAAAATATCACTAACTTATAAAGGAATAAAAGTAGCTACCATCTTTACCCCAGGTTAGTAGGAGGTGGTACGTGCCACCTTCCTAAATGTTGAAAAGCCTCTTCTGACTATCCCACCAACTGCTACTATTGAGAGTGTTCCATTAAGGATTTTGCTAGTGATAGGAGCAATTTCATGAAGAGTGAAGATCCCTTATCCCTAATGCTTCCTGGCTGATATTGAAGCTGTGAGGTATCTCTTGCTTGGCCACAGAGAAACCTAAAAAGTCATTTAGTCTTGTTCTCTCTTTAATCAACATGGTAAAAACCACACTTCAGTTTCCTTGCTCTGTACCTTGGTAGCATACAGATCAGCTGTTTCCAGAAAAAGCTGCCTGCTTAGTTCTTCCAAAGCATCCACTTCCTGTTGAATAAGAGTAAGATCTGATACAGAATGGGCATCAAGGTTTAAATCACATAGGAATTTCAAGAAATGGCAATGAGAAAGCATATACTTTTGGTTTTTCCTATAGTGGATTCCAGGAATTGCCTGTATTCTCAATTTCCTGTTTCACAGCCAGCAGTGCTACTTCAGAGCAACTTTCCCAACCTCTGACGCAGGTGTGTAAAAGCTTCTCCATCAAGAGCATCACCACCAAACAATTACCACTCAGTTTCTCTTAAGTCAAGCGGCTCAAACAGATGGTTTCATTTGTTTTTTGATTTATCTAGTTAGATTAAGTCAAATGTAATGTTCAAGATTGTAAATAGTTACATAATAATAACACCTCTAATAAAGCATAGTTGTGTCCTATATTATCTGAATAACTATAATGTTAGAAAACGGAACTAATACTTTACTGTGTTCTAATATAGGCTAGGATTTACAGACATTACCTTCTTTCCAAACATTATCTTCTTTTATATCTTATCTTCATGGGATTGTCTTATCCCATGGTGTTATCCATTTTGCACATAAGGAAAGTGAAGCTCAGAGAGTTAAATAACTTGCTCAAAGTCACACGATTAATTGACAGAGATGCAAAGTCAGATCTTCTTTTCCTCCAAGGCCTGCTCTTTCCATTACACTATGTTATTTTCCAAGAACTAAATCAGGTAGAGTTATTATTCTCCCATTTAGAGAACAGGGACTCAGGGAGGTTAAATAATCCGGATATGTTTGTTGACTCATCACTAAAACAGTTCAAACCTATTATTGGCTTTTATAAACTTTTAAGTAATAAATACAGTAAATATAGCCCCTTCTAAAATAGAAGCACGTACTTCAATCCAAACACTCTCTCCTCTCAGATTTTTCCCACTATTACCCAAATCAGTAAGTGCCCTTCAGTTCCTTCTTAAATAGAGGCCACTACTGGCATGATTTAGGCCACCAAACAACATGGTTTAACTAGTTACATGTCTGTCTCTCCCACAATTAGAGGGTAAGCTCCTTGAGAAGAAAGGCTGTACTCTAGTCATCATTTTATTACTTAGCACTCGGCCTGGAAATAGGAGATACAAAATAAATGTTTCTTGATTAAATAAATCTAAATTAATCCTTTTTCTTTCTCTTCCACAATCACCTTGCCTTTCTTTGATCTTATCTTCATTTGACACCAGGATATAAATCATAATTTGTAGCAAGAATAGACATCTTTCTGTAATTGAGGCAAAAGGGAAACTGTATTTCCCTGGGACAGAGAAGAAAACACGAGTATGCTATCTCATGTTTAGTTCCCCAAAGTTTTGACCTAATAGTGCCAGAGCCACACAGAAATTTGGTTACATAATTTGGGAAGTAGTTCAACATCATAACCAGTCAGAAGAACAATTTATTAATCTATTAATCAAATCTCCTTTATTCTTTCTTAGTTTAAGACAGGGTCCAGCTCTGTTGCCCAGGCAGGAGTACAGTGGTGTGATCTGGGCTCACTGCTACCTCAGCCTCCTAAGTTCAAACAATCCTGCCACCACAGCCTCCTGTAGTGGCTGGGACTAGAGGCACATGCCACTAGGCCTGGCTAATTTTTGCATATTTTGTAGAGATGAGGTTTTGCCACGTTGCCCAGGCTCGTCTTGAACTCCTGGGTTCAAGCAATCTGCCCACCTCGGTCTTGCAAAATGCTGGGATTACAGGGGTGAGCCACTGCGCCCAGCCTCTCCTTGATTCTTTAAACCGAAATGTTGCTGGAGAAGCAGAGCTACTTAAAAATTGTTTAGGAATACTAATTACTTTAGAAATGGGCCTTTACCATCCCATATACAAGCCATTTATTTTAGGTAGCCATTATGCTTTATGGTGGTTTTTCAGAGTTGAGAAATGTAATAGTGTAGTGGAAAGAACTATGAAGAGGAGATCACAATTACATTTCTAGCTTTGCCACAAACCACTGTGTGACTTAACCTCTCTGGGTCTATTTTCTCATCTGTAAAATGGAAAGACTGACTTTTTAGGACTGCTTCAGCTCAAAGACAATGATTTTATGATCTTGTGCGGATGTTGGAAAGATGACTGTACACATGGTATTTCCTAAGCCTAGTAGCTCTTAGGAGTTTGGACTCTGATGTAGTCAGGTACCTTAGAAGGGACTATCCCAATACCACTTTTTTCTTTTGCTCTTGGTCCACAGTTGAGAAAAAGAATCAAGCAGAGAGACAAAGGATACTTTCACTTCCTGGTGCTGAAGCGGTAACACTTTTTATCATTCCCCAGAAACCTGATGGTTTGTTATGCACTTCCCCTTTCTGGAACATTGTTCTCCGTGCCATTGCCATCCTGAAATGAAAGAAAATATAAAGCCTCAGCAAGGAAGCATGGACCCTCACAGTCTAGTCCCATCCACTTTCCAGTCTCACAACTGCCTCTCATGTACTGAGCTGTTTCTGGAAGGATATTGATTTTGGGGTCCTACTTTTCCACTACTTACAACTGAAGGGAAACTATGTGGAAGCAATGTGGCCTGGGTGAAGAAGAACAGAATGTGGGCTAGGCAATAAATTTGAGGACTGGCTCTGCCACTTGGAAGCTGGGAGGTCTTAAGAGTTTTCATCTCCTCATCTCTGGATGGTTGTGAAGATAAATGACATAATATATATGAATTCATGTTGTCAACTACAATGTGTTATACATAGTTTAATTACTACAGTTATCATTTAAAGACAAAACAGCTAACATACCTGGCCAGGCGTGGTGGCTCACACCTGTAATCCCAGCACTTTGGGAGGCTGAGGCAGGTGGATCACTTGAGGTTGGGAGTTCAAGACCAGCATGGGCAACATGGTGAAACCCCGTCTCTACTAAAAATACAAAAATTAGCTGGGCGTGGTGACCCATGTCTGTAATCCCAGCTACTTGCGAGGCTGAGGCAGGAGAACTGCGTGACTCTAGGAGGCAGAGGTTGCAGTGAGCTGAGATCATGCCACTGCACTCCAGCCCGGGTGACAGAGTGAGACTCCATCTCAAAACAAAAAACAAAAAACAAAAAAAAACCCAGCTAACATACCTAACTAAAGGACCAAATACAGAGTTAGAAACGAAATACATGCTTTCTTCCTTCTTTTTCAAAGGCAGACAAAAGGAAAAAAAATAGCAAAGTTGCATAAACCTGTCCCCATCTAAAATATTAGTCTCTAAGTCCAATACCCTCACCTTCTGTAATCTGTCCTACAGCTGAATAAATCAACAGGAAATGTATCACTCTTTGTCCTCTCAGTCTGTGGAGGACTGACTAGCACAGTGGTAGCTGCTGGCATGTCCCAACCCACCACAAAGCTATTAACAGGGTCCTAGTGAGGATCAAAAAAGATCATTTGTACATAATCGATTATTTAAAGGGTTTAATGGGCCAAGGCCTACAGGCATAAAATGAACTAGGATGAGTCTAATAAAAATAGAGTAGCAGGACCAAAGAAAAATGTAACTCAAGGTGGGTATTTTTGGGAGGCAAAAGATAAAAATAGTGAAGAGCAAGAAGCAGCGTTGGTATTTATGCCTGTGACTAATACAAACAGTACCAATGGTACCAAAGATCAAATGATATTTCTATGGGTGAAATTCTTTGAGTCATTAGCTAAAATGATATTAACAAGAAAGAATGTCAGCCATGTTGACTTAACTGTTTCCTTTTGAAAATGACCTTTGCCTGGATACTGAGTGAATGAAACACAGCTCTTTTAGCTCTTTCTGCCTTTCTTCTAACTACACATCTACTATCACTCACCATTTTGGGAAGATGTAATAAACAACCAAGAAGAGGCTCAGACCTAGGAAGATTCTGACTTGTAAGATAAAGGATCAGTAATTCTAGGTTTTTATATTTTCATAGTTGAAAAAGCTAGAACACATACATAAAGAAAGCAAGAGTTTTATTCCACTCATTTAATAGTTCATTTCAGCTTAACATGCAGGATTAAAGGAGGCAGTTGTGAGAAAGAAAGCACAGAGCTCATTTCTATTGTTCTTATTTTCAGTGTCTACAATACAACAAACACTAATGACTGGCTGTGGAGTGGAATCAATTGAGTACGTAAAGGTGACTGACACTGTGCTGTGGTCTCATAATAGGCAAAGAAGTGTAACCACTAGAAGTGAAAGTTAGAGGCACATAGACAAGCATGGCCTTGTTTTAAGCAATTCACTTTTACTTTCAATTGTATCAAGAATCTATTAATTCTAAACCAATTTTGCTCATATCAAATGAATTGTAGATGAAAAAGAAATGATCATATATTTAAGAAGGTAACAATATTAAACCTTCTGAAATGTGAAAAGGAATTAAAAAACCCCCAACAATATGAGGTACTATAGAATTAGATTACCTTCATCTTCAACTTTTCTTTACTATCACCATTGCTATTGAATCTTTATAACGAGGGTAGCTACAAGAAATTATCTATTTGTTATTAGCCCAACGTCATTTAAAAGTTCCTAATATGGAAAAACATATGCACTAGGCTGAGGTTTGGTGGTAGTGTACAAGAGAAGAAGCTAAAAAATGTCTATTGTGGTTTAAATATCAGTCAACTATTTTCTGGTCTCTGCTGTTTCTAGTAGGAAGTCAGCCATTTTTTTTTTTTTAGTTAAACTTTTGAAATAATTGTAGATTCATAATGTGGTTTTGAGAAAAAACACAGAGATTCCATGTACCCGTTACCCAGATTTCCTCAACTGAAACATCTTGCAAAGCTCTAATACAACCAGGATACTGACACTGATAGAGTCACAATTCAGGACATTTCCATCACTACAAGGATCCTTCAGGCTGCACCTATACAGCTTATCTCCCTCCCACCTCCAATTCCTTAACTCCGGCAACCATGAATCTGTTCTCCATTTCTGCCATTTTGTCATTTCAAAAATGTATATATAACTAGAATCATAGAGTATATATTATTTGGGGATTCTTTTTTCACTCAGCGTAATTTTCTAGAGATTTATCCAGGTTGTTGCGTGTATCAATAGCTTGTTCATTTTTCCTGCTAAGTAGTATTCCATGGCATGAATGTACCACAGTTTGTTTAACCATTCAACCACTGAAGAGTATCTCATTTGTTTCCAGTTTTGGAGCTACTATGAATAAAGCTGCTATAAACATTCAAGCACAGTTTTTTGTGTGAACATAAATCTTCATTTCTCTGGATGAATGCCCTGGAGTACAATTGTTAGGGTGTGGTAACTGCATATTTAGCTTTTAAAGAAAGAACTAAAATGTGTTCCAGAGGGACTGTACCATTCTACATGGATGCCAGCAATGTGTGAGTGATCCAGTTGCTCTGCATTCTTGTTAGTATTTGGTGTTGTCACTAATTTTTATTTTAGCCATTCTGACAGGTGTGTAGTGATATCTCAATGTGGTTTTAATGGCATATCCATAATGGCTAACAACGTTGAATCCATAATGGCTAACAACGTTGAATCCATAATGGCTAACAACGTTGAACACCTTTTCATGCGGTTATGTGCCATTTGTGTATCCTCTACAATAAAACGTTCATCATTTTTGCTTATTTTCTAACTGCACTGCTTTTTTTTTAATGTAAGTTTTGAATGTTTTTTATTCTAGATACTAGTGCTTTCTCAAATAAGTGGCTTGCAAATATTTTCTCCCAGTGGTAGCTTATCTTTTCATGCTCTTAACAGTCTTTTTTTTTTTTTTTGAGAAGGAGTCTTGCTCTGTTGCCCAGGTTAAAGTGCAGTGGCTCCATCTTGGCTCACTGCAACCTCCGCCTCCCGCGTTCAAGCCATTCTCCTGTCTCAGCCTCCCAAGTAGCTGGGATTATAGGCGCCCACCACCATGCCTGGTAAATTTTTTTATTTTCAGTAGAGATGGGGTTTCACCATCTTGGCCAGGCTCGTCTCAAACTCCTGACCTTGTGATCCAGCCGCCCTGGCCTCCCAAAGTGCTGGGATTACAGGTGTCAGCCACCGCACCCGGCCTTAACAGTCTTTTACAGAGCAAAAGCGTTAAATTTCGATGGAGCCCAATTTATCAATTTTTCCTTTTATGGATTTTACTTTTGGTATCAAGTAAATAACTTTTTGCTTAGCCCTTGATTCCAAAGATTCTCTCCTGTTTTTGTTTTTTTTTTCCGAAAGTTTTATAGTTTTACATTTTAGTCTATTATCTGTTTTAATTTTTTTTTTTTTTGAGATGGCGTCTCGCTCTGTCACCCAGGCTGGAGGGCAATGGTAGATTTCGGCTCACTGCAACCTCCACCTCCAGGGTTCAAACAATTCTTGTGCCTCAGCCTTCCCAGTAGCTGGGATTACAGGCGCCTGCTACCACACCTGGCTAATTTTTTGTATTTTTAGTAGAGAGGGGGTTTCACCATGTTCGCCAGGCTAGTCTTGAACTCCTGACCTTAAGTGATCTGTCTGCCTCAGCCTCCCAAAGTGCTGGGATTACAAGCGTGAGCCACTGTGCCCTGCCTATTTTAATTTTATATAAAGTGTAAGACTTAGATTTAGATTCATTTTTTTAAACTATGGATGCCTAATTGCTCTAGCACCATTTGGTGAAAGGCCATCTTTCCTCCACTGAACTGCTTTTGCATCTCTGTCAAAAATTAGCTGGGCATATTTGTGTATTTCTTTCTTTCTTTTTTTTTTTTTTTTTGCTCTGTTGCCCAGGCTGGAGGGCAGTGGAGCAATCTCAGCTCACTGCAACCTCCACCTCCTGGATTCAAGCAATTTTCCTGTCTCAACCTCCCAAGAAGCTGGGACCACAGGCGCATGCCACCATGTCCAGCTAATTTTTGTATTTTTAGTAGAGACAGGGTTTCGCCATATTGGTCAGGCTGGTCTCAAACTCCTGACCTCAGGTGATCTACCTGCCTCAGCCTCCCAAAGTGTTGGGATTACAGGTGTGAGCCACCGTGCCTGGCCATGTGTATTTCTGGGTTCTCTTTTCTGTTCCACTGATCTATGTTTACCAGTACCACAGTCTTGATTATTGTAGCTATATAGTATGTTTTAAGATCAGGTAGACAAATTCCTCTCATGTTGTTCTTTTTAAAAATTGTATTAACTATTCTAGTTATTTTGCCTTTCTGTACAAATTTTAGAATAGTTTTGTGTATATCTACAAATAAATCTTGCTGGGATTTTGAAATGAATAACATTAAATTTGTATATGAATTTGGGGAGAATTAATATCATTACTATGTTGAGTCTCCTAATCTATTAACATGGTATGTCTATTTATTTGTATCTTCTTTTATTTTTTTCATTAGTTTTATAATTTTCAGCAAACGAGTCCTGTATACATGTTTTGTTAGACTTCTACCTAGGTATTTCATTTTGTGAGTGATTATAAGTAGTGTATTTAAACATTTGATGTCCACATGTCCATTGCTAGCTTATAGAAAGACAACTGATTTAAAAAAATTTGATTTTCAAGATGGGGTATTGTTATATTGCTCTCAGGCTGCATTCAAACTCCTGGGCTCAAACAATTCTCTCGCTTTAGCCTCTTGAGTAGCTGGTCAGGCGCATGCACCACTGCTCCTGGCTACAATTGATTTTTGTATGTTTATTTTATATTCTACAATGTTGCTGAATAACCATTACTTTTGTTTTCCATTGCTGCTTTCAAGATTTTCTCTTTACTTTTATCTTTTAGCAGTTTCACTATATATACACGTAGGTGTAGTTTTCTTATGTTTTGGGCTGGTATTTCTTTAAATACTTTTTCTGCCCCTTTCCTTTTCTTCTAGAACTCCGACCACAAGAATGTTGGACTGCTTGATATTGTCTCCTACTGAGACTTTTGTTCATTTTTCTTCAATCTTTTTTTAAAAAAATAATGGTTTTTTTCTTCTTTTTGAGACAGAGTCTCGCTCTGTCACCTGGGGTGGGGTGCAGTAGTGAGACTGCAGCTCACTACAACTTCCGCCTCCCAGGTTCAAGCCATTCTCCTGCCTCTGCCTCCTGAGTAGCTGGGACTACAGGCTCCTACCACCACGCTCAGCTAATTTTTAAATTTTTGGTACAGACGGGGTTTCACCATGTTGGCCAGACCTCAAGTGATCCGCCTGCCTTGGCCTGCCAAAGTGCTGGGATTACCAGGCCATTTTTCTTCAATCTTTTATCTCTCTATTCTTCAGATTAAATAATTTCTATTAATCTATCTCATTTTTTATTTTATGTTTTGAGACAGAGTCTCGCTCTGTCGCCCAAGCTGGAGTGCAGTGGCTTGATCTTGGCTTACTACAACCTCTGCCTCCTGGGTTCAAGAGATTCTCCTGCCTCAGTTTCCCAAGTAGCTGTGACTACAGGCACGTGCCACCATGCCCAGCTAATTTTTGTATTTTTGGTAGAGACAGCATTTCACTATGTTGGCCAGGCTGGTCTCGAACTCCTAATCTCAGATGATCCACCCACCTCGGCCTCCCAAAGTGCTGGGATTACAGGTATGAGCCACCATGCCCAGTCTGAATTTTTATTGATCTGATTCTTCTGTCATCTCAATTCTCCTGTTAAGCCCGCCTAGTAAAATTTTTATTTCAGTTACTGTAGTTCTCAGTCTTTGGATTTCTATTTTGTTGTTTTTTAAAAGTTTCCATTTCTCTGTTGGGATTCTCTCTTTTCACTTGTATCATGCTTTCCTTCACTTTTTTGAATATATTTGTAATGGTTACTTTCAAGTCTTTGTTAAATCTATAATCTGGATCCACTTGGAGTTAGTGTCTATTGGCTGCTTTTTATCTTGAACATTGGTTATACAGTCTTGTTTCTTTACATGTCTAGCAAGTTTTAGTTGAAGGTAATATGTTGTAGTGACTTTGGAATCTGTTTTGTTTTTCTGAGAACTGTTAATTTTTTGGTACTAGTAAGCAGTTAATTTACTTAGACTCAAACTGTGAAATCTGTCATACCTGCAGCAGCTAATGTTTCTGCTCAGTTTCCTGGTTTCTAGCTTCTTCTTTTTTAGCCTATCTCCCTGATAGTCTCCATTGAGCTTGAGCTTGTATAGGGTAGTGGTAGTCTGGACAGATTCTATAGTCATATTTTAGGGCTCATCCTCTCTGTGGATCTTTTGCTTCTAGGGATCTCTCCTAAATTTTCAACTGCTTTGCCAGTCCTGAATTCTACCCTCTGACACCTCAAGCCAGTAAGGCTTTCACTTTCTGTCATCCAAGCTGTGTGTTCAACCTGCACATAGCTCAGAAAATGCACTCAATCAAAGGCACAGCAACCTTGCAAATCACACTAAGAAGTTCAGTATACCAAGGGTAGACTCTCTTCCAGTTTCTGCCTATTTTCCCTCAGGCTCTTTGGTGTTTACCGTGGAAATACATTATTTAATGATGACACAGGGATTTGGGAAGGGTTTATACTGAGATTTTGGATCTTAGTCCTTCTGCATTTCCCTCATTTCCAAAATTTCCCCTTTAAATTTTCAGTTACTCAGCTGATTTAAACTCTTATCAATCTGCACGCTTGAGTGGGTGCTGGGAGGTTGGGTGGGTACTGGGAGGGTGGGTGGTGGCTGAGGAGCACTTCCAGGCAAGAAAGCCACAAACTTGCAATAGTTACCTGATGCTCTTCTCAAATTTCTACCTGCCTCTGTTCATTTTCCAGTGACTTCAAATACTTGCTTTTAACATTTTTTCCAGTATTTATGATTTTCTGTAGAAGGAATGGCTTAAATTCTTTCCACTGTCATTTCCGGAAGTTTCCTCTATTATCATTTGAGAGTGGCTGTGGCTGGTGCTGAAATTTCACTAGTGAGTATGTTTCTTCCCCAATCCCTACAAAATTTCAAAGAGATCCTAGAAAAACTAATTCAAGGTAGAGGTTAACATTTTTTCCTCCACTGTTCCAAACGGGAAGACATATGCCTCTTTCCTTCTCCCACTTTAAACCATTAACTTTTTTGTACATAACAAATGTTACTTTTCTTGTATGTCATCTCACTATGGCCCTCTACTGTTAAGGTAAAAGATGGTTTTCTGGTCACTACTGCTCCCCAACTATGACTGTTTGCAAAAACAGTGTTTCTTTTTTAATAAAAAAATTTTTATTTTGTAAAACCACTTGAAAACAACAAAAATAGTTTTTCTATATTGTGGTAAATGGCAAGGGCACTGTATGAATCCTAAGGGCCCCAGTGTTGTCACGTTAGCTGTCTATCTGCCCTGTAAGTTCCACTGGCTAAAGGACTGTGCTAATGGGGTCATGTTGGGAGGCTGATTCTTCTGTGAGCCACTCAAATTAATAAAACCTACTGTCGGACCACAAACCATTCCTGATCCTGACCAGACAATGCATTATAGGGGAAATGGGCTATAGTATGTACAGATCAGAGTCAATTCCTTAGCAGTATTAGTATGAAATGGCTTAAAAGTATACATCCACACTTGACATGAGTCATAACTTCACTTTTTTTTTTAGACAGAGTCTTGTTCTGTCCCCCAGGCTGCAGTGCAGTGGTGCAATCTTGGCTCACTGCAACCTCTGCCTCCCAGTTTCAAGCAATTCTCCTGCCTCAGCCTCCCAGGTAGAAAAAATTCAGGGCAATAAGGCTGGGCGTGGTGGCTCATGCCTGTAACCCCAGCACTTTGGGAGGATAAGGCGGGCGGATCACTTGAGGTCAAGAGTTTGAGATCAGCCTGGTCCAACATGGTGAAACTCCGTCTCTACTAAAAATGCAAAAATTAGCTAAGTATGGTGGCACGCCTATAATCCCAGCTACTCGGGAGGCTGAGGCAGGAGAACTGCTTGAACCTGGGAGGTGGAGGCTGCAGTGAGCTGAAATCACATCACTGCACTCCAGCCTGGGCAACAGAGCGAGACTCTGTCTTAAAAAAAAAAAAAAATTCAGGACAATAGACAATATTCCATTCTTCGAATACAAAAGTTACATACCAGTCCATGAGCATGGACTATCTTTCCATTATTTGTGTCTTCTACAATTTCTTCTATTAATGTTGTATAGTTTTCAGTGTCCAGGTCTTTCTTCCTCCTTGGTTAAATTTATTCCTAAGTATTTTTTCTTGTAACTATTTTAAGTGGGATGGTTTATTTTTGGAATGTTCATTGAACATCAGTATTGTTAAAACGTCCATATTATCTAAAGCAATCTGTAGATTTAATGTAATCCCTCTCTATCAAAATTCCAATGTCACTTTTCATAGAAATAGAAAAAATAATCCTAAAATGCATATGGAAACAGAAAAAACCGAATTGCCAAGGCAATCATGAACAAAAGAACAAAGCTGGAGGCATCATACTACCTTATTTCAAATTACACTACAAAGCAATAGTAATTAAAACAGCATGATACGAGCATAAGCACAGACTCATTGACCAAGGGAACAGAATAGAGAACCCAGAAATAAACCCACACATGTATGGTCAATTGATTTTTGACAAGGGTGCCACATGTACACACTGGGAAAAGGATAGTCTTTTCACTAAACGGTGTTGGGAAAACGGAATATCCATCTGCAGAAGAATGAAATTGGACCCTTATCTCACTCAATATATAAAAATTAACTCAAAATGGACTAAACACTTAAGCCGGGAAACTGTAAAACTACTAGAAGAAAATAGGGGAAAAACTACACAAATTGCTCTGAACAATAACTTTTTAGATTTAATCCCCAAAGTGCAGGCAATTAAAGCAAAAATAGACAAACGGGATTACATCAAAATAAAAAGCTTCTGCGCAACAAAGAAAACAATTAGCAGAGTGAAGACACAACCTACGGACTGGAAGAAAATATCTGCAAGCCATATGTCTGATAAGGGGTTGGTATACAAAATACGTAAGGACCTCAAACAACTCTATAGAAAGAAAACAAATAACCTGATTTTTAAATGGGCAAGGAACCTGAATAGACATTTCTCAAAAGAAGGCATACACATGACCAACAGATATATCAAATAATGTTTAACATACTAGCCATTAAGGAACTGCAAACTAAGACACAATGAGATATCACCTCGTACCTGTCAGAATGACTATTATCAAAGGGGCAAAAGATAAAGAATGCTGGTGTGGACACTGAGAAAAGGGAACCCTTACTACATTGTTGGTGGAAATGTAAATTAGCACAACCACTATGGAAAACATTGTGGAGGTTCCTACAAAAACTGAAAATGGAATTGCTATATGATCCAGCAATCCCACTTCTGAGTATTTACCCAAAAGATATGAAATTAGTAAAATGTCAAAGAGACATACGTACACCCATGTTCACTGCAGTATTATTTACAATAGCCAAGTTATGGTATCAATCTATATGTCCATCAACAGAAAAATGGATAAAGAAAATATGGCATACATAGACAACAGAATAGTATTCAGCCTTAAGGAAGGAAATTCTTTCATTTGTTAGTGGAGAACACCATGCTAAGCAAAATGAGTTGGACACAGAAAGACAAATACTGCATGTTCTCACTTATATGTGGAATCTAAAACAATGAACTCAACAGAAGCAGAGGGTAGAATGATGGTTACCAGAGGCTGGATGGGTGGGAGGAATAGAGAGACGATGGCCAAAGGGTACAAAGTTTCAGTTAGACAGGAGGAATAAGGGTTTTTTTCTTTGCGACATACTGTACAGCATGATGAATATAATAAATAATAATGTATTGTACATTTCAAAATCAATAAGAGTAAATTTCAGATGTTTTCACCACAAAAAAATAAGCATGTGAGCGGATATGTTAATTAGCTTGATTTAATTATTCCACTTTGTATGCCACAAATATATACAACTATAATTTGTCAATTTACAATTTAAAAAATTAAAAAAATTCTAATTTATCTAAGAAGAATGATCTAAATTCAAGAAATGAGATTGAATTTGAGAATTTTCTTTCACACAAAACACTAAATCTTTTTAAAAAACTTTTTTATATTTTTAATTTTATTATTATTGTTATTTTAAAGGGATGGGGTCTCACTATGTTACCCAGGCTAATCTTGAACTTCTGGGCTCAAGTGATCCTCCCGTCTTGGCCTCCCAAAGTGCTGGGATCACAGGTGTGAGCCACTGTGTCCAGCCAACACTAAATCTTTGATAGTACTTTACCTTATAATAAAAATGAATAAGATAAAATTCCCTGCCAGCACCAATTCATAGTCAAATTTTCTTGTTGAGAAATTGTAACAGAGTCCAGATGTTTTACAGTGTTGATATCTTACCTTTTCTTTTTGCTTATGATCATATCCATGGTTTGGAGCAGTCGCCGTTCCAGGGCTAGAATATCTGTGTCAGTCACGTTCCTACAAAAAGCACAAACTGCTAGCGAAATGTTTTGGGATCCTACTCTTGGGCATGATACTGTATCTGGAGAGATACACAGACTTTAACTTTACCCACTACTTTTTTCTAGAAAATAGTAAAATAACCATAATTAATAAACTAAAATGCTTTTGCTCTCATTTCTTACAGCTAATCCTCTGGCATCTCAGGGAAATGGAATTTACCCAGCTCTCTTACAGTTTTTCTTAGCTTTGATCCAGTGACATTTTTATATATATATATTTAAATATTTTTATTTTATTTTTTATTATACTTTAAGTTCTGGGATACATGTGTAAAACGTGCAGGTTTGTTACATAGGTATACACGTGCCATGGTGGTTTGCTGCACCCATCAACTCGTCATTTATTTATGAAAGAGTCTTGCTCTGTCACCAAGGCTGGAGTGCAGTGGCGTGATCTCAGCTCAGTGACATTTAGGATGTATGTTTAAGCACACTTTTAACTTGGCATTGTCTTCTACTGTTCTATTAATACTTCTAGGAAGAACTAAACTGCTGAAGTTGGGGTTGGTTTATACTGCTGGTCACTAGAAATGTGCCTTTAAAAAGTGGGAGGGGAGTGTCACATCGAAATTTGCCATTTAAAATATAAATGAATGTAGGACAAATATCAAAGGCAAGCAGTACAAGTGATAAGACTTATTTAGAAAGATTTCCAGGTCAATGCCCATAGGGACAGAGAAAGAGAAAAATAAAAAGGCAGTGTCATAGATCTAATATATAATCTTAAAGATGGTGGCATAATATGACATATGTATTCAAGAAGTAATGGGGCAAAAAAGAAAGGATGGAAAGCGCTCTGTTACCTGAGGAAGTAAGACATGTAAGTGTATGGGCAGTTGACAGCACCAAATCCAGAAAGGAGGGCCATGAGAGTCACTCCAATCACACCAACCCGGCTGATGAGCTGTTCTATGGATAAGATCCCTGAAAACATCAAGGCACATTAACGCAGGTAACACAGATAAAATGGCTCTCATCTGTACTGCAAAAGGAAACATTACTGAAAACATTAACCATTACACATAACTAACTCATACAAGCCAACTTTTAATTATTAATGTGTAGATGATAATAAAGAGTATAATAAATATACTAAATATAGTATATAGAGTATAATATATATAGTATATAAATATAGATAATAGAGTATAATAAATATACTAAAAGTTTACTGATTTTCCTCTTGTCCCATATGCTTCAGAGTGATCTCTTTTATTGGGTGATAACAGTAAAATAATAACAACAATAATTATAAAGAACAATCATTGACTGTTTACTCTTGGTAGCATGAATGCTAACAAAGCAAAGTACTTTTAGTAAAAGCATCGGCCAAAAAAACTAGAAAAGTAAATCTGCTGGAGAAGTATAAATAGCAGGAAATACTTGGTGCTAGTTATCTTTGATATATATGTATTTCCCCTAAGGTGATACTCTTTTGCTTTTGTCTTATTCTTTTTTGCATCCAATAAACACAGAATTCATCTAATAAATGAGCTACACTTATAGATGAATAATTCAAAGGCAAACACATCATTGTTAGATTATAAATTGTATCCTAATTATCAATTGTTTCACATCTCTTGAGAATGCTGAAAATCAACTTAGCAGTGAAAATAAATACTGCTGGTTGATGTATTTGGGATAAATGAGAGAAAGCAATGCTGAAGAATAACTCAGTAAGTTTGGCGTTGCAGAAAAAGAATGGTTTTAGTTGGTTTTCACTTTTATTTCTAGGATAGAATTCACTTCAGCCATCCACTCCTATGGTCAAATGCCAGAGCTGTAATTCAGGAATTCTGTCAGCTTCAAAACCGAAAATTCCAATATTCTTTTCTGACTACTGGCCTCCCTTCCTAGTCTTCAAGTTCTCGTTCTCCTTTATTTCCACTACACTCGTTTTAGAGGTCAGTGCACTGCTTCTCCATTCTTCACCTAGCTTGGACTCCAGGCTTGCTGGCTTCAAATTCTCTCACCAGGAGCCTCAATCTCCTACAATCTTCCTTCTGAAGTGCTAATCCTACAAATTCCCAACTCTGGATCAGTCTAACACTCTGCCTTCCCTGTGCCCATGTTTTGCTGCCTAAAATTGCTAGAATGCATACTGATTTTGGAGTCATTACAAATGTATGGTCTCCGGTCCTAAGAGAGCTCTCACACTACTGACTAATCCTTATCTTGCCCTTGGTCAGCCATCTCTCTCCATCGTCTTTGTCAGTTACTCTTTATTTTTCCTACCTTTGTCCTTCTCCTTTGCCAATGTCCTTATTATAAAAGACATAAGCTATTAGACATAAACTACCTTCACTCTACTACAAACTACCTTAACTCCACACTATGGTCATAAATTTTCTCCTGGTTGCCAAATTCAACATTTTCCAATTCTTGTTTTATTGGCTCTTTTATAACATTGAATATACATCTGCAATCATCCTCCCAGCTTGTCTCCTTCAGAACAAAGTAGCATCCAAAGTTGACTTCTCCACTTGTGCTTCTGATTTTCTCTGGGCCCTGGGAACTGTCTCATCCTTTTATGTGAGTTCTGGGATATTGCTGGTGATAATCTTGGTGCTATTTGTTTTTGGTTTTCTGTCATGGGGGTAAGTGAAGCCAGCTTGCCCCTATGCCACCATCTTGGAACTAGAAGTCACCATACTTTTGATTGTATTCAATCCCTTCCACCTCTTTCAGAGTCTTGTTCCATCATCTATCTCCTCTCTCTTGTATATTCAATATTTCCTTCTTTGCTAGTTCTTTCTCTTTAGTTTCAAGTCTCTTTTCTAAGAGAAATTCTGTTCTTGGCTTTGAGTTTACCTCTAGTTACCAATCGCCATCTATTTCTTCCTTAATAGCCAGGCTTCTTAAGAGAAGTTTATAGTTATTGTCACCTTTTCTTCACCTCCAGTTCATTCCTTAACTGACTGCAATCCAGCTTTCTTCCCATTCTTCTACATTGAATGAAATCACTTTCACTAATAATTGTAATGGCAATATAATAGGTAATATGCATCAAGTACATGCTATGACTAGGCACTGTTCTAAGCACTTCACGTGTTCTAATTCATTTAACCCTCATAACAATCCTACGAGGTAGATATTATTGAAAACCTAATTTTACAGATGAAGAAATGGAGGCACAAAGAGGTTACGTAACTTAGTTAAGGCCACACAGATAAAAGGGGCAGAGTCAAGTTTCAAGTGCAGTCTAGCTCCAAAGTCTGGGCTTCAACCACTACAACACTTTGGTAATAAGTTTTCTCCTGGTTGCAAAATTCAACATTTTCCAATCCTTGTTTTATTGGCTCTTTTATGACACTGAATCATTTTTGTTTAAAATTATTTTATCTTCTTGGCTTCCACAACATCATTTCTCAAGGATTACCCTTTCACTGTTCTAATTGCTTTTTCTCAGTCACTTCTTGCTCTGTATGGACCAGAATTCTCTCTTTCATTTCAGTATACACATTTTTTGGTTGGGTGATCTCACCAACTTCCCCAGCTTCACCTAATGGCATTTAGTTGATGATTTCTAGTTGTTTGGATTCCTGGAGCCATCTCTATGAGGAATGATACATGTATACTTTTTCCCTAAGCTCCTGATTTGTACATCCAATTGCTTATTTAACACCACCTGAATATGCATGGGTAACTCAAATTCAGCATATACCGAACTAAAATTATCTTTCCCCTCAACTTGTTTCTTCTTCTGCATTATCTGTCTTAGAAAATGACATAATCACCATAATAATAAAATCTATACACTATACGATTACTCTCCATTCTATCTCTCGCCTTTCTTTGAATATACCAAGGTCTTTCTGCCTCAGGGCTTTATGTGATGTCTCTTGTGCGTTCTTGGTGGGTCTTCCTTTGGTCTTGTCCTTTAAATCTCAGCTTAAATATCACTGTCTCAGAAAGGGTGGATCTAACTACTTATACTACATTATCTGCATTTTTCTCTATCACAGCAACCTGTTTGCTCCTTGATGACAATGATCACAATTGGCAATCATTTATTTATATATTTACCTCTTTACTGTCTAGTTTCACCCACAAGACTGTAAATTTCAGGGGGGCAGAAACCAAGTTTGTTTTGTTTGTGGTTTATTTCCAATGCTTAATTTATATAAAGTAGATGCTCAATAAATATTTGTGTAATGCTAAATGAACAAAGAAATCCTCACCTAAATTCTGTTGATTCTACTTACTATATACCTCTTGAATTTGCAACCCCTTTACAAGAAGACATCATGTCTTATTGATCTTTGTTTTCCTTACTGCCTGGCACATAGAAGGTGTTCAACAAATGTTTGTTGACTATAACATCACTCAATAACATAAAAAAATCCAAGGGATTAATATGGGTTATTAAATAAGAAAAAATGAAAAAATTCCCCCCTTTACCTTTATTCCTTTTAACATGGTGTCTTTGTCCTTTTATTACATCTTTTTATGATTTAAAGTACTTTGTAGATACTATTTACTTAATCTCAGCATTTCTATGAAATAGGAGTCAGTTATCATTATCCCCATTTACCAGTTAATACATGGAAAGTCAGATGAATAAGGACACTAGCAGAAGACCATTTTACCTTTGCCACCTGCTCACACAGATTCCTTACAGTCTTTTGTAATCTCTCTGACTCTTTCCCACTAAAGACATTCCAAGGTTCAGGCACCACACAAGAAGTACTTTCATGGATTATTTTTTTGAGTCATGTTCTGTTGCCCAGTCTGCAGGGCAGTGACATGATCTCAGCTCACTGCAACCTCAGCCTCCTTGGTTCAAGCAATTCTTGTGTCTCCAGCCTCCGGGGAGTAGCTGGGATTACAGGCATGCGTCACCATGCCTGGCTAATTTTTGTATTTTTAGTAGGGACGGGGTTTTGCCATGTTGGCCAGGCTGGTCTCTAACTCCTGACCTCAAGTGATCTCCCTGCCTTGGCCTCCCAAAGTGCTGGGATTATAGGGGTGAGCCAACCTGCCCAGCCCATTTTTTGGGTGGTCTCCACAGCAATAAACAATTACAGTGGTTGTTGGGACAGTCCTGGGAAAGCTCTAGGAAGGTAGTGTAAGGCTGGTTGCTTCTTGGCTACCATCCAAACTTTTCTTCCTCCTTACTTATCTTAGAGGGTTAAATAAATTAAGATACCTGAATATTCAGTCATAAAACTGTAATGCCTATTGGAGTACGATGGAAAGAAGAAAGCTGAAACTGTCTCCCTAGCTTTCTCTCTCAGTGTCCTTTTCAGGGTCATCCCACAGAATTTAGAAAAAGGGGTGGATGAAAGGACAATAGATACAATGGCCTTCATCTTCCCTTTGGTGTGTCCTGGCTGCACTGGTCATGTGAGCTGAATGCACACAGGAGAAAGCTGGAGAAAGGTGTCAGAGTCAGGTCTTTGTATTGCATGTGAGCCTGTGTTTGCCCTGTCAGCAGCCCTGGGGGCCTTTTGTAACTCTTCTCTCTGACTTCTACCATCACAGATAAATGTGTCTGGCTGTGGGTTTCTTTGAAACAGGTTTATATGAGAACTATACTACCAGGACTCTTTAGTGCAAGTCTTTCTTTTCGTTGACCATTGACATAGGCATGCTGATCACATTAGCATTTCCTAAATTCCTATCCAGAGTGTTAAAGTAGTAAACTCATTTACCACATTGGAGAGACTCAATTTTCTTCCATTCACTGATTCAAAGAACATGTATTAAAACACTCGTTATGTGTTAAGTTCCACACTAGGCACTAGGGATACAAAGACAAATAACATGTAGTTTTCTGATCTCAGGGAGCCCACAGGTTGAAGAGGAAGTTGGAAAAGGAAACATGAAATTGTAAGTTTTATAGATGATATAGATACCTTGAGTTGGGAGCAATTAATATCTCCTAATGCTGGCCAGGAAAATCTTCCTAAAGGAATTGACAAGAGTTGAATCTAGAAAGGATAGATAGGCATTTTCTAGGTAGACAGGGTTGGTGAAGGATTGTCCAGGCTGAGAGAACAGCTCTAGAAACTTGAGGCTGGGTGTGGTGGCTCACACTTGTGAGCACTTTGGGAGGCCACAGTGGGTCGATCCCCTGAGCTCAGGAGTTCAAGACCATCCTGAGCAACGTGGAGAAACCCCATCTCTACGAAAAAACACAAAACTTAGCCGGGTGTGGTGGCATTCGCCTGTAGTCCCCGTTACTCAGGAGGCTGAGGTGGGAGGATCACTTGAGCCTGGGAGACAGAGGTTGCAGTGAGCCAAGATCATGCCACTGCACTCCAGCCTGAATAAGAGTGAGACCTGTCTCAAAAAGAAAATAAATAAATAAACTTGAAATAACTTCATAGGACTGGAGAATGCAACATGTATAGAGAGCAGTAGCCAGGCCATGAAAAGTCTCATACGCCACCTAAGAGTTTGAATGTTTTTGGTAGGCTGGTGTTATGTTAAGTTTTCTGGCCTTTAACATTATTTGAAATCTTGAAACAGTTATTCTTATTTTAAAAATACACAACTATTTATTTGGTACTGTATATGCTTTTCAAAACTGCGTATCTCCTCTGACCTTACTGCAGGAGAGTCTCATAACCTCTCTCTCCCGAAATTCCTGCTATAGGCAATGAGTATAGATGGAAGGGTGTGTGGGAGGTACGGCAGATTCTATAATAGACACTGGCTCATTCAACATTAATTCCAATATCCTTTTCTAGCATTTGTTTTGGTACTACAGAGTTTAGAAAGCCAAACGCTCCTTCTCAGATTTCCTTGAGGCTAAGGTTCTAAATGTTACCTAGGTTTCACCAAAAAACCAGGCCCATGTGAGGCCTCAGATGCAGAAATGAACAATGCAGGGGTGGTGATAGCACTTAGGAGCTCAAACAGCTGGGACTGAGGTCCCTGATGTCATAGACCCTGAGTGGCATGTGACGACTTCAGCGAGGTTTTCTAGTTTAGTATTGTAGCATAGTTGGGTATTTCTCTTCACCATATAGCAGTTAAGCTTTGCATTCCTGCTTTCCTAGAAAGTCTATAAATTGCCTGACACTGTATAATTAATCACTTTCTGCTTTAAATTAGTTACAGTAGATTCTGTTTTCTGTAATAAGAACCCTGATAATATGGCAGGATGGTGAATGAACAGGTATAAATATATTTTTGAAAAGGTTCTAGCATGAAAGCTGCAATATATTTATTACAGATGGGCTCTCTAATCTTTTTAAGATAGATTCATACACACTTCTGAAATAGTTCTGGAAGGACTTATTAGCTGAGGTTTGTTCATTGATTTTAACTTAAAAATTAGGGCTCTGCCAAATCTCGTTTTAAAATAAACTTTTTTTGTTAGAGGGGAGACACCGATTCTTGGAAAGCTTTTCTTTACCTACTAATTGTGAGCGTTTTATGTCACCTTTCTCCAAATACGTATGCTTCCCTAATGTATCTTTATCATCCCTTAAACAGTGGCCATTTACCTTTTGGGTCACAGACCCCTTTGGAAATCTGATAAAAGTTCATTGATGCCTTACCTCCAAATACATATACAAATATATTCCTGTAGTTCTATATACAATATGAGTTAGACACCATTCTCTTTCCTTATACCCTTTAAGTAAGTATATTCAGTAAAGGAAGGTCAAAAATTCCTACTTTAGAATGACAGAAGTGAGTTCCAAAACCAGCATTAGTTATCTCTTAGAAGAAAGGAGAAAATGTAGTTCAAAATCAGACATTTTTCAGAGAAATAGCTTGCTATCCTCCTCAAAATCAGAAATTTTTTTTTCCCAATCCCAAGAACCTATGAATTAATGAATTATTTCCCCAAATAAATTTTTCCCCAAGAAATTTAATTAAATGTTTTTGAAATCAGAAAATTAAACAAAGCTTCTCCCTCCCTTCTTCTGCCCTCCCATATATACTCACCATGTTTTGGGCTGAGAATGGGAAAGGGATCTCCTAGTTTCCAGAAGAAATACATAAAAGTCAGCCATAAGAGACAGGAAAAAAGCAGTCGTTGTTTATGCACTGAGACAGAGGAGACAAAACTGTTAGGAAAAACAGATATAGGTTAAAGAGCTTGCTCTATTTAAAAATATAAGATAATGCTAATTAATATTTGGCTGCTAATTCACTTGGCAAATGAGTGATGAACAGTATAATTTTTAGTGAAAGCATCCTTACCATTGTAAGAGAAATTTAGCTGAATTTAACATGTGGGATGAATTAAATGAAACATTCTTAATAGGTAGAAAAATAAAGCTGTGGCAGAACAAATAACCTAATCATTCACTCAATATTTACTTTGTGCCAATTCATTCAATATTTATTTTATATTTATTTTTAAGATGTTGTGTGTGAGGTGTCCTCAAATAGCGGTAGCTACTGAAAGTTAATGTAGAAATAAAGCTATTCACAATCTAAGTCCCCTCAAATACTCATCTCAATCTATGTGCTGACTGAGAGGGCAAAATACTTACATAGTCGGATGTTGCTCACAATAAAATAGCCAATGTAAAAAGGCACCATGAAAACCAGGATCAGCAGAATTACACATAGGTTCATTTTCCAGTGAAAATAACGTGAGCTGAAATAAATGTCAAAGACTGTCACTAAGAAGGAGAGAGGGAAGCAACTTTCTTTCTCTTTAGTCTTCCAAAGGGTCTTTTGCTCTTGGGACTCAATATTGAATATATCCTATCTAATCAGCCTACTAGGCTCTTAAAATCTACTTATTTGTAGAGATTAAAAAACACAAATTTCTGAAAGGTATATATGACCATCTTAACCTCTGAAGAATTTCATATATTAAAATAAGAATGTTTATGTTTTTGATATATTCATGGGTAACATATACCACTAACATGTATCAACATAAGACATTGCTAGTAGAATGACTATTGTTTTATTCTCCCCTAGGAATCTTATTCCAATGTAAGAATTAAAGGAAAATAAATGTTAACAGTAATAAATGCTATAAAGGCTCAAAAATATTTCTTTTGTACTCCTGATATAAACACCTGATTTGCATGAATTACTTTTATTAATTTATAAGATATATTTTGTTAAAACTTTTTGTTAGCACTTTTTATAACAGTTTTAATGAGATATAATTTACCCATTTAAAGTATACAATTCAATGGTTTTCATATACTCAGAGTTGTGCAACCATCACCTCAATCAATTTTAGAACACTTTCATTAGGCCATAAAGAAATCCTGTACCCATTAGCAGTCACTCCTTTTCTCCCTAACCTCCTCAGCTCTAGGAAACCACCAATATACTTTCTGTTTCTAGGAAACCACCAATACGTAATCTTTTATGACTGGCTTCTTTTACTTACCATAATGTTTGCAAGTATCTATCAATAATTGATATGTTGTAGTATCTATCAATAATTCCTTTTATGGCTGAACAATATTCATCCCATTATATGGATATATTATATTTTGTTTCTGGATTTATTAATTGAAGACATTGGGTTTTTGGCTATTATAAATAGAGATGCTATGAATGTGTGTGTATACATTTTGGTGTGGATGTATGTTTTCATTTCTCTTTAGGTAAAAATGGAGTGGAATTGTTGGGTCATATGATAAATCTATATTTAATCTTTTGAGGTACTCCCACTGTTTCCCAATGTGGCTGCATCATTTTACATTTTCCTCAGGAGCGTATGAGAGTTCCAATTTCTCCTCAGCCTCGCCAACACTTGTTATTGTCTTTTTTTTTTTTGTTATAGCATTTCAGTGTGTGTGAAGTGGTATCTCACTGTGGTTTTGATTTGCATTTCCTTGATGGTTAACGGTACTGGGCATCTATTTATACGTGTTTACTGGCCATTTCTATATCATCTTTGGAGAAATGCCTATTCAGATCCTTTATTCATTTTTAAATTGTATTATATTATTAAACTGTAAGAATTCTTTGTGTATTTTAGATACAAGTTCCAGTCCATTATCAGACAGGCAATTTATAAAAATTTTTTCTTGTTCTTGGAATGTTTGTTCACTTTCTTGATGGTGTCTTTTGTATTTACTGATTTTAAATTTACTTAGGCCTTGTTTCAAAAAAGGCATAAGTGGTTAAATGGCTTACAAAGATAAATAAAATACAGGATGATGAAATGAACTATAAGGAAATATGAACAACAATGGTAACAGATAGGTAAAATATTGGGTCAAGCATGGTGGCTATTATAAAATAGAATTCTAGAAAGTTGCTATGGATAGGTCATAAATTTAGCTTTAAGTTTTCTAATGGTCAATGTGAAATAAAAAATTTGATCAGTTAGATAAAATCATTGTGTCTGCAAGAAAATAGCAAATTAATTTCTCAAAAGAAGCATAATCATCATTTATTGTTACTGAATTATTACCAAGATTACAATGAAATTTCTTCAAAGATTTCATAAAGAAGAAAATGCAAAGGCAATTAACAGTGTCTTCAACAACATCCATTCAAGAGAAATATCAGTTTCAGAGGGCTGTTTCTAACTGTTCCTTCCTTAGTACAGATGGCAGGCATCACAAAACAAAGAGCCATTCAGTAAAAGCTACCCTATAGGGAATGAATACCATTTAGACTAGATAAGTTGACAGCTTCTCGCTCCTCTAGGTTAACCTACTTTAGAGCATTTAGAGAAGGAAACAAGCTGGACATCCTCCAGGCAATTCTACATAGTATTTCAGCTGAGCTTCTGAAAGATTCTGGGAGGCAGTGGGTTTGAAATAACAAGTGCAACTTTAATTGGCAGTACGGACTGCCTATTAAAAGTGAAGCACATGTTTTAACTAATCTTTTGAGCTGAGAGTAAAGTGATATTCTCTTGAAAAAATTAAGGATCCCGACAAGATTACATATTTGGATAGGAAGTCATACAATCTCTGCTGAAAGGCGAGTCAAAGGAATATTCTGGCCAAGATTCTCTTTTCAAAATGATTCTGAGTCCAGTCAATGGAGAGTTATACTACATCATCAAGGTTCACATTTGTGTTCCATAATTGGGTGAAACACTAGCATGAAAAAACAGGTATAACTGAAGACACGTCTCAGACTGAACAAACCCAATCCTCTATATAACACACAAAGAAGAACTAGATTTCAGCAATGCTACTTCTTATCCTCTTTAACTAGCTAAGAAATTTAAGAAATATACACCACAGTATGACTGATGTTTCTTACTATGAAGCTGTCAACTTATCTAGTCTAAATGGTATTCATTCCCTATAGGGTAGCTTTTACTGAATGGCTCTTTGTTTTGTGATGCCTGCCATCTGTACTAAGGAAGGAACAGTTAGAAACAGCCCTCTGAAACTGATATTTCTCTTGAATGGATGTTGTTGAAGACACTGTTAATTGCCTTTGCATTTTCTTCTTTATGAAATCTTTGAAGAAATTTCATTGTAATCTTGGTAATAATTCAGTAACAATAAATGATGATTATGCTTCTTTTGAGAAATTAATTTGCTATTTTCTTGCAGACACAATGATTTTATCTAACTGATCAAATTTTTTATTTCACATTGACCATTAGAAAACTTAAAGCTAAATGGGTTATTAACTATAAGTTAAAAGTTGGGGGACATCATCTACCAAAAACAAAACTATAGCTTTAGAATAACTGAATCCTCTCTATCTATATTTAGATGAGTAGTTGGCAAACTATGGCCTGGCAGCCACCTGCTTTTACAAATTAAGTTTTATTAGAGCATGGTCATGCTCATTTGTTTATATATTCCCTATGACTACTTTCGCTCTACAACAGCAGGGCTGAGTAGTTGCAATAGAAACCTTCTGGTCCACAGAAGCCTAAAATATTTACTATCTGTCCCTTTACAGAAGAAAGTCTGCCAACCCCTGCTTAAATAGCAGTGAAAGGTGCAGGTTGTGACAATAAAATTTAATAACCATTATGTAAAATAATACTTGTCTATTATCTATAGTCAAAGGAACTATATCTAGCTCATCCAAAAAAAGGTTTGGATTATTAAAGTTTAAAAGTAGGAGAATCAGAACATACTTCTATTTTACCATAATACATGTCATTCATTGTTCTATCAAGAGACCATTATTATCAACTCTGATTCTCTCTGTCTCACTCTTTTTTTTTTAAGAGATGGGGTCTCACTGTCTTATCCGGTGATCACAGCTCACTGCACATTCTCAAACTCCTGGGCTCAAGGGATCCTCCTGCTTCAGCGTCTAGTGTAGCTGGGACTATAGGTGTGTACTACTACACTCTGCTAATTTTTTAAAATTTTTTTGTAGAGACAGGGTCTCACTTTGTTGCCCAGACTGGCCTTGAACCTCTGCACTTAAGTGATCCTCCTGCCTCAGCCTCCCAAATTGCTGGGATTATAGGCGTAAGCCACTGTGTCTAGCCCCTCTTTTTTTAACCTTTCAATGTTTTGTGATTAACCATTTGTACAGTAAGTTTTTCTTTTTAATTCAAATTTTGTTTTCAACTCTGATTATCAAAGGATTTGAGAGTACAGTCTCTCTACAAGTCTCAAGTGTCAGGGGTCTACAATGAACTTACCTTGGCGCTGAGTCCTAACTTTAGAGTGAAAGACTACTTTACTCTTAAAAGGTTTTTCCAGGTAGTGATAAAAAAGTACAACAAAGTCTGCATAGCATAGTTGAACCCTACATATAAATGCCGCTAAAAAAATTCTCAAGCTTGCAGATTAACAAGCAAGAAATATTTTGGATAGACTGTCTAATAAACTAACAGGTCTATTATTCGGAAGGGAGTAAAGAGTTACTTTTAAAAAGTGTTTTAAGAAACACTTTAAATTCAACCAAACTTGACCATGACTGTAAAATCAATAAAAGTAACTAAGTAAAGTAAGAACTGGAGCTCAGTCTTCAGAGAGATCATTAAGTATCTCTGAGGAATTCTAACCTTTTCAGGTAGAGATTTTCAATCAGCAGAACAATGTGAAGGGCTGTTACTGGGATTCAGTCAGCGAGCAGTCCCGGAAAAATAAAGCTTCTAGGAGTGAAGCCTAGTCTGCGGCTTCACAGCCTCACTCCAATGAGTTTTTCAGAGTTAATGGTCAGATCTTTTTTTCCTGGTTTCTCATAATCTTTGTCAAACCAGCTACTAGGTGGCTGTGACCCATATCTGCTGTGATCATTGTAGTTACTAAGACTAAATTATTAACACAGTGTTTCTTTTTTATCTCAGTTATGAGATCCAGATAGCTTTTCCACCGTAAAGAATGTAGCACAGAACTCTTCAAGAGGAGTTATTCAGTACTCTTACTCACCTGCTATTCAATACTCCTAAGATTTCAAAGATGATGAGCTCAAACATGGTGCAAGAAAATGCAAATGTCACAGAGAAGATCACCTGTACAACATACTGACGTATCTGTTAAAAGTGAAATAGAAACTAGAAGTTATTTCCATGTTTAAAAACTGAACTGATAACCTCCTTCTGGTTACAAGTCAGAAAACTTATTCTGAGGAAATTCTCAAGTCACTGGAAGTAGGGTCACAACAGTAACTTGCCTGGAGCTAAAGAAAAAGACCAAAGTAGGTGGCACTTCTGAATCTTGAGTCACTATTACCAGCATCCTCTTGTGGATGAAGAATTTTGAGGACAAACAGATGAAGTGACAGGGTCATAGGTAGCACTTAGAATTCCTGATGCACACTGACAAAAAACTGACAGATTCATATATAATGGTTAATGTTTAAAGGGATTCTTCAACACACTGCAGATCCTGGATCAGTTCTGGAACCTCCCTTGGGAGGCCTTAAAGTATTGGGCAGAAGAAAATCTCCAGAATTCCAGGCTCTTTCAGACAATAAACTCCCCGAGAAAGTTTAATGGAGAACATCCTAGAAATGACCCAATGTAGACTATAACCCCTGATCTTATTACTAATTAGGAAAACTAACTAGGAAATGTCCAGTCTAGGATGGTGATCTTCTGAATCCAAAGCTTAAGATAAAAACACCAGCTTTGTGTTGTGGGAAGTCAGGGACCCCGAATGGAGGGACCGGCTGAAGCTGTGGCAGAACATAAATTGTGAAGATTTCATGGGCATTTATTAGTTCCCCAAATTAGGACTTTTATAATTTCTTACACCTGTCTTTACTGCAATCTCCGAATATAAATTGTGAAGATTTCATGGACATTTATTAGTTCTCCAAATTAATACTTTTATAATTTCTTACGCCTGTCTTAATCTCTTAATTCCGTCATCTTTGTAAGCTGAGGATGTATGTCACCTCAGGACCCCGTGATGATTGCGTTAACTGTACAAATTGTTTGTAAAGCATGTGTGTTTGAACAATACGAAATTAGTGCACCCTGAAAAAGAACAGAACAGTGATTTTCAGGGAACAAGGAAAGATAACCATAAGGTCTGACTGCCTGCGGGGTCGGGCAGAATACAGCCATATTTTTCTTCTTGCAGAAAGCAGGTAGGAGAAATATCGCTGAATTCTTTTCCCATCAAGGAATAACCTTGGGGAAGGAATGCACACCTAGGGGGAGGTTTATGAAGGGCCGCTCTAGGAAGTCTGTCTTATGCGGTTGAGATAGGACTGAAATACGCCTTGGTCTCCTGCAATGCCCTCAGGCTTACTAGGATTGGGAAATTCCAGTCTGGTAAATTCTAGTCAGACCAGTTGTCAGATCTCGAACCCTGTTTCCTGTTAAGATGTTTATCAAGACAATGCGTGCACAGCGGGACACAGATCCTCATCAGTAATTCTAATTTTTGCCTCTGGCTTGTGATCTTTTATTGCATCTGAAGCACTGACCTCTGTGACCCACTTCCTATTCATACACCCCTTCCCCTTTTGAAATCCCTAATAAAAACTTGCTGGTTTTGTGGCTCAGGGTTGCTGTCACAGTCCTACCAATATGTGATGGCACCCCCAGAGGCCTAGCTGTAAAATTTTTCTCTTTGTACTCTTTATTTCTGAGACCAGTCGACACTTAGGGAAAACAGAAAGAACCTATGTTGAAATATTGGGGGCTGGTTCCCCTGATAGCCTCGGGATTTTGGTATTAACTCAGAATATAAGACTGGCAATTCAGGGCCAGATAGACAAATGAAAGGGAACATTTGTGAGACATTATGAATTAAATTCTCTCCTGCAGAATAACTATTTGCTATTGGTGCATATCCTGATACGACTAAGGCATAACATTCCTTTCTCCTAACTTCTGGGCTACATTTGGCTTGCCTTTTTCCCCCCTTTTAAATCAATTAAGCCTAATTATATTCTCTAATCTAATAGTTATATAGTACTTATTTGGTAACAGCTTCCTATCTTGGAAATGAACATAATGTTTCTTTAATGGAGACATTTTTCTTGTCAATCTAAATTCATACAGTGTAAGTATGACAAAATTATTTCTTCTCACCTCATAGTCTTTAAACAATTGGCGCATGAAGAAAAGCCACCCAAATCCAAAAAATAGTATCTGGAAGGGAAAGAAGATAGAATGTCAATATATATTTTTTTGAGAAATGTTTTATAGAAACATTTCTATAAAACAGGTCTGCTAATTAGACGGTTAACTTATTTCAGGGATTAAAGATAAGATCCACTCTTATAAGACCTACTTATTAAAGCTCATGACATTGGAAATAAATGTTTAAATGTTCTTGGATGTTTGAAGTTATACATGTTACAGAGTATGCTTCAAGACAAAAATGGAAGTACATATTTTCCCATAATCTTATGATAATAATTACATGAGCCAGAGAAGCTCGCAAATAGAAAAGGAATCAGCGGCCAGGTGTGGTGGCTCACACTTGTAATCCCAGCACTTTGGGAGGACAAGGTGGGCAGATCACCTGAGGCCAGGAGTTTAAGACCAGTCTGGCCAACATGGCAAAGCCCTGTCTCTACTGAAAACACAAAAATTAGATGAGTGTGGACACTTGTAATCCTAGCTGCTCCCGGAGGCTGAGGCATGAGAATAGCTTGAATCTGGGAGGTGGAGGTTGCAGAGAGCCAGTATCGTGCCACTGCATTACAGCCTGGGTGATAGAGTGAGATTCGGTCTCAAAAAAAAAAAAAAAGAAAAGGAGTCAGAGTGAGATTTGCTTCTTATGGATGATCCCTGACTGCAAGTATTTAAAAAAAAATACCAGCCTGGACAACATGGTGAAAACCCGTTTCTACAAAAAAACACACACACATAAAAATGAGCTGGGGGTGGTGGGGTGTGCCTGTAGTCTCAGCCACCTGGGAGGCTGAGGTGGGAAGATCACCTGAGCCTAGGAAGTTGAGGCTGCAGTGAGCCATGACTGCACCACTGTGCTCCAGCTTGCACAAGAGAGTGAGACCCTGTCTCAAAAAATAAATAAAAATAAATCAATTTAAAAAATAAAAACTTCACGGGAAAGGAGTTGAGACCAAAAGTAGACGAGCAGTAGAAAGCCTAATGTGTTTTATATCTGTTTCCTTCAGAGAGTTTTCTTAGCTTCTCCACCATCCTGCCTAATCTACTAAAGTGGTTTTCATCTCAGTGTAAAGCTGAGAGATTGCAGGATCCCTCTTTTGTCAGTTTTGTTTCAAACTGGCAGAGACCGTAGCCACATGACAGCTGACAAAGCTGGTCTGTAGTAAATAGAACTTTCTATACATAGACATGCACTGACACGACTAATCTTTTCTTCTTAAACTGGCTAGGACCTTTATGAAGAAAATGATTTTATGTCTTCCTAGGGACTACTTTACTGAGCAAGTGTAAACTCAGTAGTTTAGCACAGACTACTTTAGCTTCTTATCATGCCCCTGCTGCCTAGCAAACTCATGTGTTCAGCCCCCTGGAACTTCCTTTGGTTCTTTAGACCCATATTCTTTCACATCGAGACCTCTGTAAATGTCCTCTGACAGGAACTTCTCTCCAACCCTCTCCCAGTTATGCTATTTACTCCTTCTGGAAGGCCCTCGCTGCCCTCCCAAACACAGATAAATTGCTCTTTTTATATAATCTTATTCTACATCGTACTTCCCTCATCAAAGTGCTTACCATACGGTTTTGTAATGCCTAATTTAAATATTTTTTGACATTAGATTATAATCTCTATGAGGACAAAAACCATGTTTGTCTTGTAATCTTTGTATCCTTGGCATCCAGCACAAAGCCTGGTACATAGCAGACTCTCCGTAAGTGCTTGCTGAATGGCTAAGTGGTCTACATAAAAGACGGCTTATTCTTCAGCATTCAATCTTAAATTTTCTGTAATAACTCCGATGTGCTATGCTAGGTGCTGAGGATACAAAGATAAGTAGGATGGTTACTACCCTCTACAAGCTCACAACATAGTGAAGACACTACATAAATAACTATAACATAATATGGATGTGCAATGATAGAAATACATACATGATATTGTAAAGCAATATGAAAGAGGGAGACCAAACCAGTCTGTAGGGGCTTAGGACAGATTTTCTGGAGAAGATAATGCTTGAGCTGAAGGAAGTTTTAATTTGCAGTTACAACCTGATATTGTGTGCAAATTTTGGGATTATGTGCATTTTTCTAGAGTGGTTGAAGGTATTCATCACACACTCAACGGTTTCCACCACTCCTAACATATTAAAAACCACCCTCTCAAAGGATGAGTAAGAATCAAGTAGGGAGGCTGGACACAGTGGCTCACGCCTGTAATCCCAGCACTTTGGGAGGCCAAGGTGGGTGGATCGCTTGAGCCCAGGAGTTCGAGAACAGCTTGGGCAACATGGTGAAACCCTATCTCTACAAAAAATACAAAAATTAGCTAGGTGTGGTGGTGCGTGCCTGTAGTTCCAGCTTATGGGGAGGCTGAGGTGGAAAGGCCACTTGAGTCTGGCAGGTGGAGGCTACAGTGAGCCGTGAGCACGTCACTGCATTCCAGCCTGGGTGACAGAGCGAAACCCTGTCTCAAAACAAAACAAATGAACAAAAAAAGAATCAAGTAGGGTAAAAACAGGTGGTAGGGGTAGAAGGACAGGGCTTTCCAGATAGCAAAGGGCATGAGTAAAGGCGCAGAGTGAAAAGCGTGGTATATGCCAGGAACTACACATGGTTTGGAGATGCTAGAAGATGAAATTCAAAGAAGGAAGAGGTTAAAAATGAGGCTAGACAAGAGGAGTGGATGTCCAACCACTGAGAGCTTTGAAGGCCACCCTAAGATTATAGTCTGTAGGTGGTGAGGGTTATTTAAGCAGGGAAATGGCATGGTCTGATTAGTTGTATATTATAGAGAGCAGTATGGTGGCTGTGTGGAAGACACATTTGAAGGAAATAACATTGTAGGAAGAGAAACATCATAGAAATGTGTTATGGGAGTTCAGATGAAAGATGAGAAAGCCCTGAATTAAGACATTTGGTGACAGAAGAGGAGATGACAGATTTGAGAACTATTTAGGAGGTAAAATCAGCAGGGAGAAGTCAAGGATGATAATTTGGAATACAGGATGAATAGTGAAGCTACCCAATTTATATTAAGAATATTGGAGAAAGAAGAGGTTTAGGAAAGGGGGCAGAGGATGGGGAAAATGATGAGCTCATTTTTGAACACACTAAGGGCCTGAGGGACAGCCAGCAAGATGGGTCAAGATATCCAGCAAGCACCTGAATAAAAGACAGATTGTGAAGGCAGGTCTAAGATATACTTATGAGTTGAAACCATCAAAGTACACGAGATCACCCGGGAACAGTATCTAGAGTAAGGAGAGCAATGTGCCAAGAAGAAAACACTAGAGGATAAGGAACACAGTTTGAATGGTGAGGTAGGGGCAGGAACCAGAGTGTAGCAGGTCAGAATGAATGGGAGCTAAACCAGTGGGGATAGTAAATGCAAATTACTCCAGGGAGGGCCAGGAATGAGAAAAAAAGAGAACACTAGATAATAGGCTAGAGAAGAATATGGAATAAAGGGACAGTTTATTGGCCAAGGGGAAAGAAAGCAGTCAAGTAAGGAGAAAAAGATGAGAAGGATGATGGAATGCTAGAGGATGAACTGATACTATTAATTTATTATTATTATTAGGTAACTTTTATTAAGCATTTACTATATTCCAGGCTAAGTAGTACTTAGCATTATAATCTTATAAAAATCATTAAAAACCCAGTAAGGTAAGTTTGATTGTCCTATTTTCACAGAGGAAGATGAGGTTTAGAGAAGTTAATCAATTTATAGTAAGTATTAGAATCAAGATTGAACTCAAGCCTGTTTGACTCCAAAATCTGTGCTTTTTTTTTAAATAATATGTTTTCAGCTCTTACTGAGTCTGGCTGTTTAGAAAATCTGTGCTTTTAACCACTTCAAAATAAGCTACTCTAAGATCAAACGTAGGGAGAATGGCCTTAAACCAGAGTAGGGGAACCCCGTTTTCTGAAATGGGAGGAAAGGAGGTGAGAATGGTTGTGAACACAGATAACCTTTTAGATTATGCAGAAAGTATTCATAGGAGATCATACCTTTTGGCTTCACTTTTGTTGAGTAAGTATGAGGCAAGGTTATCTGCTAGGAGTAAGACAGGTGAGTATAGAAAAGGGAGCTTTAACAAAGATTCAGACAAACTTTGAGGGGAATAAAACAAGTAGCTGATTAAGGTCAAGAAAAGGAATAATTCAGGGAGCTGAGGGTTAAACTCATGGCGTTGGCAAACTACACAGCCATGTGATTTTCTACAGTAGCTTTCAGGCCTCTGTATTAGTGGTAGACAAACTATAACAATGATCCAAGTATGGACTTATATATATATATATGTATATGTATATGAAGGTAAACGAACAAGCGGGTGTAAGAAAGTAAGTTGGATCCAAGCATCTAGATCAAGTAGAAAAGGAAAGGGTCAAACAGATTAGGAGAAAATGTCCAGGATATCCTTTGGCTATTATAAAGAGTTACCAATGGTAACTCTATAAAGACAGATGTAAATTCAGAGTTTAGAGACCATATTCATATGACTTATGAAGCCACAACTGAAGATAGAGAAGTTGGGCAGTTAGGAATGAGAGTAGTATGTATAGTGGAAATGGATGATTAAAAAAAAAATCACCAAGATTGCTGTGAAATGGAACTTTAGACAAGTAAGAGAAAACAAGCAAAAATTTTAAGTTTATATGGTGGGGAGGGGAATGGAAGAAAAGAGAAACAGATATATACCTTTAATATTTTATTGTGGCCTCCTTTCACATTGACAAAGAAAGTGTAAAAAGACTTTCAGAACAAAATTATGTCTTTTGCAGCAACACAGATGCACCTAGAGGCCATCATCCTAAACAAATTAACGCAAGAACAGAAAACCAAGTACCCCATGTTCTCACTTCTAAGTGGGAGCTAAATATTGGGTACTCACCAACATAAAGATGGCAAAAAACAAAACTGGAGACTACTTGGGGACAGGGGACGGGAGAAAGGGGAAGGACTGAAAAACCAATTATTTAGTACTATGTACCTGGTACCTGGGTGACCGGATCATTTGTATCCCAAACCTCAGCTCCCACAATATACCCAGCACAAGTACCAAATCTACAATAAAATTAAAAGTTGGAAAAAAAAAAAAAAGACTTTTAAACTACACACATACACAAAAGTAGCTGGAGAATTCATTTACATCCAAGATAAACACAAATTCTGGCAAGATTATAGAGGATCCAAAAAGAATGCAGAAGCAAAATGCAATTTCAAATAGCTTTGCAAATAAAATGGAAATAAAATAAGAAGCTTTGCAAATAAAACAAGAAGCTTGGCACATAGCTTCTTATTATAAATGAGACTTAATACTTTCAGAATTGTACAGAGTAAAATCTTGACCTTAGGACTTAAGAGTGTACTCTGGAACTGATAAGTCTTAATGACTGTACAGAGGGCTCAAAACATGAGTTAGATAACAGTTGCTTTTATAAAAGTGACTTCTGGGTAGAAAATTAGCTACTGTTAAAAAAAAAAAAAAAAGATGGCCATCAGCAGGATAGTTATTAAAGAATTAAGTATAAAAGACACCTTTCTTGGATCATTTGTTCACCCTTTTAATCATTTAACAAATATTTATTAGTGCCTAATATGTGCCAGGTCCAAGGGATAGAATGGCAAACAAGAGAGCATGAATGCTACTCTCAAGGAGTTTATAATCTATGGAGGAGATAAACAAGTAATCTATGGAGGAAATAAACAAAACAATGTGGTAGTGTTGTTACAGGGGAAGTAGGTGAAGGGCACTATGGCAGAATGTATAGGGACATCTAGTCCAGTCTAGGAGAAGCTTCTTGGATGTTCGAGTTGAGATCTGAAGGCTGAAAGGGATATGAGGAAAAGGTCCAGAAAAAGAAAACACACTGTGTGGAAATCTGGAGGCACCACAGCATGGACAGGTTAGGGAACTAAAAGAAGTTCAGGAAGTCTAAACAATAAAATGGTGAAAGCCACAGCTGAAGAGAGAAGAGCCAGGGTCCCATCAATAAGGGACCTGATAAGAGCAAGGGTCCCATCAATAATGGACCTGAAAAGCCACGTAAAGGAGCGTGAACTTCATCCTGTGGCGCGGTGAGCAAGATTCAATATGTGATCTCTAATTTCAGATTTCATTTCAAATAAACCTTTCAGTTAATACAACACAGAAAAAATGAGTGGGGAGGGGCTCAGGGGGCAATGGTGGTGTTTCCAAGGTAACCACAACTCTCTAGAGAAGTGCTTTTTATTAAATAAATATTCACTACAACTCTACTGTGTGCCCGCAACTGATCTAGATGCTGGTGAATACAGGAGAGAACAAGAAAGACAGTGTCTTGGACTTCATAGACAGACAACAAACACATGAACACACAAATGAACTATAGTAATAAATGCCAAGAAGAAAAGAAAACATGGAAATGAGGAAGAAGGCAGCCGAAATGGAAAGCTACTTTGGCTGTGGGCAGGGTGTCAGGTAAAACCTTCCTAAAGTGACATTTTTACTAATGCCGAAATGATGATAAAGTAGCCACATAAATATTTGAACAGAGAACATTCCATGCAAAGGAATCTTTGGGTCTTTCTTCCACATTAGTTTAACAATTAATTACTGCATATGGATACACGTGTGAAGTAAAAGTCTATGATTACAAGGCATACAAAATTAAAAAGCCACTTCCTTGGTTCAACGTATCAATTATATCCACGCTAAAAATCCTAGAGGCTGCAATGCAAAGCCAATTTTCTACTGACATTCTTATCTTTATTCTAAGTGAAAAGACAAGCTAATTAAATATTGCTCTTTTTCTGAAATTGGTACTAGGGTTAAAAATAACCCTGAGTTGTCACCAAGGGCACTGGGTAGTCTTAGAAAGGTTTTAAGCAGAAGAATTACATGTCCAGGTTTTTTAACAATACATTTGAATAGTACGCAGTCAATAAAAACAATTATGAAAACTATAGAAAGGTGGTAAATTTAAAAAAAATTTTTTAAAAAAGATTGCATTAGAGTGGTAGGATCATGGATGGCTTTTCCTTCTTTCTTATCTTCTTAAATATTGTAAAAGTTTTTAAACAGAAAAGGACAATGCTCCGCTATACGGAGACGAGTATTAGGATGAAGCAATACAAAAACTGAATCAAAGAACAAAAATTTAGTTCACTTTAAGCTCCAAAAGGTAACTGTTTCTGTTACTTGCCGTTTGAGAGAAAGAACAAGTAAAAACAACCAAAAAAAAAAAAAAAAAAAATCTTCAAATTATTGGAAAGACGAGGGGAAAAAGGTAAATAGGTAGTCTGAGCTTCACAAATATTAACAGTTGGCCAACAATTATTTATTGAATGCCTGCACTTAAAAGTGGGGATACAGCTATGAACAAGGCAGGACTTCAAAAAACAAAATCATAAACACATACATAAATGATGCCAGTGCTATGATAAATGCTAGGAAGAAACAATAATTAACAATGGATTACAAGGTAAAAGCAAGAGGCTCACTAGACGAAGCTTCTATTGAGCACAGACAATGTCTTATATGTTTGTACGCTCAGAGCTTTATATAACGGTCGATAAATGTTTGACTGTACAAACAAACGAAGGTGACCAATGGAGAAGAAATGAGGGTCAGAAAAACATCCGAAAAAGGTGGGTAAGTAAGCATAGGATAAAGGATGAGGTGTCAGTGCAAAAACGAAACCTTATACTTTTAAGCATACGTATAACCTTATATTGACACTTTGAAGCAGCAAATTTCTCCACACCTGGATGCAGGATTTGACATCTAACAGCAAAGCCTACACTGACGTGTCCTCAGTAACCAGCCCTGATTGGCGCGCCGCACGGTGCCCGGAACCACACAGGCTTCCCCAGCCCAGGGTCAGCGGCGCAGCCCGGAAGCTTCGAGGAGCTTCGAGGAGCTCTGAGGACCGCCGCCTTAGGTGGCGGCGCCGGCTCTTAGCGTGGAGGCCGGCGGACCCCTTCCAAAAGTGGACCGAAATTCCAGGGACGCATCCCGGGTGGGGCCGCGGACAGCCGCAGGCCAGCCTCCTGACAGCCGGGGCTGAGGGAACCAGAGGCAGCAAATCGCACACCCTCTTCGCGCTCTGGGTCCCGGAGTAACTGGCGCAGGCCGCTAGAGAGAGACGCCAGACCCCGGACCAGCCTGCACCGCGGAGGACCTGAGAGGGCGATTCGGGAAAGGGAGGCGGACGGGTGTCGGGGAGGGAGGCGGTGACTCACCTGGGAGGTAATCATGATGCTGGAGTCGATCAGGAAACTCATGGCGAAGTGTAAGGAGGGCTCCTGCCTCCACTTCCCACTCCCCGAGGCCACGGCACGCTGGGGTCACAGGCCCCCTTACACAGTCCGCCTTCTCCCTGATGCCGCAGCCGGGACTGCGGCTCTCCAGCCCGACGCCATCAAGCTGCGCCCCAGCCAGCCAATCAGCGGCTACATCCGGAGCCCCGCCTCGGGCTCGGCGTGGGTGGGGCAAACGCTGGGCTCCAGCCGCGGAGGTCCCAGGAGCGGGGCTTATTAGGGGCGATACTACAAGTATGCAGTGCAAGGTAACTTTAACATTTCGGAGGCTGAAGGAGGTAGGGCCTGAGACCTAAGTGGCAATTCTGTTTTGTAAAGATCATAAGATAATAATGGTAATTATAGTAAGTCAGGCATTGTGTCCTAAATGTTATAACTTTTACTTGACTCGGCAAATATGACTGCACAAAGTGAGGGAAGACTGGAAAGTCAGACGAGACGTTAACAAATATAACTAACCAAATACATTTCTGTGACAACAACGAAAAGCACACCGTCTGTAGCAATTTAGTGATAATATTGTACTGCATATTAGTCAGGCCACAGGTGGAGTACTTGCACTCCGTGTACCACACTTTTAAGAGATTTTACAGGCCCGGCACAGTAGCTCATCCCAGCACTTGGGGGAGGCCAAGGCGGGCGGATCACCTGAGGTCGGAAGTTCGAGACTAACCTGACCAACATGGAGAAACCCCATCTGTACTAAAAATACAAAATTAGCCGAGAGTGGTGGCGCATGCCTGTAATCCCAGCTACTAGGGAGGCTGAGGCCAGAGAATCGCTTGAGCCCGGGAGGCGGAGGTTGCGGTAAGCGGAGATCGCGCCATTGCACTCCAGCCTGGACAACAAGAGCGAAACTCCGTCTCAAAAAAAAAAAAAAAAAAAAAGAAAAGAAAAAAAAAAAGAGATTATACAGAGACATATTGGAGCTCGCTGAAATGTGAGTCACCACATAAGGACTGGTGGAAGGAGGCGAAGAAAGATGACTCAGAACATGACATCTGTCTTCATGTGAAAGAATGGGTAGAACTGATGTGGCGCTGACAGTTATCTGTAGGGCAAAGGACTGGAAGTTAAATGAAGACAGATTTTAATTCAAAACAAGGATCAGTTCTTTAAGAGTCTGAAGAAGGGTTATTTTAGGAAGCAGCTCCTTCTGCCCCCTTCCCACCTGTTGCAGTGGATCAAATATACACTGAATCACTACCTCATTCATTCAACACTCATTTCATGAAGGCGTAATGCATTGCTGTGGGGCTTACTCTGCCGCCGCCCTGGGGCCTAGCTAGTCTTTGTAGTCCACATAGTCTCATAGTCCTGCAAACTGGCTCCAGCCCAGGAAATCACCCTGTGTAGGAGTGGCTGCAGTCACGACCCAGGAAGACAATCCTGAGGGCACCTGACATCCAGCATCTGAGTTCAGACTACTACAGTTTGAATAAGTGACTTGCAGATTCATTACACACAAGGGACCGTGTCTTCCTTTCATTGGATTGAACTCTGTCATGCCAAGCAGTTAAAACTACCTGTTAGATGTCCAATCCCTGATCCAGAATTTCAAAGGGCTGTGGAGGCAGCTCTATTATGGGAGTGTCATAACCACAGAACTGTGTCCTGGCTATATCTGTTAGGGAAGCAGGTAGATTCCCACGTAACAGCGCCTAACTGACATTCAAGACTGTATATACTACAGAGTGCCGAGAGAGACGATCAAGGCAAGCAGTTTACCTTAGTGGCTTACTGGGATTCACAGTGGAGATTGGAGTCTCAGTAACCAGGAATAGCAGAGAAAGGTGTACAATGCCTGCTGGCTTAAGGCCTATGCAAAGTTTTGGGTGACACCATTCAGAATTCTCCCTACTGTACCACTTGTGTCCAGGTAAAGGACAGGCCTAGGTGATTCAAGGGATTGCCTTACCCCCTGATTTTGATTGAGGAATGTCTTTAGAAACCTTCACAATGCATTTAGTATCCAATTGACTCTCCTCTCAAAGCAAGTCTCTACTGCTGATGGTGGACTCTGACACTAAAATGGCTTGTCCTCCCATCTCTACCGCTGGTAATATTCTCCCGATCCACTCTAGCTGCTACCATCCTCTTAGAATAGTGAGATCTTTTGGTTCTGCCTCCATGGACAGTCAAACCATCTGGGCTCCGAGTCCCCAGTTTGTGCTATTTTTCCAAGGGAGCTTTTCAAAATATGTCATGTTCATAACTAGTAGCCATTGTTTGCCACTCATCCAGAGACTGACAGCCAGTCCCATAGATGTGCTATAAAGAGTCGATTGACAAGATGATCAGTCTGTGTCCTTTGGACGAGTGTTTGTTCACACCACTTTACCGTCCTTTTTCATAGCAACTGCAGTGTTCATACTTACTGTGCTCTCACACTTTCCAGCACCATCCACATACTGACAGCTAACTATTTCACCCCCTTCCTCCAAATTAATGCAAAGGACTGGGCCCAGGAGTTGACACTAACACCGGATCCCTGGGAAACACCCTAGTACCTCTTCTCCAGGCACATACATAGCACCTGCCCATGCCTGTGGCTGGATGATCTCTGTTAGGGATTTTCTTCTGAAACTTTTAACTTATTGTGATATAGTTGTAGATTCAAATGCAGTTGCAAGTCTGGGATCTTTTGAGACATATCACCAATTCCGTGGCATCCTACTCTAGCTGTGTCCCTTCATGGAGAGACATCCTATCTTGTAGTTTTGCCCACTGTGCCAGATTCACTGAGTCTCTGAACTCCCCTATGTGCCCCACTAAGTCACCAGTGTCAGCTGGACAGGAAACCCCAAGTATTCAGAGGAAAAGTGTTTATTTCCCAATGGTCCCATGGACAGTATCTATACCTGTTACCTAGAAAATGTATAGGTGCAGTTTTCTCTTTTTTATTTTTATTTTTTGAGACAGAGTCTCGCTCTGTTGCCCAGGCTGGAGTGCAGTGGTGCAATCTCAGCTCACTGCAAGCTCCGCCTCCCGGGTTCACGCCATTCTCCTACCTCGACTTCCCGAATAGCTAGGAGTACAGGCACCCGCCACCACGCCCGGCTAATTTTTTGTATTTTTCGTAGAGGCGGGGTTTCACTGTGTTAGCCAGGATGGTCTCGATTTCCTGACCTCGTGATCCATCCGTCTTGGCCTCCCAAAGTGCTAGGATTACAGGTGTGAGCCACCGTGCCCGGCCAGGTGCAGTTTTCTCAAAGTGTAGTTCTCTAACGACTTGGGGAGCTTATTTAAAATTTAGATTCATCAGCCCTAATGTAGACCAGTGGACTTGGGATTTCTGAAAGTGACTTCCAGGAGGAATCAGGAGTCAATTAATTAATAAGTAGAAATTATATACATTTATCATGCACAAAATGATGTCTTGAAATATGTATACATTGTGGAATGGCGAAATCAAGGTAATTATCATATGTATTACTTCAGATACTTATTTTTGTGGTGAAAATACTTAAAATCTACTCTCTCAGAGATTTTCGAAAATGCAATACTTTGTTATTAACTATAGTCAACATATTGCACAAATTCTCTTGAACTTACTCCTCTTATCTAACTGAAGTTTTGTATCCTTTGACCAACATCTTCCCAACCCCATCCGACCTGCCGCTCCAGCTGGTAATCACCACTCTACTCTCTGCTTTTGTGGGTTCAATTTTTTTTAAGAAGGAACCTGCATTTTTAACAGCTTCCCGGGAGATTCTTATGCACACTGACTGGGGACTGGCTGTGAGACTCTGCTCCCCATCTCAGAACTTTCCTAGAGTGAGTGAGCGCCTTCACACTAGGAAAATGTCAGCTCCAATTTGCCTAGAGAAAGGGGACTGAGGGCCAGAGTGGTGCTAGCTTTGCTCTTTGCTTTTTTCCACTCCCGCCCCGCTTTCTCTAGATATGCTCACTGCATAGCCTCAGGAAGCCTAAAGATCTTTTCCAACCACTTGTGCTTTGACTCAAGAATTTGCTTTCATCTTCCTTGAGCTTTGAACCTCTTGCCTAGTTGGTTCTCGCTTTTCCAGACCTTCTTGGAGGTGCATTCCAGTCCTTTCCTCTTATACAATCTCATTTTGGATATATCGACCTTGGTGCTGACCTGGTATGCACCACCCTGACCAGGGCCTTGATTGGTTCATATGAGTTAGAGTTAACTCTGTATCAAGTGCTTGGTTGTTCTTGAGGCCGTGTTCCTGAGGAATAAAGAAGATTAAATATTGTGTGCTTTTATGCAAGTCACTAAACTCTCTGTACTTCAGTTTCCTCATCTAAAAAATAGCGATAGTAATAGTATCTTATCTCGTAGGTTATTATGAAGATTGAGTAATATACATAAAGCCCTCAGGAAAAGAAGCACTTTATAGTAAGTATGCAATAATTTTTACCCATTATTATTATTGTTATGAGTTTATATTCAGTTTTCCTTCATTGTTAATTAGTTTCAATATATATTTATACATGTATATTTAAAAGTTTTGATTGTTGATTATTCAAATTATACTGAAAAGACTGATGATTGTAGAGCTCCCAAATTTGGAAAGATTCAGAGGCATTATCTGAAATATATAACACCAACTTTTTCCATTTATTAAAACTAATTTTGGGATTCTCTTAATATAATTATATGCAGAATGAATTTGATCCATATATTTTGTGAACAAAGGGGAAGAATATGTAGAGATTAAATTTAAAATTGAATATATTAGTTGAAGTTCAAAGTAAAGGATGTTTGTATTCTTACTGTATGAACTGTTCCAAACCTCTGGTCCCCTGCCATCTGTACTCAGTCAGGCAGAGCAGAAAGCTCTCTCTACTGTCCCACCAATTCTTGCTGCAGGCTAACCTCTTCTTGGGATAACTACCAGCAGGGACATTCACTTATTTTAAAGAAGTCCCCACCTTTACCACTGGATTGAGATTTGCCACCATGACGTTAAGACAGTTGCAAAGGAGTACAACACTGGCATATTTCCAAAGTCTGGGATATTCATTCCTATTCTTGGTTAACGTGACGCAAAGCCACACCAATGCACATATACCTTTGGGTTTTCCCAAAATTGGATCACAAGGAGTGCTATGGAATCCTTGTGATCCAATATTGAAAAAATGGATCCTGTTCGTGTACTCCCAAAATGCATATGTTGAAGCCCTAGTTCCCGATGTGATAGAATTTGGAGGAGGGGCCTTTGGGAGGTGATTAGGTTTAGATGAGGTCATGAGAGTGAAGCCCCATGATGGGATTTATGCCCTTCCAAGGAGATGAAGGAACCAGCACGCTCTCTTTCTAACAGGTGAGTATACCGTGAGAAGGCAGCCGTCTGTGAACCAGAACAAGGGCCCTCACCAAGAAGTAACCATGCTGGCACCCTGATCTTGGACTTCTGGCATCTGGAATGGTGAGAAGTAAATATTTGTTAAATATATACACCTACTATGCACCCACAAAACTTAAGAATAAAAAATTTTAAAAACTTTGTTGTTTAAGCCACCTAATGTACGGTATCTTGTTATAGTAGCTTGAACTAAGATAATGAGCATACTATTTTGTTATATAGTTTTCATTATATTTCATTTTAGAAATATATTATGGGGCTGGGCACGGTGGCTCACACCTGTAGTCCCAGCACTTTGGGAGGCCGAGGTGGGTGGATCACTTTTGGTCAGGAGTTTGAGACCATCCTGGCCAACGTGGTGAAACCCTGTCTCTACTAAAAATACAAAAATTAGCTGGGCATGGTGGCACATGCCTGTAATCCCACCTACTTGGGAAACTGAGGCAGGAGACTCGCTTGAACCTGGAAGGCGGAGGTTGCAGTGAATTGAGATTGTACCACTGCACTCCAGCCTAGGAGACAGAGCAAGACTTCGTCTCAAAAAAAGAGAGAGAGAGAGAAATACATTGTAGTATTATAGACCAGACATGGTGGCTAAAACTTGTAATCCCAGCACTTTGGGAGGCCAAAGTGAGAGGATCACTTGAGCCCAGGAGTTTGAGACCAACCTGGGTAACATTTTGGGAGACCCTGTCTCTACCAAAAAAAAAAAAATTAGCCAGGCAGTGTGGTACACACCTGTAATCCCAGCTACTCTGGAGGCTGAAGTGGGAGGATTGCTTGAGCTTAGGAGGTTGAGGCTGTAGTAATCTGTGATTGCACCAGTGCATTCCAGCCTGGGCAACAGAGTGAGACCCTGTCTCAAAAAAATGTGTATAGGCCGGGCGCGGTGGCTCACGCCTGTAATCCCAGCACTTTGGGAGGCTGAGGCGGGCAAGTCACAAGGTCAGGAGATCAAGACCATCCTGGCTAACACGGTGAAACCCTGTCTCCACTAAAAATACAAAAAATTAGCCGGGTGTGGTGGTGGGCGCCTATAGTCCCAGCTACTCGGGAGGCTGAGGCAGGAGAATGGCGTGAACCCAGGAGACAGCGGAGCTTGCAGTGAGCGGAGATTGTGCCACTGCACTCCAGCCTGGGCGACAGAGCGAGACTCTGTCTCAAAAAAAAAAAAAAAAAAAAATTTATAATGAATATTTTCTCGTGCCAAAGACTTTATAGCATTTTTATTGACTCAATAACATTCCATCATATGGTTATGTCATGAGTAACTTAACCAATGTACCTTTTGGATTTTTTTTTTTTTTTTTTTGGTGTTGTTTACTATAATAAAATAATATGATGGTGAAGAATTTGGCCCACAAGAAACACTTATTCAAGCCTCCAATTTTCCCTGGGCAAGGGAAGGTCACTGTGTCTATGTCCCAGCAAATTCTGAGGACACACATCAAGCTCCTGCAAGCTTGGCTACTGTGGCAGCCGGAGGTGAGCCTGTGAACTTCTGCAGACGAATAGGCCGCTAATAACTAGTGAGAAAGAGGTCAGGCCTCCCTCCCAGCAAGTGCTTCCCAGAAAGTCTCAGAGGTTTTCCTTGAGCCCCTCACTTGGAGGGGAGTGAGGGAAGGGGATGAGAAACACCACAGTTCTTTCTTCTAGTCTGACAACTCTCTTCAAAGACTGCTCCTATCGGTTAACCCTTAACTTTCTCTTAAATAACCCAGAGGTGGATTGTGAGTTAGGAGTTGCAAGACCATTTGGGGGCTACTTCTTTTTTTAAGGAATTCTAGATTGTGCTTTGTACCACTTTTTAGAAAGTGTAGACATTGAGCATTTATTGTCCTTGGTTATGTAACCTTACTGAAACTCCAAGACATAGGAAATATTTTGTTTAACATTTCATAACATATCCATTAAATCAGACTTGTAAATTACATTGAGGTCCTCTTTATTTTTGTCTTCTATCAATTCATCAAGGACTGAAGTCTTTTATTGCTACTATTTTTCTGTCCATATCTCCATGTATTTCTGAGAGCTTCATGCAGTCCAGTGCCTTATTTTTGAGTGCAAAATGATTCATAGTATATCTTTGTTGCATATTATATTTTATATTAATAAAGATCAATATTTTGGTTTGGTTTAATGATTTTGCTCTTGTATTTTGTGTGTTTGGTCTTTATTTTTGCTTTTTTCCTGTTTTTTTTTTTTTTTCTTCTTTTTGCTATATGGACTGTGTAGTCCTTGTTTCTTGTTTTGTTTCCTAGTAATCTGGAAGGCATGCATTTTGTTTTAAAATAACACATGTAACTTTATATTTTTCTTATTACTAACACAGAGAATAAAATAGTATCTTTGTAAGTTGAGAATACCAGGACACTTCTACTTTCTCACATTTCTCCTTCTTTGTTACTCCCTACACCCACACAATACTCAAATTTATGTTGGTGTAATCTGGGATTTTAAACCTTACTTTAAAAATATATTTTTGTTAAGGATTATTTATGATATTTGTATTCTGTTTTGTAACTATACTTCAAATAGTTATATTTAATTCATTTTATGCTTAAATGTCTTCAGTATTCATCATCAGCCTCTTTCATACTTTACCTTCTTGATTGATTTCTTTTTTTTTCTGAGACAGCATCTCCCTTTGTTGTTTAGGCTGGAGTGCAATGGCATAATCACAGCTCACTGTAGTTCCTGGGCTCAAGTGATCCTCCCACCTCAGCTTCTCAAGTAGCTGGGACTATAGGCGTGTGCCGCCATGCCTGGCTAATTTTTAAATTTTTGTAGAGACACTGTCTCACAATGTGCCCAGGCTAGTCTCAAACTCCTGGGCTCAAGCGGTCTTCCCACCTCTGCCTCCCAAAATGTTGGTACTACAGGTATGAGCCTCTATGCCCGGTCTTGAATTCTTTTAAAAAATATTTCTCTTGGGCGGGCACGGTGGCTAATGCCTGTAATCCCAGCACTTTGGGAAGCTGAGGCGGGTGGATCACCTGAGGTCAGGAGTTTGAGACCAGCCTGGCCAACATGGTGAAACCCTGTCTCTACTAATAATCCAAAAATTAGCCAGGTGTGGTGGCGCACGCATCTAATCCCAGCTACTCGTGAGGCTGAGGCACAAGAATCACTTGAACCCAGGAGGTGGTGGTTGAATGAGCCGAGGTCGCACCATTGCACTCCAGCCCGGGCAACAAGAGTGAAACTCCGTCTCAAAAAAACAAAAAGCAAAACAAAACAACACAACAACAACAAAAACAAAAAATATATTTCTCTTTTGGCTTGAGTGGGTTATGAAGTAAATTTTTCTTTAAAGAAGGGTTTGCAGGTATTTTGAGCTTTTGCATAATTGAGAATGCCTTTCAATTGGCTTCACACATGAGTGAAATTTGGCTTGTTGTGGAGTTTTCAGCTTAAGTTTTTCATCCTCAATATTCTGTGGATAATCTCTTCTTTTCTGAGATTTAATGTGTTATGGAGAAGTATGGTGCCAGCCTGATGTTGTTTTTCCTTTGTAAGTAACTTGATAAACACTCTGTTCATCCACAGTTGGCACTGGAAGGACTAGCGCCACATTGAGAGGGTTGGCTGAAACTGAGAGCTGTGAGTTTTGGTTCCTTATGCTCACTCCAGCTTCCCTTTTCCTTTTAAGCTATTGCTCATCCCCATGACCAACAGTGGCCTCTGAGGGAGAGGAGGAATCTCTCTCTTTTACCTTCCAGATCATATAAACCCTTTTCTTAAATCTCTATCAAAGCTGAGTCTAAGGTGCATCATTTAATAATAAGACGAGGCCGGGCGCGGTGGCTCCTGCCTGTAACCCCAGCACTTTGGGAGGCTGAGGTGGGTGTCATGAGGTCAAGAGTCCCAGACCAGCCTGGCCAACATGGTGCAACCCTGTCTCTACTAAAAATACAAAAATTAGCCAGGTGTGGTGGCCTATGCCTGTAGTATCAGCTACTCTGGAGGCTATGGCAGGAGAATTGCTCAAACTCGGGAGGTGGAGGTTGCAGTGAGCCGAGATTATGCCACTAGACTCCAGCATGGGTGACAGAACAAGACTGTCTCAATAATACTAATAAGGCTATGCTAAATTACAGTAATCATATCACATGGAATAATTATGGTGATAATAGCTAATATTTGTGGAGTACTTACTATATGCCAGGTACTGTTTTAAGATCTTGACTTGTATTAACTCGTTAACTCCCCAACTTAGTTCCTAGATGCCTCCATATGGCAGATGCCATTTTCCCTTCTTTTTTTGGAAGCACTAGTGAGCAGATTATGACTCTTTGGATCACAGCCTCAAGAGAATGAGGCTCAGAGAAAGGAATTCCCGCTTGTTCCTTTTTAAGGTCCACCTTGCAAATTCTCTTTTCTCATCTTAGAATCTTTCTCTTTTCAGCAGTTTTGACATTTGAAATATCTACTATCTTCAAGGAAGCCTCACCTCCAATGAGAGAGGTATGACCCTACTCTGTGTTCACAAGCAGACAAGAATGTGAAAACAGCTGTTCAACAGTGGTACAAAAACCATTGCAGGGGTTGTGTCATTACATTTCTAAATTATAGAATTATGTCTTTATACTTGCAAATTAAAATTTCTAGATTTTTTTTCCCTGGTGCATGATGAGTCCCTTCCAATTTGCAATTTCAGGTCTTTTATCAGCTCAAGAAAATTTCCTCCTATTGTATCTTTAGGGCTTTATGGTTCACTTGTCCTGACTTTTCTTCAGGAGCATCGATATCTGTGTTGCACTTTAATTGTCTTTCCTCCATATTTATTATTTCTTCTTTGATAATTTTCATCTCTTTGTCCTTTCTTTTGGCATTTGGGCAAATTTCTGATATTGGTTCTTCACAAAATTGATTTAGTTTTAGGTATTGCTAATTCTGCTCTTTATTCTTAAATTCTGCTGTGGCATCGTTTGCTAACTCTGCCTGCTCTTTTTACAGTTCAGTCTAGTACCTTATTATCTTGTGCTTCGTGTATTGTTTTATAGAGTCCATGTTTTCTTTAACCTTTTTTTTGAGAGTACAAAACAGATTTTAAATTAATTTTTATTTTTTTAAGTAAATATTTTTTGAAATTATGCCATTCTTTTTCTTTTGGTGTTCATTGTTTTCTTCTCATGTCTCTGAAACCTTCCACAGACTCCAGGTTATTCTCTGTCTAGTTGTTATTTCCCCTATCTATTACTTATCTATAAAACTGAGAATCTCATCTATCCCAGAATAGGAATAGGACCTGACTAGACACAGTAAAATTAGGTCAACAGAATTAATAAAAATGTAAAGAAGAATCCTCTTTGACTATTGGATAAGTGAATTTCTAAAAAAGATTTAAAGAAAGACAAGTAATCTATAATTCAAGAAAAATATAGAGGTGTCCTAGAATTTAGTGCCTCAGTCTGATACAATTATGAAAAAAACTGGAGAAAGTTGACTTTCTGATCCGAGAGATCTTAGAGAGATGAACAATTGTAATATCATAACAACATTCCCTGTCATAATGTTTGCCTTATAGATATTATTGAGTTTTTTAACTGTTAAGTTATATTCCATTGGCTCAGGTCACCTGTGTTTATCTAATCTCATCATTTTCTGTTGGTTACACCGATCTAACTCAATTTTGGAGGTACCTCATTGTTTCTTTCATCTACAGATCTAGCTAGTTTAAAGATGAAAACTGCAGCAGATGAGAAAGAAAAATACAGCTGGAAAACTTGGATGAGTTAGAAACACTAAACACTTTTCAGGAAAGCTGAGTGTCAGAGAAAAACAGATGCTGGAGGAAAAGAAAAAAAACAGGTCACAAAAACTGACCTGGCCAAAGGGGCCATGACCACACATTATCCTCAGATGAGGGCTTCTAATTCTTTCTTCTGCTTGATCAATTCTACTGAGACCCACTAATGCATTTTCCAGCTCCAGGATTTGTTTGATTTTTTTCTATTACTTCAGTATCATTGTTAAATTTCTGATATATTTCTGAATTGTTTCTCTGTGTTTTCTTGAAGTTCATTGAGCTTTCTCAAAATAGCTATTCTGAATTCCCTGAGAGGTTACACATCTCCATCTCTCCAGGGTTGGTCACTGGGTGCCTTACTTGGTCCATTTGTTGAGGTCATATTGACTTCAATGTTATTGATACTGTCGATGTTTGTCAATATCCGGGCATTGAAGGATAAGGTATTTATTCCAGCCTTTGAAGTCAGGTCTTGTTTGTACCTGCCCTTCAGAGGACCTTCCAGGAATTCAAAGTAGGCTGATGAGTTCCCTAAGCCAGTGATCACTGCAGCCATGTTTGTACTACAGGGCACCCCAGGCCCAGGTACACTGCAATTCTTACAGATTCCTAGGTCCCCAGCCCTATGGACTTGGGGGAGATCAGGGATTGTTCTCTGCATTCCCAGGTAAAGCCCGTAGCTTACTTCCCTTTCTTTACCCCAAGCAAAAGGAATCTGTCTTCAGGCTGTACTGCCTGGAGTGTGGGGAGGGGTGATACAGGCATTCCCATAGCTGCTGCAGCTGCTGCCGTCATACTGGCTCACACCTCAAGTCCAGGGTCTTCCAGACCTATGCAGCATCAGGGCTTGCCCAAGGACTGCGGTGACTACAGCCTGCCTGCCACTGAATTTTATTTGAAGCCCAAGAAATTTCCAGTGATAAAGCCGGCCAGAACTTTGGTGGGTTCTTCCTGCGGGGGCAGCTGATTCCCTTGTGGCCCAGGGTGGGTCTAAATGCTTTTTTTGTGGGCACCAGCCTGGAATCAAGTGCTGTGGGGTTCTGTCCAGTGTCGTGTGTCACTATGGCAAGACTGGTACTAAGTTTCAATATAAAGTCCCACACTTTCCTCCTTGTCCCCAAGCCATTAGATTCTCTCTCGGAGATGCTTTCCTGTGGCTGGGGGAGAGGTGTCATAGGCAATGCAGGACTGTCCCTCCTCCCTTCTTCAATCATCTTTCCTTGTTATCATGTTAAAAGCAGGTGCTGTGATCTCTCACCTGGTTAGCTCTTGTGAAAGTGTTTTCTTGCATAGACAGTTGTTCAATTTGATGTTCCTTCGGGGAGACCATTGCTAGAGAATTCTATTCTACCATCTTTCTCCACCTTATACCTGTTTTTAGTTTTTACATGTTCTAGTAAATAATTGTGAAGTGATAGCTTTATTTAAATCTTGGGGATCAAAAGCATGTAGCTAAGAACTTTTCCCAAGGAATATTTTAAAATTTTTATATCGTTTATGGAATGACATGCTTTTTGATTCAAGGTTCTTAAATGTCGTTTTAGTTTTGATTGAATGTTATACAACACTGTTTTTTTAAACGGTGATCTGCAGCCCACATGTAATGGAATCACCTGGGGTGCTTATATATAAAAAAAAAATGCAGATTCTAGGACTCACACCAACTAAATCTCCTGGGATTGGAGACCAGCAGGTAGCTCATATAATCTCCACAGCTGCTTCTAAGGCACACCAAGTTTAAGAAGCATTCTTTCATATTTTCAGACTGGGGATTCTTACAAAATGACAAAGAAGGAAAACCTTAATCTTTTAAAGTTAGAGTTCGGGCGTTAGACTGTGCACTTCTTCAACACAGTTTGTCTTTCCCATTCTCCCTTTCCAGTTCTTTATACTGTCAAGGGATTGGGGCAGAAATGGGAAACAAAGCAGCGAAAGAAAAACTATTTTTTTAATACACATTTTGCTTTAATAATCACCAAAAACATTTTCATTTTCTGTCACCCACCCTGTCCACCAGTTATGTTGGCCTTCAATATATGGCAATAGCAATGTATATAAATCTATATCATACATTTATACACACAACACATATTCTATCAGCACTGCGAAGACACAGACTAGGCTTTACTATTGCTGGGGGTCTCTCCCATGCCACTTAAAAATGAGCACAGGTTTGCTCTATGCAAGAATTTCGACAGAGTTGGTCTGGCCATCAGTCTCCAATTTCCCTAAGGTAAGATAGGATGACAAAATGGGACAGCATATTTGAAGTGAGGTCAGTCCAATTTGGATACCATAGAAGAAAAGAAATTGGATGTGCTAGGTTAAGCCTGAGATGGTATCTGGGAAGTCACCACATTCATGATGTAAACTCAAAGAACGCAGGTGCTACAGTGCAGACCAAAGCCCAGCCTGACTCGACCCAACAGGGTCAGGTGTGGATCTGTGAGTAGTGCTCACTGAGTGCCTGCCAGCAGTGTCTGGCAGGGCACCGCTGCTCAGTAGTGTGCTTTTAGAACCTGCCAGAGGAGCTCCAGCATTGGGACCACGTGCCCCATTTATCAGAATCAGGGTCCTATATCCACTGAGTTTTCCATCTCAGGACAGCTGATGAGGCAAGAAATGTGCTGTTGCTAGTTCCCAAGCTGCTGGGGCTGTTGAGAAGCAGTACCACGAAACCTTCTATGCAACCTACGCATCTTCTGCTTAGTGCTGGGCCAGGTGGACCTTGGCTAACGGTATTCCATAGCTCTCAGAAAGGCTTTCTGGCTTTCTCCCAGCTCCACCAGGATACATCTCTGACTCCCTCTTCTGGACCCTCCGGTGCACTTGGAGGAATGAGGCCCAGATGCTCCTCAGCAGATAGGTAGCTGCACAAAAGGGGGACAGGGCCGCCTTTCCTGCTGTTTTAAGGACTTCTGGTGGCTGTGCTTCTTGCATGGTGCCTGGAAGGCAAGGGTCACAAGGCTGGAGTACACGGCAGAGCCCTTAGGGATTTCACCTGCAGACAAAAATAAAACAATCCAAATCAGTGTATATTGCCAGGCCCTACTGATGGCTACCTGAAGCTGGAGTGAGAGCTACAGGGTGACCAAAGCCAGGAGCATGGTGACAGCCAGTTAAGAGGATGAGCTAAGAGCATGCGCTGCAGTCTGGAGGAGCAACAGGTACCCGAGGTTAGGGGGAGCCTCCCCACCTCCCTGTGTGCTGAGATCCCTGCTCCAATTCACTGCACACTGGGTGGCTGGATCCTACCACTGCCTCTTTAGGGGCCAGGTGACTCTCCAAATCACTTTGTCTCAGCAGAAAGAGGCCTTTGCCATGTCCACCCAAGAAAGAAGTGCTTAGCATGAAACATGCACATATAGAAACAGCCTGTTGTAGGAAGAAGAGGACATTTTGTGGGGAAGTTTATGTGTCTGTTAAGTTTATGTGTCTGTTAAGTTTATGTCCAGTCGCCATAATGAGGTTGTAGAGGGACCAAGTCCACAAGGACCTCAAAGCTCAACTAAGTCCAGTTCCATCTTTGACAGATGAGGGTGCAGCAGTCTCACAGAGACTAAGGGACAAGCCGAAGCCACAGGCCAGTTAGTGATAAGCCAGGGATTAGAACCGAGGCCTCGGGTCCTTTCCAGTGATCTATGGGAGGTGGAGGGGAAAGCTTTCACACTGGAGAAAGCCAGTGGATACTAGAGACTTTTGGGTTACCTTTTAGTGGATACTAGAGACTTTCTGGGTTACCTTTTCTGGGACAGGAATAAGGCTTTACAGAGGCAATCCTGTAAGTGTTGCTCTAAAGAGGCTCAGAAAAGAGAAGAATTATCAGAGAAAAACAAAAGGGAGTTAGTGAAAAAATAAAAAAAAGAGCAAGTTAAACTGGCCCAAGCCATTTTCACACTGTGGAGATCAACATTCTCTCAGGTTACAGTTTAGAAACATTTCTAGGAATGTGCTCAATTGCTTATGGTAAAGCTTTGAAGTCCAGGTTTAGTTTCTGATTTTTAAACCATTTCACATACCTCAAGTTTTTCTTCAAAGCACTTCCTAGGGAATGATTAACACTTAGTGTTTTAAGTAAACATAGATAATGTCTGGTACATTTGTAACATTTTTCCCCTGAAGGTTCAGTTGTTATTTACTAACAAATTCTCTTTTAGACAAATGAGACCCAACAGATCTCTTTTGTCATGTTGCTTAAAGTTATAGCAAAATCAAATTGCTGTTCTTAACCCAGGAGTGTGCAGTGAAATCAGTTTACTAGGTTGCAAATTGCTTTTACTTTTTCATGAAGAGTAGAACACATAACTGGCCTCAAGATCCCTCTACCAAAAGCTCATTCCGAGGCAGAATGTCTAATGACTTCAAGAGTCGACTGAATTGCATTTCTCCAGTCTCCTGACTCGGCATCAAAGAAGAAAAACTGGAGTGAAAAAGAGAGATGATGACAATGTGAGAGTGAACTAAGATACAGGGGCAGGAGCTGACGGGGTGGGAGGGTGATGGGAACAGAAAGTAGCAGGACACTCACTGAGGACCTGTGATGTTGCAAATGGACCCAAAATCTTCTCCTGGAAGGCCAAAGCAGGCCAAGGTCACCTACAAGATCTGCTAATGGATGGTGGTGGGTTGGGGACAGGCTTGGTGCCTCTGATTGGTGCAGTAGTTTCCTTACCTCTAAGTTAGTCTTTGCCTTCTTTAAAACATCGTGTGTTCTGGTTATTGAAACAACAAAAGAGCACCACAGAGTAGAAATCACCAGCAGAAATTAACCCTACTTGCTTAGCTGAGAATTCTAAACCATTTATTTCTTTCTGGCCATTCAGCTTGGAGTCTCCTTCTATCCACCCTGTCCTCCCCTCCCTCTTCATCCACAATTGCTTGTGGCACAGAAAGTTTGGGGACATCAAATCAGTCTCCACTCCCAACATCTCCAAACCCCCGGTCACTGCTCCTCTGCAGCACAAGTGGGGCATCGGGAAGACTGCCCGTTTCTTCCCCCATTCCCTCTCAGGGAACCTACGCTGGCTGACGATGAACTGCTCCATGCTCTCCTTCTGCTGGTTCACGGTCTTCAGACGCTCAGCTGTGCTCTGAAGGAGCCGCTCCTGTTTGGATACTTTGGTTCTCAGTTCCAGAAGTTCCCTTTCTGTTGATTCTCCCTGGATAAGGAACAGACTGTTACTGAACAGGCAGAAGGCCTAAAGCACCCTGTGCTTCGTGGCTCTTTCCAATTCCAAGAAGGATTCTACAATCTTCTCCACCCTCCTGAACTGGATTTCCTCCTTCACAGCCTCAGATACCTCCAGCTGAGGACAGTTTAGGATGAGGCCATTAGGTAGGAATATTTAGACTCTGGAATTCCCCATGTAGACTAGCACAGGCCCACACACCTGTAGCTTAAGAGAATGTCGCTTCAGGCTGGAATAAAACTCCCAACTCTGAAGAGGACCTTGCTTTAGTCCTGATATCAGTTCTGTCACTCTCCCTTCACAGGCAAGATTGAGAGTTCAGAAATGATATATTCGGGAGAGAGATCTGGACTCAGGAAAGTTTGCAAGTTTGTAAATATTTGTGCCAATATGGAGATGGCAAAACACCCTCTCCCTGGAATGAGCCTAGCTGGATCCCAAAGGTATTGGTGACATTGATCTGCAGCTAGAATCCCTGGGGAGGGGATCCTGAAACCTGTCTCCTCGAGGGTCTGCCAATCAGAGTTAGCCTGAGCTCTGAGCAGATCCTGAGGGGTGGCTGACTTTCCCCAGGCCTGGTCCAGAGATGCCAGCTGAAGTGATATGCTGGGATTCCAGGCAGTGGCTGAAAAGGCTCAGTCTCATGGGGGCATTCTGTGATCATGTGACCATGGGACCTGAGGGGTGGGAGATGGGTGCTGAAGCTTTAACTGAATTTCAGCTCAGCCAAACTTCAGAGAGGTAAAGAAACTGAACTTTTATGGATTGCCAGGGTTATGATGTCTCTGCCTTCTCCACACCCCTTCCTCTTCTTCTTTGATTTCTTACCAGGGGCCAGGGGGCTGGTGGGGATTGGGATGTATTCAGAGCTGTAATGAAAGCAGCCACCATGGGTCAGAGATGTCCCTCCAGGGACACTCCTCTAAGGTCCTGTCTATCCCAATTCACTATGTGGCTCCTGATTTTCTGTAAAAGCTATGACAGTGAGGAGACAGAATAGTATTGGAGGGCAGGAAAACTGGGTTCAAACCAAGAAAGGACACTGGCATCTTACCACTTTGCCAGGCAGCACAGGGATGTGGGTGCTTGGCAGGGCCGCTCTCCAGAACACGGTGAGGAGGGAAGCCGACTCCTCTAGGGCATGGTGCAGGGCACTGGTGCTGCTCCGAAGCTCACGAATGCCTTTGCTGCCCAGCACCTGGGGAAAGGTAACACCACAGGAGCGGAGAGATTACTTTCTTCCCCCTGCATGGGCTCCCGCTTCCTTTGTGAGTGAGGCACAGAACATGGGCCTGCTTGAACTGGGAAGCCCTCGCACAACCATTTGCAGTTCTCAGAACTGAGGTACTTGTCCCTTTACCAGGTATGCCTCCCTCCACCTGCAGAACCCATAAGGCTTTCAAAACTCACCCCCCTTGCTATGTCCTCTAGGAACCTGTTACCTTCCTTGCCTGAGATAAATGACCACGTTTGCATTGGCGGCCTCACAGCACAGAGGATGACTTCTCATGCTGTGTCTGTAGCCCCTTACTGTGCTGATCTACTTGGGTGTGTGTCTTGCCCTCTAGTGTGGGGTTCTGTGGAGGCAGGGCTGCCCCTACGCATCCATGGGTCTCCAGCAGCTCAGACAGCACAGCCACTGGTGCCTGGTCTCTCTCACTGGCAAGGCGCTCTGAGAAGCTTTGCTGACTGCCTTCCCTCCATCTATGCAGTCTGCACAAGGAAATGCCATGGCTGCCAGGCTTCTCACCCCTTCCACATGTGGGGGCCATACACCTGCAAATCCTTCAGTTTCTGTCCACCCCATTGTGTCAACTCCGCCCACAGATGGTCATGTGCCTGCACGAGTGTGGTAGATAATAAGCTACCAAAGGCTGCTAGGCAATGCCACGTGTTTCTGTGGGGCTGAGGGGAAATATCCAGTCAGCTACATCTGGAACAGAGCAGAACTGACAGTGAAAATAGAGAAGACAGGGCCTGGCTGCTGTACATGGAAGAGGAAGCCTCAGCTGTTGAGAGATGCAAAGCATGAAAAACAAAAAACAAAAAACAAAAATGGTGGGAGACGCAGTTAACATCAAAGGAAGAAAGGGCACAAGGAAACAGTGCATCTAAAGCTACAGGTGTGATTACCTCTGTGCCTTGTGCTTCAAGGCCAGGGAAGCTGCACGCTGACCTCACAAGAGACATTATCTTTTTTATCAGCAGCTTGCCCTCCGCAATCTGCTGTCTCAGGGCACTGTAGTCATCCATGTGGCCAATGACATGGCGGCCATGCTTATTGGCAAAGGAGCCATCAGTAGCATCACCCTCCAGCTTGGGAGGGCTCTTCATTACTGGAGAAGTATCCAAACCCAAGCCTGAAAAAGAAAATGACAACACAACAGAATCTTCTGTTATTCATAATGATATTGTCAGTTTACTCCAACTCAAAAGAGGTAGGAGACAAGAAAAGGAAGAGGCTGGGAACAAGAAAGGAAGCCTTGGAATATACAAGGGTGGGGCAAAGTCCATGGAGATCTTCTGGCTTCTATACGTCTATAATGTTTCTTACATTATCTCTTGATAAATTTGCCAGGAGACAATTTTTTCCTTATTGGCAAATGAAATAGGACAAATCATCATAAATACACAGACACAGACAAGGAAATCAAGCTGGATACAGAGAGTGTTTTTAAGAATGGAGAGATTATGGTGCAGCAAAAACAGCAGTAGGTAAACTACAGGAGGATGAACAATGGCAAGAAAGGCAGCCACAGAAGGTGCAGTGAGTAGGACTAAAGGCCTCAAGGCATGCAGAGAAAACTCTCTAAATACAGATAATATGTTTAGAGACAACAAAAGATTATTTGCATTAATCACTTTCCATCATCAGTCCCTGGGCCCTTTCGTTGCCATATTTACCATTTGTTCTGTAGATTATGGCCGTTTCTGAGCCAGGAGTAGAGGAAGCAGAGCTGGGGAGGACCAGAGCTGGGGAATTCATCACAGCATCCCAGACTGGAGGGGACACAGTTGAATCTAGGGGGTAAAGGCAACCACAGTTTTCAGGAACCCTGGAACACCCTGCTCGTGAAGCACATGCACACCTAGCCGTCCCCACTGAGGCCTAAGGTGGCAGGACTCTCCTCCTACAGAATTATCCATACCCCACAAGCAAAAGCAAAAGCCAGTGAGTCACTGAGTTCAGAATGTTTCCATTCTTCAGAACAAAAAGATATTCCTTTGACTGAGGGGTGTTCCATGAGAAAGAAACTTCTAGTTTGAAAAATTATTAGGTGTATTTTAATAAACCGAGTGTTGAGTATAATTTATGTGTGGTATCTAATACGATGCCCTGTAACTAAATGTAATATGTATAAATATACATAGCACATGTTAAAATGTAGAATCAAGGAACCAAGGAATGAATGGATTCATGGGGGACTAAACTCAACATCGTAGTCATCATTGTGATGAGCCAATACTGAAAAAAATTGACTTGTATGAGAAGAACGGAGACAGAAGGCTTGGTAGGTTAACGTTGTCTTGCTGGAGACTAAAAAGCAACCGTACAGTGGAGGAATTGGATAATATCACAAAGAAGGTAGAAAAGGTCCTGCTCAGGCAAGTGTGGCCCAGTGCCTGCTTTCCAGCTCAGGCCTCGGGGGTGCTGGAGAATGAGGGGCAGTGGGGCTGCCAGTGGGGCTGAGTCTTGGCTGCTGTGTGGGAAGCCAGTGAGAGGGGAAGGCCTGGTTAGAAGGAAGAGTTGGAGACATAACTGAACACCACAACCATCAAGGCAGCCCAGAGGAGGGCAAGGCGTCCACCTAACGTTAGCTGAGAAGTTCCTGGCGGCCAGGCGGTTTGCTTGGCGCCTACGTGTGTTTTTTTTATTGAATTGCCAAAACAGCATAATCATGTTATTGTCACCTTCATTTGACAAATAAGGTTACTGTCAGATAAATGAGCATCTACAAGAACCAGAGAAACATAAAGATTCACATGACCCAGAAATAGTTGGCAGGAGAGTTTGAAAGCTCAGCTTTAGAGAAACTGAACAGAAGTGGCTCCTGATTTGAATGAAATTGAAGGTGTGGCCATGGAGGTGAGTGGAGATGGTGTACTAAATGGTGTATTAAAAGGAAAAAAGGACAGAGGAAGTAGAAATTGAACGATTTAAGAGACTAGGGGGACACCACTGACATTTCTATGAAAACTGGGAGAAGTGAGATTGATGGGGAATGTTGAGAAGAGAAGGGGGACCTGGTCAAACACACCTATCTGAAAAGGCAGGCAAGAGGTGGGGTAGAGAAAGCGAATGATGGCCACTCAAAATAAATCACCCACCATCCAGGACTTCCCCAGAGCCCTGTTTCCTTAGGTACAGGAACATTTTGCCACACACTGAGTTCCCCACCTGTGAGGGAAAGGGAGACTAGAGAATCTGGAAAGGTCGGCAATATGGAGACAGGGCACCATGAGCTGGAAGGAAGACAGACTGCAAATCACAACACCTGGTTCTGATCCTGACTTTGTCTATAACTTCTCTAAACCCTCGCTTGTCTGTTAATATCTCAAGACCTAAGTTTTCTTATGTGAAATACAGAGATAGCAAAACCTGCTTTACTTCAGATGAAATTATATATGTGAAAACACTTGGCTAATACTAAAGCACTAATCAAATCCAAGAAAACGATATGAACATACATAGCTGCTAATTACTGAACAATTCTTAGTGTGCCAAGCACTTGTAAGTGATTTCATTTAATGCTCAAAATCATATAAGGTATATATTATTATTATCCTCATCTTAAATATGAAGAAACTAAGGCTTAAACCTCTGAGACTTTAAACACCTTGCCCAAATCAAACGACCTCTAAGCTCAGAACCTGGAGCCTGGTCTGACCTAAATTCCATGCTTTCACTCAGGCTGCTAGACTAGAACATCTCTGATTTCAACCTGACCCCAAGGAGCATGGACCAGGCAGATTGTACCTTCTGCCACAGACATCCTGGTGATCTCCCCACTGGCTGAGGGCTTTCTAAGTCCCTTTTCCTTCCTACCTTGGAGGAGCAGCTGCTTGTTTCCAGGGTCAACGCTGGCTGGGAAGTTCTGGTTAACAGAGGAGGGGCTGAGGCTGGCTTTGCCAGCACCGCTATCCAGCTGCTGTTGCAGCTGCAGTCGCAGACAGTTGTTCCCCTGAATGCTCTGCTCCAGCTGCCCTCTCAGAGTTCGGACCTCTGCCACCAGGTGGCTCAGGTCACTGCTCCAAAGGATTTGGTGACAGGCATCCAGGCTGTAAGCTAAGAGAGAAGAGGAGTCTGGTAACATTGACCCAAGTATTTCCGAGCACTTGTCAGAACCCTCCTCTGTGACATTCTTTTCTGCCAAGGATCCCATTATCATCTGAGTCTCATGCAACCCATCTATGATAGAGATGTCACCATTTCTGTGTATGGCCTGGGGATGGCACTGAGATGGCACACATCCAGTCTGAAACTTCCCTGCGGTTTAAGTTACACACATGCACCTATAGAGCATTTGATTGGCAGATGAGGATAAGTCCATATTTCATCTCTATAGTAACCTTAGTCCTGTAGGCTAGAGTACAGAATCCTCCAAGGTAGAAGGCCAGCACTGAGCTAGAGAAGGGTAGGGGAAGAGGGAGAAAGAGATTTGACAGTCTTCACTCTCAGAAATGAAAGAGGAGAAGGAGGAGGCCTTTTGGTAGCGTATGAGAATGTGAGTTGCGCACCTTAGACCAGGGATTATAACTGAGTTTTTCAACTTGTTTCTCTCTCTCTCTATATATATATATATATGCGCGTGTGTGTGTGTACATATATATAAAAAACACCTATATACAATGTGTATATATGTTGTGTGTGTATATAATATATAGGTGCATATATGTACATATATATGTACCTGTATACATGTATATATATTTACTTGCATTCACCACATGTAGTTTATGTCTTTGTACTGAGGATGAAGAGATATAAGAAATATTCTACAAGGCCACAATCCCTTATCTGAAAACCTTAAGGCCAAATGTATTTTGAAAGGTAAAATTTGTTTTAGTTTTTAGCAAGGCAACAGGGTGCATATATCATATATAACATGTACCCAGTTGCATGTGAGCCACAATCCTTAATCAAACATACAACTATCTCTGCAATCAGCTGTGAATATTCTAAGTAGATAAATACTTATGAATATCCTCTTGTCAGTTCATCTAGATTTTGTCACTAAATGAGTATTTGAAAAATTTAATTTGGAGATCTTACTGAATTTTGAAATTACAGAGAAGAGATTCTGGAGCTTTAGTGGTTGTAGCTTTGAAATGAGTCCTAAAAGGCAGGGAGAAAAGCATGAAAGGAAAGGTAGCTCAGGAGGAAGTAGTTTTAGAGACTTTGGTAAATAATCTACTCTTGAATTTTGCCTAAAGTTTTATGATGTTCCTCTCTCTCTTCCTCAATCCAAGTTCTCACTAAATTTTGCTTATTTTCTAAAGAGATGTTTTAAAATCTATCTATACCCTTTCATTTTCCCAATAGCACCTTATATTAGACTGTCATCTCTTAATGTGCCAGAATAGCACTACACCATCCAGTAGGTTTCCCAGATTCTAGTGTCTCCCAACTCCAGGACATCCCCTGAGACTTAGCATCTTAAAGTTCTGTTTTCATCATATGCTTATCTTCTTTGAAAAAGAACAGACTTAGTTTAATTATGTACTATACAGAATGTCAACTTCCACCCTGACCGGTGGGCGTTCAAGATTTGGGGACTCTGCTCCTCCATCCTGACTTCTCACGCCCCCAACCCAAAGCTTCTCCTGTGGGCAGGCTGGTCGCACAGACCCAACACTCACCATGACTTTGTACGTAAGCTATTCCCCCAGCCTGGTGAGCCCCCTGTATTTCTTCAAGTTCCAGTTCACCTTCTCTTTAGAAAATCAGGAAACTAAATCAGGATTTATGATAATTCGAATCTAAATTCCACTGCCCTTCACCCTTTGTCTAGCCCTCTGAAGGGACATAAAATACATGAGTTTTTTTCACCCGACAGTTCTTCAAATACCCGAAGCCAGTTCTCATGTCCTCAAGATCTTTTGAAAGTGTAAATTTCTTTAGTTTCTTTGACCAGTTGGAGATTTCTTGTCCACACCATTGTGCACCCTGTCTTCATTATGTTCCCTAGTGTGTCAATGCCCTTTTCAAAGATGGTGCCTCTTAATCTAACAATATTTTAGACATGGCCTCCACAGGTGAACATCACACTTACACTACCATAGTGTCAGTTTGAGCTGGCATTTCTAGGAACCTTTGGCCTCTGCTGTACTTGTGTGAACATGTTTCTACCAAACCCCAAACCCTCAAGTCCATGAACAGCTGCCTGTCCTATATTTCTACCTCTTCCTGTATTTCTACCACTGATATTTGTAATCGAGCTCAGGACTTTGCTTTTTATCTTTGCTAAATTTCATGACATTGATGTCAGTCCTCTGTCCAGCCTGCTGTGACTTATTAATCTTGTGTTTTGAGTACCCTTCTCCATTTAAAGAAGAACCAAGAAATATATCAAAATTCTCAAATATTAGATGATTATTTAAGCAGGCAGCAAAGTCTTCAATAAATGTCCTTAACATTTAAATCCAGGATTGAAATTTAGGTTCTTTTTGGTTTTCGTGTCTTTTAATTTTCTCCTGTGGGCAGGCTGGTCCCCACTGACTCAACACTCACCATGGTTTGTACTTAAGCTATTCGCCCAGCCTGGTAAGCCGCTGTATTTCTTCACATTCCAGTTCACCTTCTCTTTAGAAAATCAGGAAACTAAATCAGGGTTTATGAAAATTAAATGGAAGGGCAATAAGCTGAGAGTCAGATGGGAAAGGGTAATGGTGGGAGCAGACTGCCTGCTACATTGGGCTGAGTGGGTTGTCAGCATGTATTACCGACAATATTAAAGGCCTTTTCAAATTGTGGTATCATTAGGACAGTTCTTTTGCTTTAAAAATGTTACAATCTAGACATTGATAGGAATGTTTTCTTAAAGTAATTAGGAATGATCAGGCTGGGTTTTGCTCATGCCACCAACCTGTCCCTTTGGTCTTTGTGTATGAGAGTTCCTACTGGGAGCCCCAGGCTTGGGTGGGGGTTTCTGAGACAGAACTCTGTAGCTTGATCTCCACAACTCCCAAAGGAAAGACCTAAGACCTCACTAGCATCCAATGCAAGGGTAAAAAGCTCATGGGGTGAGGGGAGAAGAACACATACCTTTCAGCCCCTTCTTGGAATTGCCATAAAGTGCCTCGCAGATTTGTAGCTCTGACTGGAGGGACTCAAAGAGCTGCTGTTTCTCTTCACACTGTTGCTGCAGGAGGACCAGCTTGTGCTGCAGTCTGACCAGGGAGAGGCAAGGCCCACTGAGATGGCAGAGCCACTCAGCCACATGAAAGCAATAAGCTGAGAGCCAGATGTCAACTCAGGGGGTCATAAAGATTATGGTTAGGGTTACATCTGAGCCCCAGATGTCAACTCAGGGGGTCATGAAGACCATCACTTTTATTTCACAGATGTGGAAATGGTGGCTGAGGGAGGTCAAGTAACTTTGCTTGAAAACACACCATTACTCACATTAGTTCAGAGCAGAACAGACACACCAGCAGTCTCCTTACTGCTCCTACGGTGCTCTTTGCATTCTGACAAGCAGTTACAGGGCTTTTGCTGGAACCAAGCATCACAGCCAGTATAGAAGCTTCCTAGGTGATGGTGAGACTAATGTCCTATATCTAACTGAAAGCATGGAAACCCTTCTTTTTCATGTCTCTCATATACTGAAGACTTCTACAACAGAGTTTTACTCTCTCAACTTGGGAGTGACAAGGCATTCCCAGAGAAGTCCTTTCTTCTGCTGAAAGCACCCCCTGCCCCAACACACAAAAATCAAGAATAGCAGAGGGAACATTGAGGTTTCCAAAAGAGGACACCAATTGTCTTGCCAATATCCCGTCTTCTAATGTAAGAATGAATGTAAGAATGAAGAATGCTTCCTTCTCTGTCAATGGGTCCCCTCTTACCTGGAGTCGTTTTCCTGGAGGGAAAGACGTTCCTCCCTGAAATGCAAGACCTCTTGCTGCTTCTCCCTCAAGTCTTTCAAAAGCTGCTGCTTTCCATCTTCTCGTGCTCCAGCTCCTTTTCGAGCTCTTGAAGGTGGGACCGAGAGGACAGCAGAGCCTCCCTCAGGCTTTCCGTTTCCTGGGAGTGCTCTGGTGAGAGGAACACAGGAGGATTGATTTATTATGATGGGGCCAGAGCTCAGCAAGAAGATGACCCCAAGCACATCCACCCTCACAGAGTTAAGGAGCAGGGAAGGAAGGTCCTATGTTGGTGGGGAAGAGCATGCTGGCTCAACATCCCCCACAGCCTGGAGAATGTTGCATCTCTCTCTTTGCAAAACCCTTCATTTCACTTATTTAATCTGTCTGGTCTTGCTCTTAGAGAAATTCTGGTTTCTAATGCTCACCATTTTCCAAGTGCTTACACACCATCTGTTCAATAACCTATCCTGATCACTCTTATTCCACAAGATGGCTGAATAGAAAACCAAATCCCAAAGCAGCAAATTTAGGTAAACACAAATATCTATAATACCTATGTAGATAGAATAATCCATAGCATAGTGGGCAAAATGGTGATACATACCTCCAGAGCAACAGCTTTATCATGTATGCACTGGCGAAGTTTCTCAAAAAACATTTCATTTGCTTCAAGGGTTTTTTTTTTTGTCTGAGTTATCTCGATACTATAGGAACTCCCGAAATTCCTGAGACCAAAACATAGTTTCTTTTATTCTTTTATTCAATATTAACCAAATTGCCAAGTAATTTGTTAGTTATTCAGGATGAAAAAACAAGATGTGATCACTCTCCTCAAAAGTAACAAGTTTAGCAGACATAACAGACATATAAATTGTAAACTATTCTGCAACATACAACAGACTCAACACATAGAATTCACTGTTCTGCATCCTACGCTAGCTACCAGGGGAACACAGGATGCACTGCCTAACTCTGCCTGCAGGTGTCAGTAAAGACCTCACAGAGGAGGTAACATTTGCAGTGAGTCTTAATTAAAGGACTAGGATTTCCTAAGAAGGGAGAGGACTGTATGCTAGAGAGAAAAAAAAATGTGCACACTATGCATACAATGAAAAAATTGTACATTCAGTGAAATGTAGTGGATTCAATGTGACTGAAGCTTAGAGTAGGTGGCAGAACAGATCAGTCTCTTCTTAATGCCATTTTCCCCTCAAACTTTCATTCTATCATCAGAATGACTCTGTGGAAGTTTCTGTACGGTTTGTCTTCGTCTATTAAACTGAGAGCAGTAGCCAAATCTTTTGTCTTCCCAACACCCAGAAAAGTGTGTGACTCACAGAGGTGAGTCTATTTTCTGAAGGACTATTTTCTGAATATTAAGTCTTTATAAAAGACTTCATAAAAGATTGCTTAAATCAGGGCTATATGTACTGTTTCTTACACTTGTTAGTAAGCATCTTAATTCACAAATTATATTTTCTATTTATTTTAAATCCTCATGATTCCCACCTCTCAATGTTTTCCATATAGCGGGGACTCAACACAGGTGGAATAATATCTTAAATTTATATAAACAAATTTCAGAGTTCTATGAGCCCAGTTTTCATTGAAATCATGTAAACTCACCTGAAGCAATTGCTCCTTGTGACTCAGACTATGGTTTAGGTGCTGGATGTTTTGTTCCTGGGTTCGAATCTCATTGTATTTTTCAGCCTCCCGGGCACGAAGCTGTTGGCTCTTGTTCTGCAATTCTTCTTGTAGCTGCTGCAAGGCTTTTTGCAATTCCTGAATTAAACATATTACCTTTTCAAAGAGATCTAAAATTATCACGTGGTTATCAGAAATTACAACTAGATTTGTAAAGCACTTAAAAGCCATCACTCCCACTCTCACCAGAAAAAAAGCTGAACAAACTGAACATCAATAACTCTACTTATATGCAACAGAAAATAGAGGTCCTAAGACATGCCAATCCTATGAAACTTTGAGCCATGGGCAAATACAGAGAATCACAACTTACCTGAATCAGAAACCACCGCTGGAGCCAGCATTGGGTAGACATAATTCAAAGGGAATTGGCTAATTGCTGGAGCTGACAGCAGCCCAGCCTGACAGGTAAAAACTCCTGGGGGCCTAACTAGTGGGAGCCTCCCATATCTTCATGCATTTTGTCTCCAGAAGACTTAGGGTGAGAATCGGAGACAACTCCTTGCATGCTTCTGGAGGGGAAGGAGAGGTAACCGTTGAAAAACATGCCCAGTGCATTCTTTTCTACTTAACAAACACGTGCCCTCAAAAGAAAATTGTGTTTCCAGAGTCTAACCAATGTGGGGAAAGGGAAAAACCCAACTCCAGCGACCTCTGGCCATCCTGTCTCACCTAAGAGGGAACAAAATTTGAGAAGCACTTTTGAAGGTCACAGCCCAGGGGCACAGGCCCACCACAAGACTGAGACCTAATCATAGGATTATAGAACACTTCCCTCCCCTACTCCTTACCATTGTATCAATAGGTCATATACATACATTTACATACACACACACTATATATATATATAAAAATACACACTACACACACACACACACACACATATATATAGAGAGAGAGTGAGAGATTTATTACATTTGATCCTCCATATCTGTGGGTTCTGCATCCATGGATTCAACCAGGCCTGACTCCAAAATATTTTTTCAAAACTTATGATTGTGTCTGTACTGTATATATATGGACTTTTTTCTTTGTCATTATTCCCTAAACAATACCACATAACCACTATTTATATAGCATACGGGAGGATGTGAGTAGGTTATCTGCAAATTCTACATCATTTTGTATAAGGAATTAGAACATCCGTGGATTTTGTTATCTGCAGGGGGTCCTGGCACCGATCACCCAGTGATGTTGAGAAATGACCACACAGGAAATTGGTTCATGTTATTATGGAGGCTGGGAAGTTTGAAATCTGCAGTGTGGCCTGACAGGTTGGAGGCTCAGAAGAACTGATGGTACAGATGTATTCCAAAGGTCATCTGTCAGGGAATTTGCTCTTATTCCCTCTTGCTTGAAGACGCTGGTCTTTTTGTTCTAGTCGGGCCTCCTACTGACGGAATGAGGTTCACTCACATCATGAAAAGCAATCTGCTTTTCCCAAATTCACCAATTTAAGTATTAGTCTCATCCAAAAACATTCTCCATGTTGACACATAAAACTAACTCTCATGGGAAGAAAAGAAGTATTTTTCCAAAATTAATAAGAGATTCCAAGCCATAGATCCAAGAAGTTCAGAGAACACCCAGCAGGGTAAATACTAAAAACTGTACACCTAGGCATGCAAATCCTAGTAAACATTCTCTAGAGAAACAGAACCAACAGAAGATAGATAGAAATAAAGATGGAGAGAGAGAGAGAGAGGAGAGAGAGAGAGAGAGAAAGAGATTGAGATTGATTTTAAGGAATTGGCTCACATAATTGTGGATGCTTGGTGAGATCAAATCTGATGAGGTAGACAAGCAGGCTGGAGACTTAGGGGAGAGAGTTGCAGTTCAAGTCTAAAGGGAATCTGCTGGCAGAATTCCTCCTTGTTAGGGGGAGGTCAGGTTTTATACTATTAAGGCCTTCACCTGACTAGATGAGGCCAACTCACACTATGGAGGGTCATCTGCTTTACTCAAAGTTTGCTAATTTCAATGTCTCATTTCATCAAAAAACACCTTCACAGAAACATCAGAATAATATTTGACCAAATATCTGGGCACCATGGCCCAGCCAAATTTACACATATAATTAAGCATCACAACATATAATATAGAAAATGTAGAAAATCAAAGACCAAAGAACATCTTGAGAGAAGCTAGAGAAAGAAAACACCTTACCTTAGAAAACAAGGATGAGGATTACATTAGACTACTCTTCATAAACCATGCAAGCAAGAACAGCATGCAGCTGACATATTTAGTGTTGGAGAAAAATAGTCCTGCTAACCTAGAATTCTGTAGAATTATCCTTCAAACGTGAAGGAGAACTAAAGACTCTCTGACAAACAAAAATTGAGGGAATTTGTCACCAGTGATTTTGTCTTCTGTGAGAGGTTAAAAGAAGTTCTTCAGAAAGAAGAAAAACTACAAAGGTCAGAGACAAATCTACACCAAAGAAAGAAGTTAGAGAAGAAATAAATGAAGATAAAATAAAATGTTTTATTATTTTTATTCTTAATTCATATAATCGTCTGTCAAAATAAGAAAAATAGCAATAATAGATTGGATGATTATACATTATGAATACATCAAATGAAAAATAGCAATGTTTTAAAGGGTGGTAGGAAAGGAATAAGGAATTTTGTTTTTAAGTTACCTGCGTGACCCATGAAGCATCATAGCATTACTTATACATTGACTTAGATTAGTTGTAAATATATATGGCAAGCAATAGGGTGAAAACAAAAACACTTTTTTTTTCAATGAATGAAATTCATATTTTAAGAAGAAGAAAAAAATGGGATCATATAACATGTTCAATTATAGCCAGAGAAGGTAGAAAAAGAGTAAAAGACACAAAAGAAAACAATGAAGAAAGTCAAAGAATACAAAACAGTTACACATACAGTACATATTAATCCAGTGATATCAATAGTCACTTTAAATGTGAATGGTCCAAATATACCAATTGAAAGGGACTGGAAGAATGGAAAATGAGTCCCAACTATATGTTTTCTACAACAAACCTCCTTTAAATAAGAAGACACAGAGATAGTCAAAGTGAAGAGATGGAGAAAGATATACCATACTCATCGTAACCAAAAGAAAACTGGAGAAGCAGCCGAGCACCGTGGCTCATGCCTGTAATCTCCGCACTTTGGGAGGCCGAGGCAGGTGGATCACTTGAGGTCAGGAGTTCAAGACCAGCCTGGCCAATATGGGGAAACCCCGACTCTACTAAAGACACAAAATTAGCCGACCGTGGTGGTGCATGCCTTTAATCCCAGCTACTTGGGAGCCTGAGGCAGGAGAATCGCTTGAACCTGGAAGATAGACGTTGCAGTGAGCCGAGGTTGTGCCATTGCACTCCAGCCTGGGGAACAAGAGCAAAATTCAGTCTCAAAAATGAAAACTAGATAAGCTATATTAATTTGAGACAGAGCCTACTTCAGAGGGAGGAAAATCATGGGGATAAAGAGTCATTACATTATGATAAAGAGGTCACTTCTCCAAGAAGATACGACAATCCTTAACTGATATGCACCTAACAACAGAGCATCTAAATACAAGAGGCAAAAGCTGATAGAACTTCAAGGACAAATAGACAGATTCACTATTACAGTGGGAGACTTCAGCTTCAGTAATTGACAGATCCAGCAGGCAGGAAATCAATAAAGGTATAGTGGAACTGGACACCACTACCAGTCACCTGGATCCAACCAACTTTTTAGATTACTTCATCCAACAAGAGCAGAATACATATCCTTTTTAGGTTCACATGGAATGTTCACCAAGATCCACTATATTCTGGCCCATAAAACACACTTCAACACATTTAATGGAATAGAAATCATACCAAGTATGCCCTTCATTCAAAGTATGAAACTGAAGTAGAAATCAATAGCAGACAGATAGCTGGAAAACCCCAAAACTGGAGATCAGACAACACACTTCTAATAACACCTGGGTCAAGGAAAAGTCTTGGAACAAATTACATATTTTTAGCTAAATGAAAATGAGTGTATAACTTACAAAAAAATTTCTAGGTGCAGGAAAATTGTTGCTTAGAAAGAAATTCATAGTATTCAATGTATATGTTAGCAAAGAAAAAATATCTACAATTAATAATTCAAGATTACAATTTAGGAAACTCAAAAAACAAGAGCAAATGAAACCCAAAGTCAGTGAAACACAAGAAACTAAGAATTAGAGGAGAAATCAAGGAAACAAAACCAGAAATCAAGAGAGAAAAATCAACAAAACCAAAAGTTAGTTCTTTAAAATAATCAATAAAATTGAGAAACATCTAGCTGGTGAACCAAGAGACAATGAGAGAAGATACAAATTACTAATAAAAAAAGAAAAGAAGGTTCTCACTTCTGATCTCATGGACATTAAAAGGATAACAAATGAGGATTTTCAACAATTCTGTGTTCACAAATTTGATAACTTGATGAATTGGACCAAGTCCTTGAAAGACACAGTCTACCAAAACTCACACAAGGAGAAGTAGATAACCTAAATAGATCTCTATTACTGAAATTGAAGCAAAGCTTAACAACCTTCCAGAACAAAGCACCAGGTCTAGATGGTTTCCCTACTAAACATTTAAGGAAGAAATGATACCAATTATCTCTAGAAAATGGAAGCCCAGGGAGCACGTCTTAACTCTGGTCTAAGAGGCAAACTTTACCCTAGTAGCAAAACTAGACAGATGATTTTGAACCAGGATATTGAACTAGCCTGCACTGCTGAGCAGCTCCTGAAACTCAACCCTGGAAGAACTGTAGAAGCAAGAAGGAAACATGGTTTACCGGAACTGTGAAAAATGGTAAACCTCCTGTAGAGACTAAGGCGGTTTTGAACCGGCGTGCGTGGAAGGTTGATGTTCACAGGTAGGAGAGAGAGAACGACATAGAGAAAAGCATTTTCGATTCTGCTCTTGCTTCTAACTCCATGGCTATGGGCCAAATGCGGCTCTTCCCTCTTTGGGGAAAGATTTGTCAGCGGCTCTTAATCCGCCAATGCGGCAGCTGCGATGTTACATCCTGGACCCATATAAGTTTCACTGAGGAAAAGGGTAGATGAAAACAGGGGAGGACAAACCAGATGATCCTGGAGCATTCTTTTTCCAGGTGTCCTCCCCAAACCTCCAGAGCTAGTGGTTGTCATGGCCTCCTGACCACGTTGCTTAAAGAGAAGCAATAAAAAGAATCCCTTGAACAGAAGATTTGCCTGGTGGAGTGTAAAACAAACGCGGGTGATAGAAATGAGTTTTGGGGACGTACTCTCTCCACTCGGGGCCCATCCTTCATTTTGCCGAGACCACCAAAGACTGGGCCTTCCTCAACAGGAAGGTCCGAGGCCCCTCTCCGCAGCTCCCCTCATCTGCACACGGGTTCCTCCCCACATGCTTCCCTTTTCCCTGGGGCCCCTTGTCTCACGTGTGTCTGCCCTACCCCACAGCTTCTCTCCTTTCGAGAATGTCATTTATTTCTTAAGCTGCACCCCATCGTGAGACATGGTCAAATGGTCTGTCCAAGGTCCGGGCAGTGAAATCAATGCCCAGGTGACTCTTTGTATTTCAGGGATCCGCCAGAAGAGACAATAAAAGTCCCTCCGGTTTTAGGGCCAAATATGCAAAGACCAACCAACCAGACACACTGGCTACTTCAAAGACAGTCTGCAAAGTACCTGCTTAGAGAAATTCCACTCTGGAAGGAACCCGAAAGCTATACAGTAGTTCCCTTTTTCTTCTCTTTATTATCGCGTCTGTAACCTACCTGAAGAACAGTTATGGTAACTAAATTTAAAAACCAGAGGTTACAAAATCACAGATTGCATTGGCCGGGAATCGAACCCGGGTCTCCCGCGTGGGAGGCGAGAATTCTACCACTGAACCACCAATGCCCGCTGGTCATAAAACCTGTGGCCTTTCCCTGGAAAGAGGTAAAATACGGACTCAAAGTTTTCACCGTTCTCTTTGGAAGATTCACTAACAAGAAAGACACTCAGAGCAAAGGCTTATAGTGGAGATTTGCATCAGGCAACACCACAAACTTATGGCTTCACATTAAAAGAGTTGACTTGAAAAAGCCTTATTTTGAAGTAGACTCTGTGCAACTGGGTAACAAACCTCTGTAGGAAAACACCAGAAATTCACCCGGTTTCCTGTCTCCGGTGCTGTATCCAGCGTGGGCCTGTGGAAAGTTCTTGCCTCGCTTCTTGATATCTTCTCTTTGCCTTCGCGCCGCTTGGGGCCTTCCAAACCTTTTCCTCCCAACCTTAACACGAACATCAGTACTTTCCCCTAAAAGGCCTTCGGAACCCAGGGACCCGGGTTTGGAAAGCTGGACTCTTGGCACTATACCTGGGATACTCCCGGAGACCTGGGTGATAACTGAGCTTCTTTCCTCATATACCTATTTCGAATTCCTGGAAAACTCCAGGGATCAGATCTTGCTTTTAACTTCTTAAGCCTTACAGAGACCAAAACAAGAGCGAAGAAATGGACGTTTCGCTTCAAGATTTTTTTTCCCTTCACCATGCCCTGGTCGGCCACCCAAGGAGGCCAGTTCAGGAAAAAACGGTCCCATTCAATTCCATTCAACTCTAGGTAGATGCTAGGATGTTACTCCTCTAGCTAATGTAAAGCGTTATTTTGCTGTTTGCCTTTGTCTGATATCCATGTTTTCACTCTCATTCTTTTGTTTCTGATAAGCCTGGTACAGGCTTTGCACTGCTCTCTTTGTTGTTGTTGTTGTTGTTTGTTTTCTTTTCTTTTTAAATGTTTCATTTCCAATTTTTACTTTAATTTCAGGGGTACATGTGCAGGATGTGCAGGTTTGTCTCATAGGTAAACCTGTGCCATGGTGGTTTGCTGCACACATCATCCCATCACCCAGGCACTAAGCCCAGCATCCCTTAGCTCCTCTTTCTGATGCTCTCCTCTCTTCCCAGCCTCACCCTCTGGCAGGCTCCAGTGTGTGTTGTCCCCACCCCCATCCTATCTGTCCACATGTTCTCATCATTCAGCTCCTACTGATAAGTGAGAACACGTGATATTTGGTTTTCTTATCCTGCATTAGTATGCTAAGGATAATATGCACGGCTTTTAATATGTAACCCTTTTCTTTCCATTAAACTGTTAGAACCAGCATTTCCTTTTCTATCCAATCTGAGAGATTTAGATCCATTATAATTAGCAGTAATTAGTGTTATGTTGGAGATGACGGGCATAGTTAGTCTCATTCCCAGCATTTCATTGTATGATTTCCCTGTTTTTGCTTTGTTTTTTGTTTGTTTGTTTGTTTGTTTGTTTTTGAGACGGAGTCTCGATGTGTCGCCCAGGCTGGAGTGCAGTGGCATGATCTCGGCTCACTGCAAGCTCCACCTCCCGGGTTCACGCCATTCTCCCGCCTCAGCCTCCGAGTAGCTGGGACTACAGGCGCCCACCACCATGCCTGGCTAGTTTTTTTGTATTTTTAGTAGAGACGGGGTTTCACCATGTTAGCCAGGATGGTCTCGATCTCCTGACCTCGTGATCCACCCGCCTCGGCCTCCCAAAGTGCTGGGATTACAGGCTTGAGCCTGGCCTTTTGCTTTGTTTTTTAATGTCTCTTCCTGCCTTTCTTAACTAGACTGGTCTGTCTGGGTAAACTTTCTAAAAAACTTTCTGTTTTCCTATACTGTTTTTGAAATTCCATGTCCTTAGCTCAGGACATATTATGGTGGCCACTCTGAGCAAGGCCCATACTGTCTCTTCTTTCCTCTGTTTATCCAATTCCTATTCCCTTGTCCACTTCTAGAAACTCATTCTGAGAAGTTTAGTATATGCTCTTTTATCCCACACTTTCTCTGCATATTTCAATAAGGGGATATCTTTGAAAAACACACATTGTTCTTGGATGGGGATGTTAAAACAACTATAAAATGTGAGTTGGTTCCCCAAAACCCATTCCAGCCTCTTTACTTCATTCTGTGTACTAGCTTCTCAATTTTTCTATTCTATTCTATTCTTTCTATAGAATAGAAAAAAATTACACAAACAGTAAAGTTTGTGTAAAAAGGGGCAAGGGGAAAGGGGCAAGGGGAAAGAGTCAAGCCAATTTAAAATGAACAAAACACTTGAACAGTGTTTGTTCACAAAAGAGGCTTTCTTCATGTCCAAATGTCAAAAGAAAGAATTCTCAGCATCATTACTCATTCAGAAAACACAAATCTAAAATGCCATGAGACACCATTACATGTCCATCAGAATAGCCAACATTTAAGAGACAGGAAAAACCAGTAGTCTGTAAGAATGCAGAGCAAATATATCCCTTGTTGCTGGCAAGAGAATATGATAGTGCAACCATTCTAAAAGACTGTCTGATAGTTTCTGATAAAGTTAAAAATACGCCTGCTCCATGACCCGGCCATTCCATTACTAGGGTTATACTCAGGAGAAATGAAGGCACAGGTCCATAAAAAGGCCCATAGTACAATATTCCTAAACACTTTATTCACACCAGTCAAAAGTAGAAATATCCCAATTGTCTATCAATGGTATTGTATTCATCAATAACATCGAAAAGCTGAGATACATGCCATAAAATGGACGCATCTCAAAACCATCTTTGCATTAAAACAAAAAAACAAAAAACAAAACAAAAAAACCCCAGCAAAATCAGTATATTCCTTTATGTGAATTTCAAGAAGAAGCAAAAGTAATCCATGGAGACAGAAATCAGAATGGTGATTGCCTAAGTGGGGATGGGGTGAGGACTGACTGTAAAGGGGCTCTAATGACTTTTTGGGCTGGTGAAAATGATGTCCTGTAACTTGATCTGGGTGATGGTTTCTTTCATCAAAATGGACTGGGCTGTGCACTTAAGATTGGCACACTTTGGTCTGTATGGATTATATTTCAGTCATTTACTGATAGCAAAAATAAATAAACAAATAAATAAAAACAAATAAAAATTGGGTGTTGGGCAATGACATTAAGTTTAGATTTTATTGTATTATTTAGGCTTTACTTAAAATTCCCAGTTGGAGTGCGAACTCTCCTCATGTCCTCTCACTTGTTTCCGATTTGACCTTAAAAGGCCAAACCGATGTTTGAAATATCTGAACCAGAAAAACAGTATGGCTATATCGTGTCAATAAGGCTGACTGAGAAGGAGCAGCTCACCTTTTGGGTGTTACACTTGCTCAGAGAGGGAGCAAAAGCCGGGTCTTCAAGGTGACCGGACCCCAGCGTGCAGGTTAGGGGTTCCTTCTATTCTCACCACTGCACAGAGCTCCGAAGGCACGGGTAAGTTCTAACCTCTCTAGTCGCAGGTAAAGAGCGCAACCTAGGCAGAGGTTGCAGTCTAAAGGAAAGGAGGAGTGCCACGCCCCAGGAGGGATACTGCCTGGACTCGGATTTGACCCTTGGCCAGGATGCAGAGTACTAACCAATATACGATCACAGGAAGCCGCCTGCTTTCTTCTTTATATTTAATATAGGGCTGCTTCGGCCTAAGAGTCCTCATGATTTTCCTTCTTTCTTGGTGTCTCTCCATTTTTCCTCCCTTTCTCCCCACTCTGCTACAGGAGAAAAGATGAGGTTTATCTCTCAAGGATCCGGTCCTTCCCGCTGAAAAAGCTACCGGGAAGTTTCCTCGCCAGGGTTCCTGCTTCTACCGACTTCCTTGCTCTCCTCCTTGCAGTTCCCCCTTAGACCCACCCCATGCTCCGCTCCCGCCCTGGTGCCCCAAGTACCCACTCAAAAACAGCGCAGCTGAGCCCCTGCAGCTCCACCCTGGCAGAAGGTTTACTGGAGGCCTCGCCCGGTGTCCGCCCCACGGGATGCCAGGAAATGAATCGGAATAAACGCTTTTTAAAAAGAACTTACTTCCCCTTCGCGACCAGCCTGGGCAACACGGCGAAATCCTGTCTCTATAAAAAAATACAAAAATTAGCCCGTCGTGTGGCTTACGCCTGTAGTCCCAGCTCCTTGCGGGGTTGAGGCAAGAAAATCGCTCTGCCCCAGGAGGTCGAGGCTGCAGTGAGCCGCGTTTGCACCTCTGCACTCCAGCCTGGGCGACCAAATCAGACCCTGTCTCAAAAACAAAACAAAACAAAACAAAACAAAACAAAACAAAACAAAACAAAACTTCCCCATGGAAAAACAGTTCCTGATTTCTATTTTCAGAACTCTTCAAAGGACTAAAAACTAAAGGCAACGATGGATTAATTCAAGTCCTAGTCCGGCGCCCTGGTGAGTGCCAGACCCTGTTTCCTGCGAAGGGACCCACAAGAGACCCTCACCACCATCCCTGCCCTGGTGGAGCCCCCGTGCGGGACACAGGATCCGAAGACGGCAGCGGAAGCTCCGCAGCTGCCTCAAAAGCGACTGGCCAGGGTGGGCACAGGCTCCCTCAGTAGATGAAGGCGGCGCAAAGAACGGGAAGAGGCATCCCGGGAGCCCACCGGGCGTCCTGCTTCCTTTGGGTCCCTGAGGCGGTCGCTCGGGCTCGGGTCACGGACCCGGGCGTTTCTGGGGGCTTCTGAAGCAGGCGAGGGGCAGGGCGGGCGAAGGCCATACGGCTGTCCTTCGTGCTCTAGAATGTCCCAACGCGCGCGTGTCCAACACCACAATTCACCGCTCTAATCTCTCCAGTTTTCCAAGGACCTGGAACTTACACAGTCATCCTGCCGGGAGGGCCCTGAAGATTGAGGGGATGGGGAGTTTGGTGAGTGCACCCTTCCTAGAGCACCCAGAAGAAGGCACGGAACGTGTTTCTGTGGCGCAATTAGAGCGTTCTGCTGTTAACGGTAAAGGTTGGTGGTTCGAGTCGGGCCCTGGGCTTTTATTTTAGCCTGTTTCTGTTGATTGGATCACAAGACACACGTGTCCCCACTTCCTATCCACCTTAAGTCTGAGGCTTAGCAAGGGCCACCGCACGTCATACCTGTCAAACTCAGGAATCCCACAGACCTTAGAAAGGATCTCGCTTGTGGTGTGATAAAAATCTTCCTTGCTCCCATGGCTTGGGTCAGTGAGGTAGACATTTTGTGCTTCAAGTTTTCATGTTTAATAATAGGAGGCCTATTACAGCAGTATCCTATCCGCAGGATGTGCCTGGGTTTAGTGACTCTTCTATCAGTAATGTGACCAGTGGAATCAGTCATCCTCATGGTGATCCTCGCCATTGTTCGTGAAAACAGCATTTCTTCCTCAGTTTGTGCATGATTTATTTAACCCTTTTCAAAATGTTTTTGAAGTGAGGTCAGTTTCACGGTTTTAGGATTACAAATGATGCTACAATCACCATCATTTTTGTACACATATCTTCGGTCACTCATGCAGATATTTCTATAGTGTAGAGAACAAGATGTGCTATTTTTACATTATAGAATTTATTTAATGCTTCTAATTTGAGTACATTCTGCAAATTAATCTTTCATGGGAGTGGTACCAAATCAGATTCCAATTTGTTTCCCAATTCTGTCAATGTCCCTTTTGTCATTTATTTGCCGGCACAACAAACTTTCTACACATCGATGTATGATATTCCAGCCTTGGTCACCCAGACTGGAGTGCAGTGGTACAAACATGGCTCTCTGCAGCCTGGACCTCCTGAGGCAGAGCGATTTTCTTGCCTCAGTGCCCCAAGGAGCTGGGACTACAGGTGTGCGCCACACGATGGGCTAATTTTTGTATTTTTTGTAGAGATGGGATTTTGCCGTGTTGCCCAGGCTGGTCACGAGGGGAGAGGCATCCTCCTGGCTTAACTGAGGGGTTATACAACAGAAGGACATGGTGGACATCACACACAGATACTCTGTGACCTAGGATGAACTGATAAATTCTAAGATATTTTAAAGTCCTGCAACATCCGTGATTGTTTTCTGTGATGACCAAGTCACACTGGTCAGGAGAAGATGTGCCACAGTGACCTCTTGGAAAACTTTCTGTCAAGTCCCCTTATACAAGGGGAGCAAAATCACAAAGGTCCCAGGCGATTTTTTCTTCTCCCCTTTCCTCTTTTCTTCATAAATCTTGGTTTTGCTTTTATTTGCCAAAACCAGTCTAATGCCCATTCTCCCTCCTATACAATGGTAAATTAGCACGCAGATAGCTGACCCTGTATTATTATTTGATAGATTTTTTTCAGGGGCTGTGTCCATAACAATTAGCCTATCTGAGAAACATCACTGGAGCCAACAGAAGCCTCCACCCTACAGGCATCTTGTGAAGGCCTGAACCCTCAGAGCTATTAGCTCCTGTTCCCTTGGTTCTTCTAATGAATATCATGAATAGAAATTGAGCTCTTTGGCTTTTACCCACTAAGTGTGGCTATAGTACAGGTCTCTCTCTCCCTCTATGTCTTCTCTCTGTCTCTTACTGTTTCTTTCTCATTTTTGCATTATTATTTTCTGTCATCAGTGGCACCAGTGTGGGTTTTTGGTTTTGATGTTATGGAGTGAACTTCTGGGGACAACCTCTGTTAGGTGGTGGTTGACAAGGATCCATTCCCTGATTGGCAGTACGTGACAGCTAATCTAGTCTGCGAGTCTTTCTTGATTGTCCATTATCCTAAAGATTCTGGTCTTTCCTGACATTTGAGACTGCAGCAATGAGAAGTTTTTCATATCTTGTCTTTCTGATGTTTGGTAAAAGTCTTATGGATACAGTAGTTATCAATATCTGCAAGAATGGCATCTCTATAATAAGGATGCTCTTAATACACAATATGCCACACCCCATTTCACAGGAACTCTTGGCTCCAGGAAAGTGCTATACCTAAATGGATGTTGGCACAGGAAGGAAACTAAATTCCTAGCATGTGAGGGGCGGCTTTCTTTGATGGGCATATTCAAATTTTTCATAGCTGAAAAATATCGAATTAATCTCCTCTAAGGATTGTGTAAATTACAGTACAGGAAGGAGAAAAAAGACAATTATTACATCCCAAAGAAGCAAGTGAGTCAGCAACATGTTAACTATACAAATTATCTTCTGATAATTATACAAATCAAGACTTCATACTTTCTTGTAATTTAAGCAAGTCCAACCCCTAGTAAAAATGGTAGAAAAGCAATGACCTGTAACAATTGTCGGAATGAAAAATGGAGCCACTTATGCCAAATCCTAACAAAATTGAATCAGGAGATCACAAAGGAGGGGTGCTGACACACACGTGCCCATGACAAAAAATTATCACAAGAACTCTCTGAAAACCACAACTTTGCACAAAGGCCACCACAACCTTACCCAAAGAATCTCTCTGCGAGGACTTCTGCCCAGCAACTGCCTATTCAGCCTTGGACCGATGCCGCCCTTGTGATTATTCCTTGTGGCCAAGGATAATGGTTTCTAAACAACTATATGACCTTCCTCATTTCGGCTGTGAAAGGTTCCCCTTCTCAGCCTGCCCAGATGCACCTATGGGTCCTCATACCGTAGTGTGTGGATCCCGGATTGAAATCCTCTGTTTATTCCCAAACATTCATTTCTTTGGAGAACCACCCTCTCTTGGTTGTTATTTTAGGTTGGCAACTTCGTCCTCTGGAGAAGAGAGTAACCTGTCAGACTCAAAATTGTATCACAGAATTACTGAGATTTTTGGCAGTGAGGGCTCTCCAGGTATCTAAGGGTACCTAATGATTCCTTTTGTTTCCCTCACTGATAAGCATCACTGATAGAGACCACTGCCTCTGTTTCCACTTTAAATGATGTTACTTATGACATGCTTTAGAATGCCTGGTACTTTAATGGATTTTTTTCATGTATAAATACACAGTATTTTCTAACTTTGTCTTCCTCTGAATAGTATAGACAAATTAAGTATCTGATCAATATAAAGGAGGTACTGCCCCCATAGTCTTATTATTATTATATGATTATTATTAATTTTCAGAGACAGAGTCGCTATTCCTCACCCAGGCTGGAGTGCAATGGCATGATCTAGCTCACCGCTGCCTTGAACCCCTGGGCTCAAGTGCTCCTCCTGCTCCAGCCTCCTGAGTAGCTGGGACTGCAGGCACAGGCCACCACGCCTGCCTAATGTTTTTATTTTTCATAGTTACAGGGCCTCACCGTGTTGCCCAGGCTGGCCCAATTAGTTTAAGAACAGTAATAATCATGTGTTTAAATTTACAATAAGAAAACTAAGACTTTTTATGAAAAAAACTCGCATTTTTCTACATATGCTTTAAATGTGATGTTTCTCTGAGGGAAAAATCCTGCTACTGAGTTTCCCAAGAGGAAAAACAAGCTGCAGATCAGTGTAGACAGAGACCGGGTTGGGGTGATCCGCCCCTCTGTGGCCTGCCAGGGGCAGAGGGGAATTAATCTTCAGAGAGACAGAACATGACTCAGTCCTTTCATAATTTTTCACACAAAGACCCATCATTCAGTCACAATATTCTAGGCATATAAAGTAGCAGAGGCAAGAGAAAACAAACCCAAAACAGAAAACAATAGGTTTCTCACAGATGACGGATATATCGAGGTTATCAGATAGTAACATTAAAATGATATGATTTAGATGTTCAAAAAAATGGAAGAGATGGTAAAATTTTTCACCGGAAAATAATAATCTATTTTGAAATAAAATGGAAATCATAGAAATAAAATATGGTCATGGTAGAAATAACAGAGAGATGTAATAAATACTTATAATTGGAAAGAAAATCTATTAAAGTTAGTAACAAAATGCAATAGTTATTATTTTAAAAAGTCAATAGATTGGTGTAATGGCAGTTTGGATCCGTGTGAAGAGGGGTTACTAGCCTGATAAGTAACCGGAGACTTTCTAGACAAGCATAGAGAGCTAGCAGGAAGGAAAACTAAGAAACGAGTGCATATATATATATTTGAGAATATATATATGTGAGTTATGTCATAAACGCTTAACATAATATGTCACTAAAGTCCTGGAAGCTGGAGGAGGCAGAAAATGGGACAGAAGCAATACTGAAAGGAAATAGTTCTTACCTATGGACAATTACGAGAAACAAACCCAACAAGGCATCAAGCCACATGTGCAAGAGGAGCTATGAACTCCAAGCAGCATAAGGACAAACAAAGCACACCCAGGCATGTCATCAGGACACTGCTGAATGCCCAAGGCACATGGGAAAACCAGAGCAGCGCCCAGAGGGGAAATTCCTATTGTGTCCAAAGGTCAGGTGCTAAATTCACAGCAGTGAAAAAGTAAGACACCACAGAGTTCTAAAATACTATCATTTTCAACTGACTGCTGGCTCCTAACCCAAGACTACAGATCTTTCAAGTGGAGGTGAAGTGCAGATCTTTCTGGAGAAGCAGCACATGCTAACTAAGGGAAACGCAAAAATATGAAATGATCCCGGGGGAATGTGGAAAGAGAATGAAGGAATGCAGAGCAATGCGTAGGTTAAATGCGTCGCTCAGTCAAATAGTACGTTTTATTAATCCAACGATCAGAGTGATGTCCATGTGACTTAAAATATATGTTGCCATAAAATTAATGACAGTAACTTGAAAATCACAAGGAGGGTAAATGGAATTAAGATGTTCCAACTTCTAGCATTGTGTAGGAAGAGTAAAAAGTTCTAATTTACTCCAAACTTTATTGTACAGATTTTACAGTACGTATAAAAGTAAAAAATATATCTCAGGGTAAAATCAATACCAAAAGAAGTATTCATTTTAAGATTTCAAGAGTTTAAAAATAATTAACATTATTTTTATATTAAAAATGTAAATGTAAAAAGTGTACCGTGAAATTTAATAAATGTGTAGACCATTTTAAGTATCAACCAGACCAAGCTATAGTACATTTCCATGAACCCAGGAAGTTTTCCATCAAAATATCTCAAAGAGGGAACCACTGTTGAGTCCTGATGCTTCCTGTAAATGGAATCACACCGGAGTATCAGACAGGTACATTAAAATAAATTTGTTTTTGACATTCAAAAGATATTTTATAGGCATCTTTTGCTAAGCATGGTGTTTGGAGGGTTTTACCCATGTTACTGTGTTTGTTCATGTTTTCCCTGCTTTTTTTAAAAAATTTTTGTTTTGCTCGTTTTTGTTTGCTGTGCGTGAGGTCATTTTATGACTATGTAACAGTAGATATTAAATTTTTCTGTTGATGAGGACTTGTGTTGTACCCAGTTTTTCCTTAGTATAAAAATAAGGTTTCTATGAGCATTTCTTGTAGAAGTCTTGTTGGATGTATGTGTTCATTTTTCATGGGTAATGAATGAAAGTCAATTTGCTTTCCTATAGGGTAGACTTAACTCTGTAAGAAACTGCCAAATATTAGAAAAGGTGTTGTGCTAAATTGCAGTCCAACCAATGTCACACAGCAATATCATACACACTCTGAATGAGGAAGAAGGAGAGGCAATGACTTTCAAAATCAGGTTTTCTATGTTTCCCTTCATTTTCTTGCAAGCATTTAATGACATTTTTGAAGGTGGCTATGGGGACACCAAGTGTTATCACCAGCCTTTTCAAGTCTTGCCACAGAGCCATGGAGAGATACCCCAGGGAAGCCCAGCCAAGTGTCAGGCTTATAAACACCAGGCGGGAATAGATGCCTATGAAATGAGAAGGGTCAAGTGACCCTCCTGTCATGTCTGTGCCTCTCTTTGTAGCTGCCTTGACACCAAAAATGATCACTCCACTTATTTTGCCAAAGATAAAGCCAGACATTAGTTAAAGCACAGAAAACGGATTTTATTCACTAACTACTGACAGTAGAGAACCTGGCTGAGCTGCGTTCCCATTTGTGCAGAGGTGATGGCATTATAGGGGGAGAGGGAGGAGAGAGAGAGGGCAGGAGGCAGGGCACAAGTGAAACGTTACAAAAGGTTGGTCACTGTAAACGTCTGCCTCATCAGGCCAGCTGTGTCTGCTAGCTGGCAATATTGAAGATAGGATTCTAACCTCCCACAGAGATTGGAAGACAGACGCTCAGTTCTTCCTGAGAACTACAGCTCAAAGGAGTAAGACTTCCAGATCCTAGGGAAAGACACACTGGAGTCCCTAGGAGATACACACACATCTCAAAGGGATGCAGGAAGGATTCCCTTCTTATTAAGCGCTATAAGAAAGATCCTGAATCTACCATCATCAGCAGGTATTGGCTAGAAGTAAAGTAAGTTCCCCTGGCAGCCTCGAGCTTTCTGGGGTAGGCATTGTCATGGGAGCCTACAGTCATCCTCCGGACAAATCCTTATGTCCGAGAAGCCATGATAGAGTCTGGTCATCTCTTAGCCCAGAGATTTAGACTGAGTCATTGTGTGCTGAGTTTGGTGTTTCTCACTTTCCATCCCCCCATTACATGGCTTAGATTTTAGTCGACTCTGTTAGATGCAGAAGGACACGGGCCATTTTCAGTGGCTTTCAGGCAGCCCAGGCATATCTATTGAGACCTGAATGAAAATAAAGAAAACCATGAGATTGAGAGTGGGCCCCACAATAGGTATCCATTACCCATATTCAAGGAGATGGACACGAATATTTCCAGGCTTTATCAAAATGGAAAGTGGCTTATGGAGTCAGGATGAAACTCAAACTTAGATTAGCACTGCGTATAGCTTATTGATATATTTTTACATAAAAGCCATGACAAAATGATAATCCACAAGTGGCAATGGTATGTAGGGGTTGGGGAGAGACTCCATAAGGTCAAAATTAACCTCACTTTATTTATTTATTTTTATATTTTTGAAATGGAGTTTCACTCCTGTTGCCCAGGCTGAAGTGCAATGGTGGGATCTTGGCTGACTGCAACCTCCACCTCCCAGGTTCAAGCGATTCTCCTGCCTCAGCCTCCTGAGTAGCTGGGATTACAGGCACGCACCACCATGCCCAACTGATTTTTTGTATTTTTAGTAGAAATGGGGTTTCGCCATGTTATCCAGGCTGGTCTCAAACTCCATAGCTCAGGTGATCTGCCCACCTCAGCCTCCCAAAGTGTGGGGTTACAGGGGTGAGCCACCGTGCCTGGGCAACCTTACTTTCAGTGAAACTCTCACATGTTGCTACTATAAGAGAAAGGAAGACAATGTTATGCTGGAATACATTAATTGTCGTGGGATAAACAGGCAGGACATGATGCTAAATTTATTAGTCACTTTTATTGAGAGTATTTGTGAAGATTAATTTTTCTGTCAGTTTGAATGGTCCATGGGGTGCCCAGATATTTGGTTAAACAATATTTCTCACTGTGTTTCTGAGAGTGTTTCTGGATGAGATTGACATTTGAATCAGTAAATTGCGTAAAGCAGATTGCTCTCCCCAGTGTGAGTGGGCCTCATCCAACCCACAGAAGGCTTGAATAGAATGAAAGGCTAAGAAAGAAGTCTTTCTGCTCCACTGTCTTTGAGCCGGGACATCAGTTTTCTGCCTTGGGCCTCCGACTTGGTAGAGAACTACATTCAACTCTCCTGGGTCTAGAGCTTACTCAGTGTAGACCTTGGACTTCTCTGCTTCCATAATCACATTAGCCAATGTAAATCTCTCTCTCTCTCTCTCTCTCTCTCTCTCTCTCTCTCTGTGTGTGTGTGTGTGTGTGTGTGTGTGTATCCTGCTTGTTTTCTTTCTCTGGAGAATTCAGACTAGTGTAGTAATATGTGCCACTCGCCAGTCTTTGTCTCTATGCTTTTAAAAGGTGTAAAATAAATAAGTAAACAAAACCCTGGAGAGTTCTCAAAAAAGAACAGCAAAGGAAGTGAATTCTGACAGGTTTTGCACTGAGGACATTCAGGTGTGAGGAAAACATGAAAATCACGATGCTAGGGAAAGCAAATGCTATTGAGAATGTCTCACAAACACAACTTACATGTCAGGAGGTAGGGTTGGCCCTCAGGGTGGGCACATTTTACTTTAATTGCACTTTCGGTGGAACTCAAGATGAATCTAGGACTTTCATGATGGACGTATCTATATCTGTGTGTGTGTATTCATACACATAGAGAGAGTGTGTATATATATATTACATATAGTTATGTATATTATACTATCTATAGTATATATATTATATATATATTTAATTTAGTTCAACTATTGTGGAAGACAGTGTGGCAATTTCTCAAGGATGTAGAATCAGCAATACCATTTGACCCAGCAATCCCATTACTGGGTGTATACCTGTAGGATTATAAATCATTCTACTATAAAGACACATGCACACGTATGTTTATTGCAGCACTATTCACAATAGCAAAGACTTGGAACCAACCCAAAGGCCCATCAATGATAGACTGGATAAAGAAAATGTGGCACATATACAGCATGGAATACTATGCAGCCATAAAAAAGGATGAGTTCATGTCCTTCAGAGGGACATAGATGAAGCTGGAAACCATCATTCTCAGCAAACTAACAGGAATAGAAAACCAGACACTGCAGGTTGTCACTCATAAGTGGAAGTTGAAAAATCAGAACACATGGACACATGGAGAGGAACATCACACACTGGGGCCTGCAGGGGGGTGGGGGGCAAAGGGAAGGATAGCATTAGGAGAAATACCTAAGTAGATGACGGGTTGATGGGTGCAGCAAACCACCATGGCACATGTATACCTATGTAATAAACCTGGACGTTCTGCACATGTATCCCAGAACTTAAAGTATAATAAAAGTTTTTAAAATTTAAATACACATTCCAAAAATTATATAACAAGTCCAGGAAGCCTCCTTTATGCCAGTTTTACAAAAACAGAAAAGATGATATATCAATGACAAGGCATCAAAGTGGCAACATATTAAAGTAGTGAGAGAGAGAAAAAAAGTTATTCTGGAATTCTAAGCCACAATGAAAAATCTTCCACAAATGTGACTGAAATAAGGACATTTAGAGACATACAAAAAATGAGGCCAGGTGCGGTGGCTCACGCATGTATCCCAGCATTTTGGGAAGCCGAGGAGAGCGGATCACTTGAGGTCAGGGAGTTGGAGACCAGCCTGGCCAACATGGCAAAACTTTGTCTCTACTAAAAACACAAAAATTAGCCAGGCATGGTGGCATATGCCTGTAATCCCAGCTACTTGGGAGGCTGAGGCATGAGAATCACTTGTATCCAGGAGATGGAGGTTGCAGTGAGCCCAGATGATGCCACTGTACTCCAGCCTGGGTGACAGAGTGAGACTCCATCTTAAAAAAATACAAATAAAAATAAAGACATACCGACCCACACTACAACAAACGTTAAAGGAGTCCTCCAGGCCTGAGGATAAGGATATCAGACAGAAATCTGAACCTACACAAAGAAATGGGGATGCCTGGAAATCGCTATGTATGTACTTAGATGTTGGGGTTTAGAACACGTCTAAAATCAAAATACATGACAACACTAGCATAAAGGCCAGAAGGGGAGGTATAATGTCACTTGAGGGCAAACTGATAAATATGTATTCTAGAAACCTTAAAGCTATCACTGACATAATAAAAGAAAGAATTATAGCTAATAAGCCAAAAAAGGAAAGAAAATGGTATGATATAAAAACCATGTAATCACTATGCTGGAACAACTGCTTTCCAAGCCTCTACCCTATAAAATACACCAGTGGGCAATGAGAAATGTACAAGAATGACGACCGCAGCATTGTTTGTAATCATAAAGTAATGGAAACAACATAATTTCAAAGATACATGAAAAGGGTTTTATTTATTAAACAAACACGACAATTGAACAAACAAACAATGGAAGCAAGTCCTTTTGCCAAAAGGAACACAGAGGGTCATGATGATGCTATTGCTCCAAGGATTTCAGGCATCCCAGACGCCTAGGTTTCAGTCTAATTTTTCTGGAAGATCTTATTCTTGGGGAGCTACAGATTCTCTCGTTTCGGGCTCTTTCAGGTTCTATCTCCATTTTCCCCTCAATTCCTCCCCATTCTGCTACAATAAAAAAACAATTCTCACCTCCGGAAGATCCCGCCTGTGCCTCCCCACGAGCCTTTCAGGAGGTCTGGATGTCTGGTCCACCGCTCCCCGGTTTCTTTCCCTGCTTTTGCTTTTCCCTTCCCCAGCTCTCGCCCTCCCGCCCCACCACCCACCACCGCCCGACCACCGCCCGACCACCGCCCAGCTGAGATTCTCTATTTATTCTCCACCGCGCAGAAGGTGCACTGGAGGCCCCGCTCGTTGCTTGCCCCGCGGGGTGCCGAGAAATCAACCTGAATAAACGCTTTGTAAAAAGAACTTCCCCATGGAAAAATCTCTCATGATTTCTATTCTCAAGCCTCTTCAAAGGACTAAAAGATAAAGGCGACGATGGAGTCATTCAACAAGTCCTAGTCGTGCGCCCTGGTGAGTGCCAGACCCTGCTCCCCGCGAGAGGATCCACGAGCGACCCTCGCCACCATCCCTGCCCTGGTCGAGCCCCCGTGCGGGACACAGGATCCGAAGATGGCAGCGGCAGCTCCGCAGCGGCCCCGAAAGCGACTGGGCGGGGTGGGCACAGGCTCCCTCACTTGCTGAAGGCGGCACAAAGAACGGGAAGAATCATCCCGGGAGCCCGCCAGGCGTTCAGCTTCCCTTGGGCCCCCAGACTGCTCCGGCCTGGGCCGCAGACCAGGGCGTTTCCGGGGGCTTCTGAAGCGGGCGAGGGGCAAGGCGGGCGAAGGCCATTCGGCTGTCCTTCTGGCTCCAGAATCTCCCGCGCAGGTGTCCAACGTGACCAGCGCGATTCACCGTTCTAATCGCTCCGGTTTTCCAAGGCCTTGCTCTGTCGTCCTGTCAGGCGAGCCCTGAGGCTGGAAGGGATAGGGGCAGTTTGTTAAAGGCGCCCTTCCCGTAAAGCACAGTAGAATAAGTAGTTCCTGTCTCTGTGGCGCAATCGGTTAGCGCATTCGGCTGTTAACCGAAAGGTTGGTGGTTCGAGCCCACCCAGGGACGCTTGTTCCAGCTTTTAAAGCGTTCGTGTATTATCGATCACTAGAGAATCTCCCCCGTTCATGTATTATCGATCACTAGAGAATCTCCCCCGTTCGTGTATTATCGATCACTAGAGACTCTCCCCCGTTTGTGTATTATCTATCAATTATCTATCACTAGAGAATCTGCCCTTTTTCTTCCCATAGTCCTAAATCCTAAAGGTTGGTGGTCCCAGGCCAGCCAGGGATGCCCACTGCAGGGAGGGTTTTATCTTCCCAGGATTCTAGGCACAGTTAACAGAGATCCCTGTCAAGGGCCACTCCCCAGACCCCCCACATCCCCGCCTCACAGATCCATTCAGACAGAGCATCTCCTGAAATGTCATGCTGTCTTGTGCCTGTGTACAAGAAACAGAGACCAAATGAGTCACTTTTGGTGCTGATAAAATCCTCATGCTGCCCCTTATAGGCTTGGATGGGTTATATGCCAGCCTCAATGTTTTCATTTTTAATAGGAGGCCTAGAGAGATGTCCTATCCCCTAGATGTGCTGGATTTACTGATTGCTCTATCAATGATATGGATAGAAAGTGGAATCATTCATCATCATAATAATCCTCTCCATCATTTTTGAAAACAGCATTTCTTATCTGTCAGTTTGTGCATGATTTATTTAACCCTTTTCAAAATGTGTTTGAAATGAGGTTGGCTTCATGGTTTTAGGATTTCAGAGAATCCTGAAATCGTCATTCTTGCACACATACCTTTGGCCACTGATAGTTCTATAGTAGTGTAGAGAACGTGCCACTGCCATATTACAGGCTTTTTAATGTTTATTTTTAGTTTTTGTGACAGGGTATCATTCTGTCTCTCAGGCTGGAGTGCAGTGGTCCGATCGCGTCTCACTGTAGCCTTGACTTCTCAGGCTCAAGCGATCCTCCCGTCTCTCAGCCTTCCCAGTAGCTGGCACTACAGGCGTGGGCCATTTTGCCCTGCTAATTTTCGTGTGTTTTGTAGAGAAGGGGTTTCACCATGTTGCGCAGGCTGGTCTCCAAACTCCTGGGCTCAAGCAGCTCCGCAGCCTTGCAAAGTGCCAGGATTTACAGGCATGAGCAACTGCAACAGGTCTTATGTAATGCCTCTAACTTCAGCACTTTTAGCAAATTTATCTTCTGCGGGAGAGGTACCAACTCATATTCCAATTTATTTCTCAACTCTAATACTGTCCCTTTCTTCATTTACTTGCTGGCACAACAAACGTTCTCCCCCTTCCCCCACATTTTTTAGACTAGGTCTCACTCTGTCACCCAGGATGGAGGGCAGTAGTGTGATCTCAGGTCACTGCAGCCTCCACCCCGTGGGCTCTAGTGATCCTCCCACCTCAGCCTCCAGAGTAGCTGGATCTACAGACATGCACCACCACATTCAGCTTTTTTTTTTTTTTTTTTTTGTAGAGATAGGGCCTTGCTATGTTGCCCAGGTTGGTCTCCAACCCCGGAGCTCAAGAGATCTATTTGCCTCAGCCACCCACAGTGCTGGGTTTTCAGGTGTGAGCCACTGTGCTGGCCATGAGCCTGTGATATTCTAATAAGGGGACAGGTGCCTTCCTGGCTTAACTAAGGGGAGGGGACAACAGAAGGACATGGTGGACATTACACATAGATATTCTGTTGCACAGGATGGACAGCAAAACTTCTAAGACATTTTCTTTTCTTTTCTTTTTTGAGACAAGGTCTTTCTCTGTTGCCCAGGCTGCAGTGCAGTGGCACAATCACAGTTCACTGCAGCCTGAACCTCCTGGGCTCCAGTGATCCTCCCACCTTAGCCTTCCAAGTAGCTGAGACTACAGGTATGCACCATCATACGTGGCTATTAAGAAAAATAATAATTATGTAGAAATGTGGTCTCACTAAATTGCCCAGGCTGGTCTCCAACTCCTGAGCTCAAGTGACCCTCCTGCTTCAGCCTCCCAAAGTGCTGTGCTGAGATTACTGGCATGAGTCACCATGGTCGGCCCTGTTTCTTTTTAAAATTTATTTATTTTGAGTCAATATTTTATTTTCTCTGGAAAGATAAAGTGAACAAGTTTTTTTTTCAGAAACAGGCCTAGGGTATGGGCCCAATGATACCCTGATCCACCCCTTAGGCTTCAATCACCCTTTTTAAAGTAGTTCATAAGCTAACTTGTTGGAATTCAGACAAAATGATAGCATGGGGAAAGCAGTGTATTGAAAACCATTGCCTACGATTGTGCAAAAGGTTTATTCTTACTGTGCCATCTGTTCTGGCCCAAACATAATCCTGGAAAACCCCTTCACATGTCACAGGGACATTGTACCTTTAGGACCCTTCGAGACATGGCAGTTAGACTGTATCCAGCTGTCTCCATCTCAGGGTCACAGATACCATCTGGTGGTAATTTGTATATGCTCTCACTGGGGTGAAGCATTTCCATGCCAATAAGTCACAGCCCAAGCAGCAGGCAGGCTGTGATTAGAAAAAATCATTCCTCATGGGGAGTGCCATCTGATCTCCATAGCAACCGAGGAACACACTGTATCAGGCAGGTAGTTGGATCCATTTGCAACGTTTGGCCTATGTCCCAACATTTCCATTGTGATTATTACCCCTAATCCTCTGGACTGGTGCAACTCAATAATGATACAATAAAAACCCAATCGACAAAACTAACAGAAGTTTTTAACCTTCCCTGGCCAAAGATCCCCCACTGTTTCTGGAAAAGTTTCACTCTCTCACTTTGAAATGAGAACAGGAAGACCCATGCAGTGGTTAGATGAAGGGGCTTATGAACCTGTACTGTACTTCTTAAAGGTAACATTCTCTGTCATTGCTAAGGTCTCACAAGACTTCTTACCGAGAGCTCCGAATTAATAAAGGATGCCTTTCATAATGAGCTGCTGGGAGATGAAAATATCAAAAATTATGGCCTATAATCTGGAGATCTGGAGATGTTGTTTACTGGAAACATCAAATAAAATATTCGCTCCAAGTCCACTGGAGGGCACCAAATAGATATTATTAATATTAATGTTTTCCTTTCTTTCTTTCCTTCCTTCCTTCCTTCCTTCCTTCCTTCCTTCCTTCCTTCCTTCCTTCCTTCCTTCCTTCCTTCTTTCCTTCCTTCCTTCCCTCCCTCCCTCCCTCCTTCCCTCCTTCCCTCCTTCCCCTCTTTCTTTCTTTCTCTTTCTTTCTTTCCTTCTTTCCTTCCTTCCTTCCTTCCTTCCTTCCTTCCTTCCTTCCTTCCTTCCTTCCTTCCTTCCTTCCTTCCTTCCTTCCTCCCTCCCTCCCTCCCTCCCTCCCTTCTTTTTTCCTCCCTCTGTTGCCCAGGCAAGAATGCAGTGGCGCAATTATGACTCACTGTAGCCTTTAACTCCTGGGGTCAAGCCATCTTCCTTCCTGAGTCTCCCAAGTAGCTGGGACCAGAGGTCTGGGCCATGGCACCTGGCTCATATCAGGTATTATTGCCCAATCTCTGTGGCAGTAAACATAAAGGCGTTGACACACAGATGCATGTTTCTCATATCTACAAGGCAGCTCTCCAGAGTGGATATCTGTCAGTGAGGTTTTCACTTAAAGGTGACCTGCAATATCCCTGACCAAGATGGCAAGTAGCTGACATCCGTTGTAGCCCACTTCCACCCAAGACACTGGGCCGTATAACCAGTTATTCACAATTCCAGTGCTTACTGCAACTGAAATGGTTGATCGTTTTTTTCTGTTGGCTGGAATATGTACACTGTTAGGGCTCCTTTAAGTTGTAGGGGTCCTCTCTTGGTGGTTTTGGTAAAATCACCCTATATGCATATTCTCGAAAGATATGACACACTAGTCCTATTGCGTGTATGTGTATATATATATACCTACATACATAGCAAAATGCCTGTGATCAGATTGTTGTTTTACTGTCCCTAATTAATTTGATTACAGCAGGGAGGGATAATTCTCTGATCAGAATCTCACAAACCATTGCCACTGTAGGAAATTTGACAAGGTGCTGGGTTTGCCACCTTAAACCACCAACCACTTTTGGCCATAATGACCGTTGGTACATCCTCTGCTAAATTTCACCAGTATTCCCCCTGATTGCATTCATGATGCAACTCGGGATCACATCAAGCAAAACCTCTTTATCGAATCTGTCTTACTCTTCCTAACCTTCCTGCCCCAGGTCTCAGTTTAAATCATCATAATTGTACTGTCAAAATAACTGCCTGTAATCCCAGCACTTTGGGAGGTCGAGGCAGGAGGATCACTTGAGCCCAGAAGTTTGAGACTAGCTTCCTGGGCAAAATGGTGAAACAATGTCTCTACAAAATATACAAAAATTAGCCGGGCATGGTGGTACCCAACTGTAGTCCCAGTTACTCAGGAGTATGAGGTGAGAGGATGACTTGAGCCCAGGAGTTCAAGCCTGCAGTGAATCCTGATGACACCACTGCACTCCAGACTAGGCAAAAGAGTGAGACCTTGGCTCAGAAAGTAAATAAATAAGCTGGGTGTGGTGGTGTGTGCCTGTAACTCCAGCACTTGGGAGGCTGAGGTAGGATGATTCTTTGAGCCCTGAAGGTCAAGAGGTCAAGACTGTACTGGGCTGTGATGTTGCCACAGCACTCCAGCCTGGGCAACAGTGAGACCCCGGCTGCACACACACAAAAAAAATCGGAGACATCAACCAAACAAAAAAATTGCTGCCTCACTCTGAAATGACAGTGGTGAACACCATGATGCTATTGGAAAGCTAAGACAAAAACACTCCCTCCTGCTATCAGGATCCAACCTGCCCTCTTGCTCTAACATGTGTGAACCATGGTTTAAATGCTGAAAGCTGATGTAACCAAATTATACTACACCTACCTGTTCTGCACCAGCATTTATTTTGTCTCTGGAGGAGATCACCATTCAGGGCCCTTAAATGTCTAAGGACATGGAATGATGAAGTGCAATGTCTTTTTAGGATATTTGGTCATGCCTGTACATATATACCTCTGAAGAAACCCAACATTGGAAGAGTGGGGAGGCCGAGGCGGGTGGATCACCTGAGGTCAGGGGTATGAGACCAGCCTGGCCAACATTGTAAAACCCTGTCTCTACTAAAAATACAAAAATTAGCTGGGTATAGTGGTGTTCACATGTACTCCCAGCTACTCAGGAGGCTGAGGTAGAAGAATCACTTGAACCTGGAAGGCAGAGGTTGCAGTGAGCCAAGGTCATGCCACTGCACTTCAACCTAGGAGACAGAGAGAGGCTCCATCTCAAAAAAAAAAAAAAAAAAAAAAAATTGGAAGAGTATCCTCACTAGGCATGTCCACTGCCTGGCCATTAAGAAGATAGCTGCAAACATTTTGGGGGGAGCACAGACCTTTTACTTTGATGGGATGTTGCCTCCCATGGTTAGAAATCCTTCTTTTACCTTAGGTAACATTGCTGATAAAAATTGAACATGGTGACTCCGGCCTATAATCCCAGTGATTCAGAGGCTGAGGTGGAAGGATCATTTAAACCCAGGAATTCCAGGCTGAAGTGAGCTATGATGGCGACACTGCACTCCAGCCTGGGTGACAGATCCACTCCTTCTCTCTGAAAGAAAAATAAAGAGTCCGGGTTTGGTGGCCTATGCTCGTAATCCCAGCACTTTGAGAGGCTCGGGTGGGAGGATTGTTTGAGCTCAGGAATTTGGGACCATCCTGAGCAAGATAGGGAGACCCTGTCTTTCAACAAACAAACAAAACAAACAAACAAACAAACAAAAACAAAATTAGCCAGGCATAGTGGTGCATGTCTGTAGTCCCAGCTACTCAGGAGGCTGAGGTGGGAGGATTGCTTGAGCGAGGGAAGTGGAGGCTGCAGTGAGCCAAGACTGCGCCACTGCACTCTAGCTTAGACAACACAGCAAGACTGTGTCTTTAAAAAAAAAAAGAAAGAAAAAAAGAAAGACAAAAGAAAGAAACAAATATTGCTGATGAAACTGTAGCCTCTTTCACAGCTCAACACAAAGCTATTTATTCACGGGCTAAGGTTGTACTAGATAATCGCATCACTTTAGATGATACATATTTTCAAAGACAATATTATCCTTATTTAAAAATGGGTGGAACCTGGGCATGGTGGCTCACGCCTGTAATCCCAGCACTTTGGGAGGCCGAGGCCAGTGGGTCACCTGAGGTCAGGAGTCCGAGATCAGCCTGGCCAACATGGTGAAACCCCGTCTCTACTAAAAATACAAAAATTAGCCGGGCCCAGTGGCATGTGCCTGTAGTCCCATCAAGTTGGGAGGCTGTGGCAGGAGAATCGCTTGAACCCAGGAGGCAGAGGTTGCAGTGAGCGGAGATTGTGCCACTGCACTCCAGCCTGGGAGACAGAGAAAGAGTCTGTCTCAAAAAAACAAAACAAAACAAAAACAATGGGTAGATTCAGCAGCACTCACAAGAGTTCATAAAAGGAATGTACATTGTCAACTGATAGTGTGGAGAGAGCAGCCGCCTGCCCACCTGGTTGTGATCTCTGCACAACGCTTGCCCACAACCTCCTCTTCCACTTAATACAACACAGCCCAGAACACACAAGGGGAGAGCCACAGCCACAGCAGCCTCCGCAGCCGGCTTTAGATGATAGATTTAGCTGAGCAGGGAGGTGGATGTGTGCTGGTTACAACGTCTTGTTGCGTGTCCATATATAAATACTTTCCATGAAGTAGAACTTCATCTAGAAAAAAATTAGAAGTCATTTGGCTACAAGAAATCATGAAAGAAGATCTGGGATGTGATGTTTTCCCTGATGTTTTTAGTTGGCTCCCTAATGGAATAGGAATAGGTTCCCTTACTATTCTGGCATACAGATTCTCTTTGTGAATCTCATTCTTGTGTGCATTATATGTGTTCTATTCAAATTATGAATGTTATATATTTCTTGTTTTACTTTTGAGAAAACTGATTTTATGATATCTGAAGACTAGAGATGATTGAACAAATGACAGCTGTAGACTTAACTGAGGTCTCTCTCTCCTCTTTTCTTCTTTTTTTTGTTTTTCCTTCTCTGTGACATCCTTTCAACTGGGCTTTGTGGTGCTCTTAAAAATTCCTCAGTGAGGCGGCTCCTTTCCTCCCCCGCCCTCAGCCTGGGAAAGATCATCTGGGAATGAGCCTTCCTGGCAAAGAGGGACACCTTGGCTGAGCTTTTGATCATCAGTGCTTTCAAGAAGAAAGATTTTTAAAAGAAATTTTATCTGAGGAATGTGAGCCACTTCACATGATCAGAGAGACATTAAATCAAGACAGCAACCACTTTCTTCTTCCTTCCTTTTGAGCTATGTATTCATCTGTTGGAACTGCTTGCTATCACCCCAGGTAGCTGTAAATTAATCTAATAATGCCACACCAAACACTATATTCCACGCCATATAACAACGGATAGCCAAGCTCTCATCAATGCTATTTCTGAACATCAGTGAGAATTCCGGACAGGCACCTTTCTATCAGCCCATCGTGCGTCCTCCCTGTTGACCTTTAAAAACCTGCTTGTGACAAAGGCCAAAGGGAGTTCAGACCCAAAGTTCTTTGGGTGTGAGTCTTCCAGGCAGCTGCCTTCACGTTGGCTCAAGTAAACTCTAGATTCTATTTTGTGCTTCAGCCTCTTTCTTTTAGGTCAGCATGTTCAGCAACAGTAGAATAAATAAATAAGTTGGCCTATATTCATACAAAGGAATACACCCAGAAACAAATAACCACATGAATAACATGAACAATTCTTAGATGTAAGACTGAGTGAAAGAAGTCAAACCTATGCCTCTGCTCCTGATACCAACTTTGCAAAAATTATAACTGGGACAATTATCACAGCAAAAGAGATCTGACCTAACTGATTCCATCTTGTTTCTAACATCCAAGCTGTCCTTGTTCAATCCTGGGCACAGGCCAAAATAACTTTGAGAGGAACTTAGTTTATGGTTTAGCCGTGAAACAAAGACGATAACAGCCCTTTCCCAAAACAAACCCCCTTCCTACCTGGGGACTAGACTGCCTTTGCAGGACTAACAAATTAGCCACAAAATTAGAAATGATGGTTTAGGAGTCATGCAGCCTCCAGCTTACGATTCTAAACCTCCCCAAATGTACCTGGGGATCACATCACTATAGTAAAACCTAAGATCGGTACATGAGCTATTTTGTAGACACTACACTCGATGCATCAGCTGGCACCACCCAGATGGATAAACCAGCTCATCTGACCTTGTGGCCCCCACCCAGGAACTGACTCAGCTCAAGAGGATGCTTTAGCTCCCTCTGAGTTCATCTCCGACCTGACCAATCAGACTCCCAACTCACTGGCCCCCAATCACCAAACTATCCTTAAAAACTCTGGTCCCAGAATGCTCGGGAAGACTGATTTGAGTAATAATAAAACTGGTCTCCCACACAGCCGGCTCTGGGTAAATGACTTTCTTTATTGCAATTCCCCTGTCTAGATAAATTGGTTCTGTCTAGGCAGCAGGCAACGTGAACCCATTGGGCAGTTATACTCCCCCAAAACCCACTACATACTTTATGATTCAGTTTATATGAAAGCAAAGGACAGGAAAAACTTGCCTGATAGATTTGATGTCTGTGGAGTATTGTCAGAGTTTGGGGTTGTATTCTACAGATTAACAGTAATCTGTTAAGCACCTCAAATAAAATTTCCCCCAAATATATATACACACACATTTTTTTCCCCCAAATTTGGACCACTTTGTTTCTGTCTTTGCAGAGCATAAAGTGCTAACATGAGGTAAGTGCTAAGGTCTAGAGAAGGCTGTGGAAGAGATGACATACTCCAGCACCATGCCTGAGTGTCCAGTGTGCTCTGCTGGCAGCATATTTGTACATTGCTGTATTTGAAAAAATCCTACAAGATTCATGAAATTGGACCACCGTCTTTATAACACTACTAGGGGTAAAACCAGTAAGGATGGCTGGTTTGAAGTCATCTGAGCAGCCTCTCTGGTTTCATAGATATGGTTTCTCTCTGATATTGAACGACTTGTAATTTCAAGTAGAATGCTACATCACAAGGATAACGATGTGAAGGGAACCAGTTTCCTGTGTAATCCTACATGTTTTAGTCTGCGCATTACAAGTCATTATTTGAAGAAGAGTGGACAGGCTCCAGCTGTCTGCCAAAGAGGTCCTCGTGGACAGGCTCCAGCTGTCTGCCAAAGAGGTCCTTGGCAACACAGTCTAAGAACCGGCTTCTGGGCGGGCGTGATGGCTCAGGCCTGTAATCCCAGCACTTTGGGAGGCTGAGGCCAGCGGATTACCTGAGGTCAGGAGTGCGAGGTCAGCCTGGCCATCAAGTTGAAACCCGGTCTCTACTAAAAATACAAAAATTAGCCGAGCTTGGTGGCATGCGCCTGTAATCCCAGCTACGCGGAAGCCTGCGGCAGGAGAATCGCTTCAACCCGGGAGGCGGAGGTTGCAGGGAGCCGAGATCATGCGACTGCATTCCAGCCTGGGCGACAGAGCGAGACTGGGCGCCAAACCAAAACCAAAAAACTACAACAGAAACGCCCGCTTCTTTGGGGAAGACCAGGGACGGGGAAGGGAGGGAAAGGAGAGGCAGACGTCACTGTCGCCGCAGGCTGTGGCAGCAGGTTGTTCGGCTGAGTTGGCGCAGATGGGGCGGAAGAGCAGACGGGGACCGGGAACGCGCTGTCGGTGACATCACGGAGAGGGCGACTTCTATGTAGATGAGGCAGCGCTGGGGCTGCCGCTTCGCCACCGGCTGCTTCGCCACGAAGGAGTTTCCGTGCTGTGGGAGCGAGCCCAGGACCGCTGGTCGGACCTGAGAGTCCCAGCTGTGTGTCAGGGCTAGGAGGGCTCGAGGGTGCGCGGGGCAAGTGACCGTGCGTGTAAAGGGTGAGGCGTATGAGGCTGCGGCGGGGCGGAGGGTCGTGAACTCATACTTACCTGGCAGGGGAGATACCATGATCACGAAGGTGGTTTTCCCAGGGCGAGGCTTATCCATTGCACTCCATCTAGAAATTCATCAAGGTGAATTTCTAGAACAGGCAAAACTAACCTGTATAGTGACAGAAACTACATCATTGATTGCTGGGGTCGCGGGGGAAGCAGGACTGACTGCAAAGGGCACGAGAGGACCTTTTAGAGTAATAGACAGGTCATCAAACATGAAATGGATGCGTTGTACCATAGTCAACTCACACCTTACTCAACTTGGTTGTAAAAAGGAATAAGAAAACCACTCCAAATCTTAATGTCTTCTACTCAATTTAGTGTATGTTTACTCTTAGAGGATTCCTTTAGAAAAATGTCTCTCTAACAGTGCTAGGGAGTTGAGGAATTCCGTCACTTCTGTTTCTGTCTCTTTGTCTGCAGTTAAGTTCATGCACTATTAAATGGGATATTTGTAAAATAAAAATAGAGTCTAAGCTAAATTTTGTAAAAGCATACATATATGCATCTTTATTATTTTATTATTTTTTCAGGTATATATATCCTTATTATTTTTTCTTCTTTTTCTTTTTTGGGGCCTGGCGGGGATAGTCTAGCTAAAATATACATTCCTGTCTCTGTAGATATACCACAAGACCTTTACTCCAGTGTTGTCCAAATGTTATGAGAAATTAATTTTGAACTGAAAGTGCTCAAAAATTTGACATATGTTTACATCTTCTCTACTGTTAGTATGGTCTATGCTTAGCATGTATAATTTTTTTTTTTTTTAAAGACAATAGCTTAACAGTGATTTGGAAGAAAAATATGTACCTATGTTAAGAGTAGTTAATTCCAGGAGGTGTGAATATGGATGACCAGTTATCTTCCCCTTTATGAATTTTTTAAATTTTTAAATGGAAAATCCTCAATGACCTGGAAATGGAAGAACAGATTAGATTTGGAAAGGGTGTGGGGCAGGTGAGAGGAAAATGTGAAGGGAAGGACAAACCCAGTTCTGGCAGGACTGTGTTTAACTTGAAGGTTTCTGGGGAGCAGTTGTTGGGATAAGAAGAATATGGGGGAGGCAGGAGAATCATGAAAATATTTAGGACAGTGTATCGCCTGTTTTATCATTCCTCCTCCTTTTGTGTTTCTTCAAGAGAAATATACAGACTTACATTTCTTTTCAAGCATGCTTACCATTTGTGTTTCTCTTTTATTAATGTAACTGCCCAGTAGGTTTATCTTGCCGATTGCCCAGGTAAGCCAATGGAGCTGAGAACATCAGGCTTTCTACAATAGAGAAAGAATTTAATAAATGCAGAGGTAGCTGAGTGACCAGGACAGGGATTTATTATTACTCAAATCTGTCAAAATTCAAAGACTAGGGTTTTTTGTTTGTTTGTTTGTTTTTTTAAGGATAGTCTGGCGGGCAGGGGGCTAGGGAATGGGCAAAGCTGATTGGTTGGGTTGGGGATGAAAACAGTGTCAGAGCTTGTTTACTGCACTGAGTCAGTCCCTGGGTGAGGGCCACAGGACCAGATGAGCCAGTTTACCGGTCTGGGTGTGCCAGCGAGTCCATCATAAGTCAGGGTCTGAAAAATATCTTGAACACCAATCTAAGGTTTAACACTAATAATGTCATATAAAGGCACAGCTGGGGAGCTTAGGAATCATGAGGCTTCTGGCTGCGTGGCTCCTGAGCCATAATTTCCAATCTCGTGCCTAATTTGTTAGCTTTGCTAAGGAAGTCTGATCCCCAAGAAAGGAAGGAGTTTATCTGGGGAAGGGGTGATCATCTTTGTTTCAGACTTAGACTTGGAACTAAACTTCTCTTAGTTAGCCTGACCTATGCCCAGGAATGGACAAGGGCAGCTCAGAGGTTAGAAGTAAGATGTCGTCAGTTAGGTCAGATTTCTTTCACAGTCATAGTTTTCCTATGTCAGGTTTTTCTCACTGTCTTAATTTTTGCAAGGGTGATTTTGTTAGGAGCAGTATAAACGCAGTGGTTCTGAGAATGTCCTCTGGAGCCAGGCTGCCTTCACTTCAAATTCCTGCTTTCAAATCCTCCTTTGCTGGCTGAGTGACCCTGGGCAGGTCACTTAACGTCTTTGTGCATCTCAGTTTTCTCATATGGAAGATGAAAGTGATGGTGTGACCTCTGCCTGAGGTAAGGACTAAATGAGTAAACGTATGCACATCATCAACTGTGCGTGACATGTGGCACTTTGTGATTCAGGCACAGTTGATGATGTGCATATGTTACTCATGTGCGTGTTAGCTCTTGTATTTTGCCTGCAACACTGCACAAAGAGCAGATGTGATGAAAATCATTTGTACTGAAGTTACAGCAGTGATACTTTCCAGTGGCCGTGCACCCTCCTAGGGAGACTGCAGCAATCCTCTCACCAGCAGTAACCTCCTGGGCTGGGAGGTTCCAGGAAGGCCTCTCAATCTCCAGCAGGTTTGACCCTCAAGGAGCTTCAGGGAAGGAGCTAGAGAAGTATTTCTATTTGGGAGGAACTGGGAGTTTATTAGCTCATCCATACAGCTCATCCAAAGAGGAATAATGATTCAATTTCTGGCTTCAAATCTGCCCCAATAAAATTCTTATAGTTTTGACCGGGTCCAGTGGCTCACGCCTGTAATTCTGGCAGTTTGGGAGGCCGAGGCGGGTGGATCACCTGAGGTCAGGAGTTTGAGACCAGCCTGGCCAACATGGTGAAACCCCATCTCTACTAAAAATACAAAAAGTAACTGGGCATGGTGGCGGGTGCCTGTAATCCCCGCACCTCGGGAGGCTGAGGCAGGAGAATCGCTTGAACCCGGGAGGCAGACGTTGCAGTGAGCTGAGATCACATCATTGCACTCCAGCCTGGATGACAGCACAAAACCCTGTCTCTCTCTCTCTATATATATAACCCAAGATGTTATATTTTGGTGTAGCATGCCATGAACCCCATCATGCTCATGCAACAAAACCCAGAATCTTTGAAGAGTGATGACTACAAAATATTTAAATTCAAAATACAAATGATGACCAAGTAGGGTGGCTCATACCTGTAGTTTCAGCAGGGAGGTGCAGGGAGGCCCAGGCAGGTGGATCACTTGAGTTCTGGAATTCGAGAGCTGCCTGGCCAATATGGTGAAACCCCATCTCTACTAAGAATACAAAAATTAGCCCAGCATGTGGTGCACACCTGTTGTTCCAGCTACTTTCAGCGGGTGGGGAATGAGTGGGCTGAGGATCAACTGAAACAATATCATATTTACAAATGATTTTTTTTCTATAAGGCTAGTCAAGTGAAGCAGTGGAAGTGGAGAAGGAACAATGAAACCTGTAACTGGTTGTGATCAATTATTTGTAAACAGGAATGAATTTTTTATGCACTATACACTGTTGTCAGATTTACATATGCTGCAAAACTGTAGGTGAACAGCAGTGCCCTGGTCTCTTCCTACACTTACCTCTAGGGATAACAATTTTTAACGCGTGCAGTCAACCTGTACATAAATATTGTTACTCTTTGTCCAATTTTCCTCCCCAGGCCCTGCAGTCCAGCCTGCAAGGGGAAACAGAGTTTGTGTGTTTCCTTACCTTCTAGTCCACTCCAAGAAACCAAGAAGGCGTCATCTCACCCCCCTCAACCCCGGCTCGTCCTCCAAACTGAGCCCTTCCTTCAAAGACCGAGGTGATTTTCAGTCCTTCGTAATCGCTCTCAGCCCCAAAATATGAAAATGAGAGCGATGTTCCTGAGCGCCTGAAGCGACATCTTAGTTCGCTCCCAAGAGCCATCAGGAAGCTCATCCCAAGTGCTCTGAAGAGCAGGAGAGAACATTTTTAACTCTGGTAGCGTCCTAAGGAGTCTTCTTCTTGGGGCAGGGTTCTGACGGGACGAGGGGGAGCCCCACCATCAGGGACTCGCCCCTCAGAGCTGCTCAGGCTCCTCTTCCCCGTGGTGCCGCGGGAGCTCGGCCGGGGCGGAGGAGGATCAGAACCTGCACTCCCAGACCGTGTGCTTGAAGAGGCCGCCGGGAGGATTTCTCTTTCCGGCTCAGATCTTGGGATAAATAAATGAGATTTCCCGGAGTCAGGTTCCGAAGTTCAGTGAAACAGCGACTTTTAGGGTCGGCAATAGAGACGTAGGCGCTAAAGATTCGGCATAAAAATCTGAATATGAAGAAGTGAATAAATTAACATTTGGAATCAGATGGGCCATGTGAATAAAGCAGTGCTACTCCCAAGTTAGGTCTCCAACCATCGACCCTAAGCTGAGACACAATCTCCAATGACTGAGTTAACCCCATCAAAATTTCTCACGCCACCATTTACTTACCAAAATGACAATGGGTGCCATTAGGAGATTTCTCAGGTGAAGGGAATCTCCAGGTCTAGGACTGGGGCGGCAGCCTTTTTAGTGGAGGAGACCTCTCACCCCGAGGCGGGGGAGCGGGAGGTCCGGGCCTCCGATTGCTGGGTGCCACGAGGCTCGCCCAGGAAGGGGACCCTGCAGGCTCAGTGATCCCGACTGGATGATTTGGCAATTTCCCTGTGGTCCCGGTCACTGTAAAAACCCGGCTTCTGGGACCCCGAACACCGAAGAGGGGACAAAGAGCGCGGGGGACATCACGAGGCTTAGACAGCGGGAGCAGAAGGGACACGGAGGCCCGCAGCTCAGAGCTTCTGGACGTCAGTGGAATCCCCATTCCATTTAGGGAGTAAAACACGGCACTACCGTCCTAATTAAACAGAAAGGTACACAAAGGTTCCACCGAGACTCGAACTCGGATCGCTGGATTCAGAGTCCAGAGTGCTCACCATTACACCATGGAACCTCACAATGCAAATTTGCTGGTGGTGTCTGAATTCCTAATAAGTGACAATAGTTCCCACCCACCCATGTCAAGGCATTTCTATTATCCCACAAGCAACACTCGAGGAAGGTGGATCAGTAGGAAGGAGCCATCCCTCTTGCTTTCTCTGCCCTCTCCTCTGATCAGCTTCTATCATTGCATTTGTACCTCGGAAAACGAGGCAACATCCACTGTGGGTTTAGGGCCAGAGAAGAGCCCTTGAAGCCTCGGTCATAAGAGTTTCCTGTGCCGAGGTGAAATTCCTTCCTTCCTTCCTTCCTCCCTCCCTCCCTCCCTCCCTCCCTCCCTCCCTCCCTCCCTTCCTTCCTTCCTTCCTTCCTTCCTTCCTTCCTTCCTTCCTTCCTTCCTTCCTTCCTTTCTTCCTTCCTTTTCTTTCTCTCTCTTTCTCTCTCTTTTCCTTCCTTCCTTCCTTCCTTCCTCTTTTCCCTCCCTCCCTTCCTTCCTCCCTCACTTTTTTTCTTTCTTTCCTTCCTTCCTTTCCCTCCCTTCTTCCTTCCTTTCCCTCCTTCCTTCCTTCCTTCCTTCCTTCCTTCCTTCCTTCCTTCCTTCCTTCCTTCCTTCCTTCCTTCCTTTCCTTCCTTCCTTTGCATTGAGATAGAGTCTCCTTTGTTGCTCAGGCTGGAATGCAGTGCAGTGGCAGTGGGCAATCTCCCCTCACTGCAACCTGCATCTGTTGGGTTCAAGTAATTGTAAACCTCAGTAGCTGGGATTACAAGCGTGGGCCACCATGCCCGGCTAAATTTTGTATATTTAGTAGAGATGAGGTTTCGCCATGTTGTCCAGGCTGGTCTCAAATTCTTGACCTCAAGTGATTTGCCCACCTTGACTTCCCAAAGTACTGGGATTACAGGTGTGAGCCACCGCGCCCAGCCCGGAGATGAAATGTCTGCAAAATTTCTGTTATTTTCTTTATGCTTTCCCTCTTTTCTGTTTGCCCAAAGAGACTAGATGATTGTCAAAACAGGACAAGGGACTTCCTGGGCGCCTTGCCCCCTTCCTCCCTGTAGTATATAATAGAAGACAGCAATCAAGTGAGATTGGGAAGCAGGGAATCCTTCATTTTCTTCTTCATATACATCTATGTTTGTTTGTTTGGTTGGTTTTAACAAAATTTTCTCACCAGAAATGGAGATTTGTTGGATTTAAAATAAATGCAATCTGCCATGTTTTATATTTCTATAAAACACTCAAACCAGGCCATACTCACCTGCTATGACTCAAAATCAACCATACACTGTCGAGGTCAGGAGCTAGGGCCCTGATATTTAAGCTCAGGGTGTTTTCTCAGAATTGGCCAAGTTGATGCCATTCCAATTTCTCAATATCTCATGATCCATTAATTGCAGTCTGTAAAAGTTTACATGTATTTTTACTGAAAGCCCAGGAGTTTGGTCTAGGCCCTACTGCTCAGCTCACAGAAAACCAATCATTGAGACATTGAGTGTTGCCGAGGAAGAAGGATTTAATTGGGTGCTGCAGCTGAGGAGCTGGGAGATGAGTCTCAAATCAATCTCCCAGATCAACTAAAGTGAGGGGTTTATTTAGCAGGGAAGAAACGTAACTGTGTGTGGGAAAAGAGAAACTAGGGAAGGGTGAGGAAGCATTCATGATGAGTGAGGGGTCTGACATCTTATTGTCTGGAGGCTGTGATCTGCTGAGTTTCAGGTCTATGATGCTTTTTGAGAGGCCTGAGGGTCCTTTCCTGAGGAAGGAACTCAGATAAAACAAATGTAAGTTTCAAGCTTTAAGACCAGAAGGGTCCATTTCTATGTCTGTCCAAAAACACTGTCTATGGGACTATTGGATCGATTTCAGTCCCCACTTTCTATTTGTCAGTTCTTCAATCATGGGGAATCTGGTCATCCAGCTTCCTGGCTGTGTCATGTGGAGAAGGGGCATCCTGGGCAGCTCCACACCATGGGTGACCGCATGGCCACCCAGGAATCAAACGTTCATCTAATACTGTAGCGTCTCCTGAAACACAATCTTCCACTCTCCAGTTCCCCATTTCCACTAAAGACAAAACACAGCAGGACCAACCTACCTGCAAAAGAAGCTTCAGTTCCATATACTTGGCCTGATTACCCACACAAAGTGCAGCAAGAATCATTGTTCATATAGGCTCTCCTAAATGGGCTTTGCTGGAACATTTCACAATGCCATTTCAGGCAAAGCCCTGGGAAAATTATCAATTCCTCCACCTGTGTCAGGTTATAAAAGAAAACAGAATCTTATTGAACTTATGCAAACAAACACATGGTCATGAGTTAAGAATATTCAGTTTACAAATTCTGGAGAAATTCGGCAGAGAGAAAAATATGCCTCGAATTCTGTTTAGAGGACTATTCTACTCAATTGTTGCAGGCTATAAATAGCTCAAAAGGAAACACGTTCTCCAGGCTCTGAAGAATCAACAGTGTTTCAAACAAACAAACAAAGACCATAACAACTTATTTCAGTCCTCTATTAGTCCAATCCATGCAATCAACTCCTGCTCTGCTTCATACTGGGCTAGCAATCTTTATGAACACATCAGCCTTTCTATTAGTGCCCTGGAAATTTTCTCTTTGGTTCAATGGCATGATCTCCAAGTTATCAGAAACCTGCCTCTAAGAGTCCTTTTCGTGGACTTCCCCAAAGAACCAAGGCCTGGACTGTAACTGATTATAAGTCACTTTTTAAAGAAGAATCAAAGCAAAACAACAATTGTGGATGACAAAAGCCTTAAGACAGCCATAGTTATAGACACAGTTGACAAGGGAATTCTGTTGCTTTTGTGGCACCCGACAATTTAACATAATAATCGTAATTATTACTGACAGCATATCAGAACTCTAGGAATCTCATACAATCCTGGAACACACATTAACAACACATCTGTGTCAATAGAACCCAAAGGAAGTGAAACATCACCTCAGATTTGACAATGCTTCGTGCATAATTCTAGCATAACAAATAAGCCTAAGAAGCCTAATATATCTATCTTGGACTTCAAGAACCTAATATCCAAAAAGTTAATTTGAGGTCCAAAAGGCTCAATATGGAAACTTTACTCTTGGAAAGTTTGCCAAAGTTTTGAGAGACTTGATATCACAAAATAGGATCACAGGTCACCTTAAAATAGTCAATCATTTAGCCAAAAGGTAAACAAAAATATTGTATCTATTATTAATATTACACAAACATTTTGATGAAGAGAAAACCAAGTTTTACCTTTGTGTGATGTATTAAAATGTTAAAGCTAATTTTAATAAAACCTTATACACAAATTTAATTATAATCAGTTTGACCATAAGGTAAGAGTTTCAAAAACCTTTCATGACCTTTTATACTTTTCTATGAAAAAGCAGATGAAAACTCTAGAAAACCCTGTTATTCCGATATATGGGCCCAGTTGCTGGCCTTGCATCAGGGTGCTTCTGAGTGTAATGTCTAATTTATAGAAAATCTCTGAATTTGAGAGGCCAGGGTGGATAGATCACTTGAACTTAGGAGTTTGAGACTAGCCTGGGCAATATGGTGAAACATTGTGTCTACCAAAAATACAAAAAAAAAAAAAAAGAAGGAAAGAAAGAAAGAGGGAGGGAGGGAGGGAGGGAAGGAAGGAAGGATGGAAGGAAGGAAGGAAGGAAGGAAGGAAGGAAGGAAGGAAGGAAGGAAGGAGAGAAAAGAAAAGAGAAAGAAAAAAAAATCTCTGAACTAAAGTTCTCCCTCAAACTCCAGCCTTACAATTCTCATGTGCCCACCTCTTCTGTCTAGAGGAAGAGGGGTTATGAGATGGAAAAGGGGACATGTGGGATTGTTGGGTGTAGAGGGATTGAATGGTTTCAATTTCTGATTCTGTCTGTCATGAAAGCAGTTGGTTTTGATTGTCATCGTCCCCAGGGTCTGAAGATGAGGCATTGATTGGTGTCAATATTCAAGATTTAGCAGGAGAAGCTGCCCTTTTCAGACCCAGGAGTCAAAGCTCTGTAAGATAATAGCACAGGGATTAGTTAACAGGACATTTGTACTGCAGAAAGTTCTACTTCTCTCTCTCACGTCACCAATAAAAACACTGTGATCTGCTGTCGAGTAGTTACTGCCTGCAGCGCTTCAAACAACCGTATTAAAGTGGTTAGGATACTCCTTGCCTGGCAACATGTAGTTGCCAGCATTCCAATGACAGAACTGTGATCAAAAGCATCAAAAATGTGATAGAACCTATGCCAAACTTTTCAAAGTAAGGCAATTAAATTTTCTCTCCATCATTTAACAAAATGCTAAATGCATATATCAGTTTTGGAAATTCCGTATGAGGATAAATAATCTCATTTTATTTAAATACTAAACAACAAAACAAGAACAAAGTGATAATAAACACACACTCATTTCTTTTCAGCTATTTTATTTATTTATTTTGAGACAGAATCTTCCTCTGTCACCCAGGTTGGGATATAGTGGCAGGATCTCAGCTTGCTGCAAACTCCACCTTCGAGTCCCAGGTTCAAGGGATTCTCCTGCCTCAGCCTCCTGAGTAGCTGGAATTACAGGTGGGCACCACCATGCCCAGCTGATTTTTGTGTTGTTAGTAAAGACAGGGTCTCGCCATGTTGGCCAGGCTTCTGGCCTTGAGCTCCTGGCCTTCAGTGATCTGCCCACCTCGGCCTCTCAAAGTGCTGGAATTATAGGAATGAGCCACCACACCTGGCCTTCTTTTCAGTTATTTTAAAAGAGCATAATCACAAATTTCCAAGATTGGTTTCTAGATAGAGTACCGATTACTGATTAGGTTGCTTTCACCATTAAAATCTTCAAACCAGTACAATAATTGTACACATTTTGTTTTCAAGTACACACATGACAGCCCAACAATGATACAAGGCTTGAGATCAAAAATCACTAGAAATTCTCACAACCTTTTTTTTATTACCACTTCATCCAAGTAAATGTCACTTAATTTTAATAATGCTAAACACAACTTAAGGAGGTTGAGAGAAATCCAATCAATATAATATCCTTAAGGACAAGGCCAATCTTTCTGAACATGGAAACTTTGTATCCACATCACAGTTTTTCCTCATTAAAGGAAAGGGTCTGCAACCAACTCATATGATTGACTGAAACCAACTCATGTTACTGATTGCATTGAATGTGTACCAAACCTCAGGTCATGGGTGCCTGAGTCCTAGTGTTCCTGTGACATCCCCTTGGGGTAGTGGAACTCTACCTTTCAATGATGGGAAGTCTTGGGCAAGAGCAAGTCTCCTCCCCTTGTCCAGTATAGACAGATTTTGTGTCTAACTCTACCTCAGCAGTTGGCCTATCCCTGGGGCCAAGGGTTGGACAGGTTCCTAGCTCCAACATCAGTAGTAGATGCCTTTTGGTTTATGTGAGAGAAGCAACCAGGTTTTGTGCCTGTACTCTGGTGGTGGTCGATCATGCGATCATGACTTATTGCCTACACCGCTGTGGCAAGCTTGAGAAATTCTCTTTCCCTGCCACATGTGTCTTGTCAGCACTAAGGACGTGGGAGGAAAGACCCAGCAAATGGGCAAAAACATGCTATGTGTCTGGGACTCCCAGAGATTCTAAGCTGTCATAGTAGTTCACACTTGGCCTTTAAGAAATGATGAAAACTCCAGTGATTTTTCTCCAACCAACATTTATGGCTGCTATCTTTTTCTTCTATTATCTGTCAAAGATGAACTGCTTCATGTGTTTGTCCTTCCATAGGGAAGTTTCTCATGCTTTGTACTTCAGCTGACTCAGGGGCCTTGCAACTTCAGCTCTCTGGTGGGATCAAAACACATATGATTTTACAGACCATACAGCTTTTTCTTGTCATTAGAGTGGGAACAACTGTCTCTTGCAGCTTTCTACATTTTAAACAACTGTTGAATCACATGTCTGTTTTATAAAATCCTTATCTTTTCCCCTATTTCTGGGCTATTTTCCCTTCAGGATACCACACAAATTCTTTTAGCTGATGACTTCTTTTGAGGCTATGAGGTAGACATAGTGAGCACCTTGACGATCCCTGCAAATGAGCCTGTTCATTAGGTGCTCACGGGAAACCTGGGCCCAGACCAGTACTGAAACACGCAACTGTCACCCACAGCTCTTGTTGAATTTTTGTCATGAGGCTCTTTCTCCTCAATCAGCATACTAGTCTTAGAACAAGTTTGATTTTGGGACTATCTTAAAATAGTCTTCCTGAGCGGCTACTAAGATTTGCTGGGACTCCAATTTCTGGTCAAATGTGAGCCAGCAGAGTAAAGACAACATTCTTTACCCAGAGGAAGGCAACACTACATGGATACACCACATTTTTCATCAACCTGAGAATAATTATCTCAATGAATATTTAAATTAGTGATTGAAATACTTGCTTCCCAAAGCATGTGATGCTGAAAGTTGCAAAAGTTGCCTTGGTTGTCTAAATGATTGTGTGCTCAGATTGAATTTGAGTGTACACAAGGTGCGCCTCCATTGGAAAAGATTCTAAGAACTGGATGTGGGTAGAGGATGCAATTATGGAACTTAGTATATCCTTCCCCCTTCTTTTCTTTCTTCCCATTTCGACTAGTCTTGTAATGCTAGGCCCAGGCATCAATATACATACAACTAAAAAAGGCAGTATCCGTGTCTTTTTAAAAATCTATACAATTAAATTAGAGGGTGTCTATTGCTAAAGTTACTTTAACTTCACATCATGTAGCCCAATAAGGTGAATGCCACCCACCTATCAAGGGTGTTAGTCAGCTCAGGCTGCCATAGAAAAATACCACAGGTTGGGTGGTTTAACAACAGACTTTTATTTTCTCAATGTTCTGGAGGCCAAAAGTCCAAGATCGACGTGCTAGCAGAGCTGGTTTCTGAGGAGGCCTCTCTTCCTGGCTTGCAGAAGGCCACTTTCTTGCTTTGTGTTCCCATAGCCTTTCCTCTGTGCCTGTGTGGAGAAAGAGAGATATTCTTTCATGGTCTTCCTCTTCTTATACGGACACCATTCTGACCAGATTAGGACCCCACTTGTATGGCCTCATTAACCTTAATTACCTCCTTAAAGATTCTATCTCTAAACGCAGTCAAATCTGGGGTTAAGCTTTCAACATATGAATTCAGAGGAAAACTATTCATTTTATAACACCAAGCAATAGGGATAAGCCCAAGATTCTTTTTTTCTTTTTTCTTTTTTTTTTTTGAGACAGAGTTTAGTTCTTGTTGCCCAGGCTGGATGGCAGTGGCATGATCTAGAATCACCGCAACGTCTGCCTCCCGGGTTCAAACGATGCTCCTGCCTCAGCCTCCCAAAGTGCTGGGATAACAGGCAAGCACCACCATGCCTGGAGAATTTTGTATTTTTAGTAGAGATGGGGTTTCTCCATGTTGGTCAGGCTGGTCTCGAACTCCAACCTCAAGTGATCCGCCTGCCTCAGCCTCCCAAAGTGCTGGTATTATAGGCGTGAGCCACTGCACCTAGCGATCCTACGATTCTTTACCTATTAAATCCTATGGCATTTGCCTGGTGATAGGGCCAGGAAGAAGTTGTTAGCAAGGCTGCTATTATTGCTAATTCTATGATTAGGAAAGCATACCTGAGCTGAAGTGCCTGACTTACGGGAAACAGTGCAGGTCAAACAGGCATGAAATCAAAATAGGGGGAAATTGTAGTAAACAAAAGCAGTGCTCTTATGTGAGTCATGCATCCAGGAAGGATTAAAATTCTGCAATTTCATGGAAATTCTATTGTCTTTATCAGGAGAATGACTTTACAAGGTTTATTAACTGGGGGGAAAGGATGGTATGGATTAAGGACCACACCTGATTGCTCATCTTAATATGAATTCTTGACTAAACAGCTATAGGGTGTGAAGGAAAGATCAGCAGTCAAAGAAAACTCAAAGATTTTTCGCTTGAGCATATGGAAGGATGCAGTTTCTATCTACAGAGCTGAGAAAATAGCATGTGCAGCAGGTTGTAGGAGGAAAAACAGAGATCAGCTCAGGGCCCCAAAACCTTGCTTGAGTTTTCCATTCACCCTGTCGCCATTTCTACATCCCCTTGAGATTTTTGTGAGTCTGAATGCAGAGTTGCTTGGCCACTTCTCCCCCTGGGCACCAGTCCTCTCACCTCCTCCTGACAGCGTCTTCCATGGCCCTGGCTCTGATGACCATCTCCCAACACGATGTCATCCTGCAAAGGTGATCTGAGCCATAACTGGGGCAAGGCCATCCACTCCTTGACTTGTGTGGCATTGGTGGGCCCCAGGAGTACTTCACTGTTTCTCAGGGTAGTAGGTCTTTTGTATGGAACTCTTCTTCTGAGGAAAACACGGAGGAAACAGCCTGAGGGGTGGAAAGGCAGGGCTGTACCAGGGATCCTAGGAAAGCTGAGACTAGGCTCTCAATGCAAAGAACATTTACGACCTGAGAAGTTCTACTCAGTTACTATCATTAGTTTAGAATCTCATCAATGCAAATGGTATAGAAATTTGTTTTCTTCCTGGTTATATGTGCACCTACATAATATCCTTAATTTTGCCTCTTGGCTCACAAGCCTACAACACTTCCTATCTCCCTGGCCCGTTGCAGAAAAAGTTTGCTGAAGTCTACAGACAACAACGCCCCATGCTTTACAGAAAAAGACACCCAGGAATCTCTTTTACTAATTTTCATTTGTTGGACATTTTTCCTGGTCACCAATAAGTTCCCTTTGTTGGCTTGAAATGATTAGTCTCTGGTTGGTTGTCATTTGCAATGACACTATATATACTGGGACCTCAAAGCAGAAAAACCATAGAAGAAAACCTAGGAAATATCATTCTCAACATCAGCTGTGGCAAAGAATTTATGGCCAAGTCCACAAAAGCAAATGTAGCAAAAACAAAATTCACAAGTAGGACCTAATTCAATGAAAAAGCTTCTGCACAGCAAAAGAAACCATCAACAGAGTCAACAGGCGACCTACAGAATGGGAGAAAATATTCACAAACTGTGAATCTGACAAAGGTCTAATGTCCAAAGTCTGTCAGGAACTTTAAAAAATCAACAACAATGAAAAATAATTCCATTAAAAAATGGGCAAAGTGACATGAACAGGCACTTCTTAAAGGAAGACATACAAGCAGCCAGCAAACACAGGAATAAATGCTCATCATCACTAATGATCAGAGAAATGCAAATCAAAGCTACAATGAGATACCATCTCACACCACTCAGAATGGCCATTAATAAAAATTCAAAAACCAACGGATGCTGATAAAACTGGAGAGAAAGTGTATAAACCCTTGGAGTGAATGTAAATTAGATCAGTCACTGTGGAAAGTAGTTTGGAGATTTCTCAAAGAACCTACAACAGAGCTGCTATTCAACCAGTAATCTCATTACTGGTTATATACACAAAGGAATGTAAATCATTAAAACAAAAAGACACATGCACTCCTATGATTATCACCAGGCTATTTACGATAGTGAAGACATGGAATCAAACGAGGTGCCCATCAATGGTGGATTAAATTTTTAAAAAAATGCGGTACATGCACAACATGGAATACTACACACCCATAAAAAGAATGAAATCATGTCTTTTGCAATAACATGGATAGAACAGGAGGCCATAATCTGGAGGAAACTAATGCAGAAACAGAAAACGAAATACCGAATGTTCTCACTTAGGAGCGGGACCTAAATATTGAGCTCACATGGACATAAACATGAGAACCATAGACACTGTGGACTACCATGAGGTAGGGAGGGCGGGAGGGTGGGAGAGTGGGTTGAAAAACTAGCTATTGGATACTATGCGAACTACCCGGACTCAATATACCCATGTAACAATCCTACACATGTACACTTGGTACATAAAATAAAACTGAAATTTTAATAAGAACAAAATTATATTACACTAAAAAAATTACTGCACAGAAAGTAAACTAATAATGGATTTAAAAAAATTAAATATTACAAATAAAGATCTAAAATCAATAATCCAAACTTACACTTTAGGAAACTCAAAGAAAACAAGAGCAAATCAAGTCCAAAGTGAGTGGAAGACAAGAAACAATGAACGCTAGAGCAGAAATCAAGGAAATCGAAAACCAGAAATCAATAGAGAAAAGTCAACAAAACCTAAAGAGTGTTCTTTGGAATGACCAATAAAATTGATAAACCTTTAGCTGGTGAACCAAGAAACAATGAGAAAAGATACACATTACTAATATGAAAAAGAAAAGAAGGACTCTCACTACTGATCATGTGGACATTAAAAGGATAGTAGAGGGCTATTAAAAACAATTCTCTGCTCGCACATTTGATAACTTCGATGAATTGGATCAAGTCCTTGAAAGATGAAGTTGACAAAACCTCATACAAGGAGAAATAGATAACCTAAATAGGTCTCTATTAATGAAATTGAAGCAACAATTAACAACCTTCCAGAACAAAGCACCAGGTCTAGATGGTTTCACTACCAAACACCTAAGGAAGAAACTGTACCAATTCTCTTTAGAAAATGGAAGCCGAGGGAACACGTCTTAACTCTGGTCTAGGAGGCAAGCTTCACCCTAGTAGCAGAACCAGACAAATGGTTTTGAACCAGGATGTTGAACTAGTCTGGACTGCTGACCAGCTCCTGAAAATCAACCCTGGAAGAACTGCAGAAGGGAGAAGAAAACATGGCTTACGAGAACTGTAAAAAATGGTAAACCTCCTGTAGAGACCGAGGCAGTATTGAACTGGTGTGTGTGGAAGGTTGATGTTCACCGATAGCAGAGAGAGAACAAGAGGGAGGAAAGTATTTTCGGTTCTGCTCTTGCGTCTCTTTCCATGGTTCTGGGCCAACTGCCCTTCTTATCCCTTCGCGAAAGAGATTTGTCAGCGGCTCTTAAACCACCAATGCGGCAGCTGTGATGTGACATCGGGACCCATACAAGCTTCACTGAGGAAAATAGTAGATGAAAACAGGATGAAACTGGATAATCGCCAGGCTTTCCTCTTCAGAGTGTCCTCCCCAGGCCTCCAGAGCTAACGACTGCCATGCCTCCCCACCACGCTGCTTCAACAGAAGCATTAAAAAGAATCCCCTGGACAGAAGATTTGCCTGGTGGAATGTAAAACAGACAGGGGTGATAGAAATGAGTTTTGGGGATGTGCTGCTGTCCACTCGGGGCCCATCCTTCATTTTGCCGAGACCACCAAAGACTGGGCCTTCCTGGACAGGAAGGTCCGAGGCCCCTCTCCGCAGCTCCCCTCATCTGCACGCGGGTTCCTCCCCACACGCCTCCCCTTTCCTTGGGTTCCAGTTCCCCATCACTGCGTGTGTCCGCTCAACCCCACTGCTTCTCTCCTTTCGGGAATGTCATTTCTTGAGCCGCACTCCATCGCGAGATGTGCTGTAATGGTCTATCCCAGGTCCAGGCAGAGAATCAGTGACCAGCTGACTCTTTGTATTGCAGGGATCCGACAGCAGAGATGATAAAAGTCGCTCCGGTTTTAGGCTCAAATATGTAGAAATGCAGAAACCAACCAGACCCACTGGCTGCTTCAAAAAGGGTCTCTGCAAAGTCTCTGCTTAGATAAATTCCGCTCCGGGGCGGGGCTCACGCCTGTAATCCCAGCACTTTGGGAGGCCGAGGCCGGTGGATCATGTGAGGTCAGTAGTTCAAGATCAGCCTAGCCAACATGGTGAAACCCCGTCTCTACTGAAAATACAAAAATTAGCAGGAAAATACAAAAATTAGCAGGCATTACATGCCTGTAATGGCAGCCACTTGGGAGGCTGAGGCATGAGAATCACTTGAGCCCGGAAGGTGGAGGTTGCAGTGAGCCAGAACTGTGCAACTGCACTCCAATCTGGGCGACAGACTGAGACTCTGTCTCAAACAAACAAACAAAAATAAATAAATAAAAGAAAAATAAATTCCGCTGTGTAAAGAACCCAAGGAGGACTACACAGTGTTTCCGCCCACCTCGCACCCCCGTCCACTTCTGCCTCCTTTTTTTCCTTTATTAGCGCGGCACAGTAAGTAAATGTAAAAACCACAGGGCACAAAGACAGGACGCTGCATTTGCCAGAAATGGAATCCAGGTCTCCCATGTGGGAGGCGAGAATTCTACCACCGAACTGCCAATGCCTCCTGACCCGGAGCTCTGCAGCCTTGGAAACAGTTAAGACACAGACTTGTGGACAGGAGTCAAGATTTTCGCTGTTCTCTTTGGAAGATGTGACTAACAAAAAAGACCCCCAGAGCAAAGGCTTGTAGTGGAGATTTGCATCAGGCAACACCACAAAGTTATGGCTTCACATTAAAAGAGCTGACTTGAAAAAGCCTTATTCTGAGTAGGCTCTGTGCAACTGGATAACAAACCTCTGTAGGAATACATCAGAAATTCACCCAGCTTCTTGTCTCTAGTCCTGTATCCAGTGTGAACCTGTGGAAAGTTCTTGCCTCGCTTATTGATGTCTTCTCTTTGCCTCCCCCTTGCTTGGTGCCTCCCAAACCCTTTCCTCCCAACCTTGACACAAACATTAGTACTTTCCCCAAAAAAGCCTTCAGGATCCAGGAGTTTGAAAAGCTGAACTCTTGGGACTGTGCCTGGGATACTCCAGGAGACCAGGGTGATAATTGAACTTCCCTTCTCCTACACCTCTTTCGAGTTCCTGGAAAACGCCAGGGACCAGATCTTGCTTTTAACTTCTTATGCCTTACAGAGACCTAAACAAGAGCGAAGAAATGGACATTTCATGCCAAGATTTCTTCCCTTCACCTCACCCTGACCGGCCACCCAAGGAGGCCAGTTCAGGGAAAAACAGTTCCATTTGATTCTAGATAGATGCTGGGATATTCCTCTAGCTAACATAAAGCATTCTTTTGCTATTTGCTTTTGTCAGACATTCATGTTTTTACTCTCATTCTTTTGTTTATAACGAGCGTGGTATAGATTTGCACCGCTCTTTTTGTTGTTGCTGTTTGTTTTCTTTCCTTTTTACATTTTTTGTTTCCAACTTTTATTGTAATTTCAGGGGTACATGGGCAGGATGTGCAGGTTTGTCTCTTAGGTAAACCTGTGCCATAGTGGTTTGCTGCACAGATCATCCCATCACCCAGGTACTAAGCCCAGCATCCATTAGCACTCTTCCTGATGCTCTCCCTGCTCCCAATCCCCACCCTCCAACAGGCTCCAGTGTGTGTTGTCCTCACCCCCCAACCCCATGTTTCCATGCATTCTGATATTCAGCTCTTACAATAAGTGAGAACACACGGTGTTAGGTTTTCTGTTTCTGCCTTAGCTTGCTAAAGATAATGTGCACTGCTTTTGACCCAGTGTGGTGGTTCACATCTGTAATCTCAGCACTTTCGGAGGTCAAGGCGGGTGGATCACGAGGTCAGGAGTTCGAGACCAGCCTGGCCAATATGGTGAAATCCTGTCTCTATTAAAAATATGAAAATTAGTTGGGCATGGTGGCATGTGCCTACATTCCCAGCTACTCGGGAGGCTGAGGCAGAAGGATCCCTTGAACCCAGGAGGTAGAGGTTGCAGTGAGCCGAGATCGGGTCACTGCACTCCAGCCTGGTGACAGAGCGAGACTCTGTCTCAAAATAATAATAATAATAATAATAATAATAATAATAATGATAATGTGCACTGCTTTGAATATTTAACCCTTTCCTGCCATTAAACCATTAGAGCTGGCATTTCCTTTTCTATCCAATCGGAGAGACTTAGATCCATTATAATTCAGAGTAATTAGTGTTACGTTGGAGATGATGGGCATAGTTAGTCTCATTCCCACCACCTCATTGTATGATTTCTGTGTTTCTGCTTTGTTTATAAAATCTCTTCCAGCGTTTGTTAACTAGACTGTTCTGTTTGGGTAAGTTTTTTGTTTTCCTGTAGTGTTTTTGAAATTCCATATCCTTGATTTGTTAATATATTCTCTTAGATCTCAGGTGCACAGCAAGAAGGTAGTCATGTACCTTAGCTCAGGGCACATTATGGTGACTGCTCTCAGCAAGGCCCTTACTGTCTTTCCTTCTTTTCTCTGTTCATCCCACTCCCATTCCCCTGTCCACTTCTAGACACATGTTCTGAGGAGTTTAATATATGCTCTTTTATCCCATACTTTCTCTGCATATTTTAATAAAGGGATGTCTTTGGAGAACATGCATTGTTCTTTGGGAGTGAGGGGTGTTAAAACAACTTTAAAGTGTGAATTGGTTTCCGAAAACCCATTCCATCGTCTTTACTCCATTCTGTGTACTATCTTCTCAACTTTTCTATTCTAATACAAAAGTTTGCGTATAGGCCAGGCGCAACGGCTCACGCCTCTAATCCCAGCACTTTCGGAGGCTGAGGCAGGCAGATCATGAAGTCAGGAGTTCGAGACCAGCCTGGCCAACATGGTGAAACCCTGTCTCTACTAAAAATACAAAAATTAGCCAGGCATGGTGGTGCACTACTGTAATCCCAAGTACTCAGGAGGCTGAGGTAGAAGAATTGCTTGAACCTGGGAGGCGGAGGTTGTAGTGAGTGGAGATCCTGCAATTGCACTCCAGCCTGGGCAACAAAGCAAGACTCTGTCTCAAAAAAAAAAAAAAAAAAAAAAAAAAAAAAAGAGAGAGAGAGAGAGAATACAATAGTGCCACCATTCTAAAATACTGTCTGATAGTTTCTAGTACAATTAAAAATACACCTACTTCATGACCCAGCCACTCCATTACTAGGTTTGTACTCAACAGAAATGAAGGCACAGGCCCATAAAAAGGCCCATAGTAGAATATTTGGAAACACCTTATTCACAATAGCCGTAACTAGAAATATCCCAAGAGTCCATCAACTGTAGTATATTCACATGTTGGAATAACACTCATCAATAACACAAAAGAGCTGAGATACATGCCATAAAATGGAAGCATCTCATAACCATTGTTGTATTAAAAAAAAAAAAAAAGGTCAAAATCAGTATAGTCCTTTACGTGATTTCTACAAGAAGCAAAAGTAAATCATGGAGATAGAAATCAGAATGGTGATTGGCTGAGTGGGGATGGGGTGAGGATTGACTGGAAAGGGGCTCCAACGACTTCTTGGTCTGTTGAAAACTTCCCATGACTTGATCTATGTGGTGGTTTCTTTTGTCAAAATGCACTGGGCCACACACTTAAGATTGGTGCACTTTGGTCTCTGTGGGTTATACTTCAGTCATTTACTGATAGCAAAAAATAAAATAAAATAAAAATATACAAATAAATACATACATAAAAACAAAATTAAAGATTGTAGTTGGGGAATGTCATTAACTTTAGATTTTGTTGTATTCTTTCGGTTTTACTTAAAATACCCAGTTGGAGTGCGAACTCGCCTCTTCTCTTGTTCATTTCTGATTTGGCCTGAAGGGGCCCCACGGATTTTTGAAATATCTGAGCCAGAAAAACGGGTAGGGCCACATCATGTCAACAGCAAAAGATTCTGATAAGGTTGACTGAAAGGGGGCACCTCACCTTTTGGGTGTTGTACTTGCTCAGAGAGGGCGTAAAAGTCTTTCAAGATGACCGGACCTCTAGGCGTGCAGGGTAGGGGTTCTTTCTATTCTTGTCGCTACAGAGAGCTCCGAAGCCACAGCAAAGTTGTGACCTCTCTAGCCACAGGTAAACGGCGCAGCCTAGGCTGAGATTAGAGGCGAAAGGGAAAAAAGAGCACTACACCCTAGGAGGGACATTGCGGTGATTCGGCTCCCAGCCAAGGCTGCTGCGGCCACAGCGCAGAGGACTGACCACAATACTATCACCGCGAGCCATAGGAGCTGAAGCGCGCTGGGCTCCTTCTTTAAACTTAATGCAGGGCTGCTTCCGTTTTGGAGACGTAAGGGTCCGCGTAGATTTCGTTCTTTCTTGGTGTCTCTCCATTTTTCCTCCCTTTCTTCCCCATTCTGCTACAATAGAAAAACACTTCTCACGTCTCCCTTGTGCAGTCCTTACCGCTGCACAAAGCTACTGGGAAGTTTCGTCTCCCTGGTCCACGCCTCTGCCGCCTTCCTTGCCCTCCTCCTCGCAATTCCGTGTTGTATTCACCCCTTGCCCAGCTCCCGGCCTCCTGTCCCAGAGAGGCACCCAAAAACAGCGCAGCTGAGCCCTGGCAGCTCCACCGCTCAGAGTGGCAAGAGTGGCCACTGGAGGCCTCGCCCCTTGCCAGCACCACGGGATGCCGAGAAATCAATCGGAATAAATGCTTTCCAAAAAAGAACTTACTTCCCCTTCGCGACTAGCCTCCGCAACATGTGGAAATCCTGTCTCTACAAAAAATACGAAATTAGCCTGGCGTGGTGGCGCGCGCCTGTAGACCCAGCTACGTGGGGGCTGAGGCACGAAGATCGCTTGACCCCGGGAAGTCGAGGCTGCAGTGAGCCATTTTTGCACCGCTGCACTCCAGCCTGGGCGACCAAGTGAGATCCTGTCGCAAAACAAAACAAAACAAACCTTCCCCATAGAAAAATAGTTCATGATTTACATTCTCAGGATTCTTCAAAGGACTAAAAGCTAAAGGCGAGGATGGATTCATTGGACAAGTCCTAGTCGTGCGCCCTGGTGAGTGGCAGACCCTGCTCCCCGCGAGGGGACCAAGAGCGCCTCTCACCACCACCCCTGCCCTGGTGGAGCCCCTGCACGCGGACACAGGATACGAAGACGGCAGCGGAAGCTCCGCAGCGGCCCTGAAAGTGACTGGGCAGGGTGGGCATAGGCTCCCTCACTGGGTGAGGGCGGCGCAAAGAACGGGAGGAGCCATCCTGGGAGCCCACCGGGCGTTCAGCTTCCCTTGGGCCCCCAGGCGGCCCAGGCCCGGGTCGCAGACCAGGGCGTTTCAAAGCAGGCGAGGGGCAGGGCGGGCGAAGGCCATTCGGGTGTCCTTCTGGCTCCAGAATCTCCTAACCCGCGGGTGTGCAACGTGATCAGCGCGACTCACTGCTCTCATCTCACCGGTTTTCTGTCCTGCCAGGCGGGCCCTCAAGACAGAAGGGATGGGGGGAGTTCGGTGAGTGTGCCCTGCCTATAGCGCTCCGTAGAAACAGCAGTAGCACTTTCTGTAGCGCAGTTCGGTCCCACCTAGGGGCGAGTCGCTTTGTGTTTTAACTCGTTTCAGTTGATGCACAATCAACTCCAGCCTAATCAGGAGACACACATGTCCTCTTCCCCGCCTTCTTAAGTCTGAGGCTTGGTAAGGACCATGGTGCCTTATACCTGTCAAACTCAGGAATCCCAGAGACCTTAGACAGGAACTCACTTCTGGTGTGATAAAGATCTTCTTTTCTCTCATGGAAGGCTTGAGGGAGTAAGGTGCCTCGAGTTTTTCATGTTTAATAATAGGAGGCCTATTACAGCAGTATCCTATCCCCAGGATGTGCCAGGGTTTACTGATTGCTCTATTAATAATGTGACCAGTGGAATCAGTCATCCTCATGGTGATCCTCACCATTGTTTGTGAAAACAGCATTTCTTCCTCAGTTTGTGCATGATTTATTTAACCCTTTTCAAGATGTTTTTGAAATGAGGTGAGTTTCATGATTTTAGGATAACAAATGATGCTGCAATCTCTACCATACTTGTACACATATCTTTGGTCACTCCTGCAGATATTTCTATAGTGTAGAGAACAGGATGTGCCATTTTTACATTACAGCATTTATTTGATGCTTCTTATTTGAGTACATTCTGCAAATTTATCTTCCATGGGAGCGGTAACAGATTATATTCCAATTTGTTTCCCAAGTCTATCAATGTCCATTTTGTCATTTACTTGCCAGCACAACAAACTTTCTACACATCGATGTATGATATTCTACTGAGGGGAGAGGCATCCTCCTGGCTTAACTGAAGGACTGTACAACAGAAGGACATGGTGGACCTCACACAGAGATTCTGTGGCATAGGATGAACTACTAAACTTCTAGCATATTTTAAAGTCCTCCAACATCTGTAATTGTTTTCTGTGGTGACCAGGCATCGTGGGTCCGGAGAAGACGGGCCACAGTGACCTCTTTGAAAGCTTTCTGTCAAGTCTCTTATCCAAGGGAAGCAAAATCACAAAGGTCCCAGGTGAGTTTTTTCTTCTCCTCTTTCCTTCATAAATGTTGGTTTTACTTTTATTTGATGAAAACAATCTAATGCCTCTTCTCCCTCCTATACAATGGTAAATTAGCATGCAAATAGCTATCCCTTTATTATTCTTTGATAGATTTTTGCAGAGGCTGTGTCTGTAAAACTTAGCCCACCTGAGATACATCACTGGAACCAACAGAACCCTCCACCCAACATGTACCTTGTACAGACCTGGACCCTTAGAGCTATTGGCTCATGTTCCTTTGGCTTTTCTAATGAATATCATGAGTAGAAAGTGAGCTCTTTGGCTTTTACCCACTACTATGGCTATAGTACATTTTCTCTCTCTCGTCTCTCTCTCATTTTTGTATCGTGATTTTCTGCCATCAGTGGCATCAGTGTGGGTTCCTTGTTTTGATGTTATGCAGTGAACTTCTGGGATCATTTTATGACTAAATAACAGTCGGTATTAAATTCTTCTGTTGATGAAGATTTGTGTTGTACTCAGTTTTTCCTTAGAATAAAAATGAGGTTATTAAGGGCATTTTTGGTAGAAGCCTTGTTGGATGTATTGTTCATTTTACAGGGGTAATCAATAAACATAAGTGTGCTTGCTTATCAGGTAGGCTTAACTCGAGGAGAAACTGCCAATTATTAGAACAGCTGTTGTGCTAAATTACAGTCCAACTAACATCACACAGCAATATCATACACACTCTGTATCAGGAAGTGGGAGAGGAAATATCTTTCAAAATCAGTTTTTCTATGTTTCCCTTCATTTTCTTATGAACCCTTAATGGCATCTTTGAAGGTGGCTGTGGTCACACCAAGTGTCACCACCAGCCTATTCAAGTCTTGCTGCAGAGCCATGAAGTGATACCCTAGGGCAGCCCAGCCAAGTCACAGACTTATAAACACCAGGCAGGTGTTTATAACAGCTGTTATAGACTTATAACACCATGCCTATGAAATGAGAAGGGTCAGGTGATCCCTCCCTCTCCTGCCATGTCTGTGCTTCTCTTTGCAGCTGCCATGTTGCTAAAAACAATCACTCTCACTTATTTTGTCAAAGATAAATCAGACATTAATCAAAGCAGTGAAAACAGATTTTATTCAGCAACTACTGACCATAGAGGAAGGGGCTGAGCTCCTTCGCATTTGTGCAAAGGTGATGGCATTCTAATCAGAGAGTGAGGTGGGGAGAGGGCAGGGGTCAGGGCACAAGTGAAACATTACAAAAGATTGGTCATTTTAAACGTCTGCCTCATCAGGCCAGCTGTGTCTGCCAGCTGACAATATTAGACGTTAGGATTCTAACCTCCCACAGAGACCAGAAGACGGAGGCTCAGTCCTTCCTGAGGACTACACCTCAAAGGAATGGCTTTCAGATCCTGGGCAAAGACACACTCGAGTCCCTAGGAGATACACACATATCTCAAAGGGATGGAGGAAGGATTCCCTTCTTAGTAAGTGCTGTAAGAAAGAAAGATCCTGAACCTACCATCATCAGCAGGTATTGGCTAGAACTAAAGTAAGTTCCCCTGGCAGCCTTGAGCTTTCTTAGGTAGGCATTGTCATCATTGTCACAGGAGCCTAGGGTTATTCGTGGGACAGGGTCTTATGCTACTAGAAGCCATGATAGAGTCTGATCATCTCTTAGCGCAAAGATTTAAACTCAGTCATTGTGTGCTGAGTTTGGTCCTTCTCACTTTCTAGCTCCCCATTCCATGGCCAGGATTTTACTGGACTCCGTTAGATGGACAAGGCCACGGGCCATTTTCAGTGGCTTTCAGGCTGCCAAGGCATATCTATTGAGACCTGAATGAAAATAAAGAAAACCATGAGATTGAGAGTGGGCCCAACAATAGGTATGCATTACCCATATTCAAGGAGATGGACACAAATATTTTTAGGCTTTGTCAAAATGGAAAGTGACTTATGCAGCCAGGATGAAATTTAAACTTACATTACCAAAGTATAGAGCTTATTGATATTTTGTAGAAGAAAGTCATGGCAAAATGACAATCCACAAGTGGCAATGGTAGATGGGGTAGGGAGAGACTCCATAAGGTCAAAATTATCCTCACGTTAAATGAAATTTGTAAGTGGTGCTACTATTAGGGAATGGAAGCCAATGTTATGGTCTATTATATTAATTGTCATGGGATAAAGAGGCAGGACATGATGCTACATTTAATGGTTAGTTCTATTGAGAGTATTTGTGAGAATTAATTTTTGTGTCAATTTGCCTGGGTCAGGGGGTGCTCAGGTATTTGGTTAGATGTGATTTCTCACTGTGTCTCTGAGGGTGTTTCTGGAGGAGATTGTCATTTGAATCTGTAAACTGAGTGAAGCAGATTGCCCTCCCCAGTGTGAGTGGGCCTCATCCAACCCATGGACGGCTTGAATAGGATGAAGGGTTAGGAAAGAAGTTTTTCTGCTCCACTGTCTTTGAGCTGGGACGTCAGTCTTCTGCCTTAAGCCTTGGACTTGGTCTTGAACTATATTCGACTCTCCTAGGTCTAGAGCTTACTCAGAGTAGAACTTGGGCTTCTCTGTCTGTCTCTCTCTCTCTCTCTCTCTCTCTCTCTCTGTGTGTGTGTGTGTGTGTGTGTGTGTATCCTGTCCTCTGGAGAACTCAGACTAATACAGTAATATATGCCAGTTGCTGGTTTTTGTCTCCATGCTTTTGAAAGGTGTAAAATAAATAAATAAAACAAAAACCTGGAGGGTTCTCAAGGAAGAACAGTAAGGATTAGTAGAAGTTGTAACCTTTTAGGAAAAGCCCTAAGCACAGCTTTTGTTAAAACTGTCTTCAAGAAAATAAAGGGTGTTGGGAAAATTATTGCTATCTTAATGTTTTCTAAGCAAAGGCAAGATCAATCTAGGAGAAATATACTTAGGTTTTTCAAAATTAATTTTTATATTTTAATAATTCACATACAATCTTAAGAACTCTGAGAGAAAAAGGGAGGTCCCTTGTACCTCTTACTTTGTTTCCTCCAATGGTAACATCTTGGTAATATTTCCAAAATGGTAATATTTGCAAATATAGCAGATGTATTGCAAATGCCACAGTATCAGGAAATTGACATTGATACAAGCAAGGTAGAGAACATTTCCATCAACATCGGATTCATCATGTTGCATTTTTATAGCCACGACCCTGTCTCTTCAGTGCTGCTCCTCCTTCCCTCCTTAACCCCTGGCAATTACTAATCTGTTCCCCGTTCCTATAATTTATTCATTTCAAGAATGCTACTTAAATGGAATCCTACATGTCACCTTTGGGATTACCGTTTGTCCACTCACCATCATTCTGTGGAGATTCATCCAGGTTATTGTAGGTATCAGTAGTTTGTCATTGTATAAAAAAAATTATTGAGAACTATTCGATGCTATGGATATATAACACAGTTTGTTTAACCATTCACCTCATGGAAGTCATCTATACATTGTTTCCCAGTTTTGGCTATTAAAAACAAGGCTGCTATAAACTTTAAGTACACGCGTTTTGTGTGAACATAAGATTCTATTTCTCTGTGATAAATGCAGGGAATACACTTCCAAGGTGATGTGGTAGTTGTACATAGAGTTTTGAAAGTAAAAACTATACAGATATTCTCTAGAGTGGGCTGTAATCTTTTACATCCCCACCAGCAATGTATGAGTGATCCAGCTTTCTCTGAATCCTTGACAGCACTTGATGTGGTCACACTTTTATTTTGATCATTCTGATAAGTATGTAGCAATTTCTCCTTGTTGTTTTAATTAGTATATCACTAGTGGTTAATAATGTTCTGATTTCAACATATGAATTTTGGGGGGGCTGGGCACGATGCATCCCATAACAATGTATATTCTGGTGTGGTTGGGCGTTCTAAAATTGTCAATTTAAGTCCTGCTGGTTGATCGCGTTGTTGGGTTCTACATTCTTGTTGATTTTCTGCCTGGTTGTTGTATAAATTGTTGAGAAAGGGGGACATTGAGGCATACAGATGTATTTGTGGATTAGTCTAGTTCTCTGTTAAGTACTTTCAGTTGTTGTTGCAAAGACATTTATGAATTTGTCAGAGGAGGAGTTGGTAGATTGGTCCTTTGCTCATTAAATAATCTCCCCCCTGTCTCTGATTAGTTTCTTTTTTCTGAAATATACTGTATCTGGCATTAATATAGCCAATCTTGCGTTCCTTTGGCTAAGGTTTGCATGATATCTTTTCCCATCTTTTTGATTTCAACTTGCCTGTATCATATTTGAAGGTAGTTTCTTTGTAGCCAGTATGTAGTTGGCTCATGTCCATTAACCTACTCTGCCAGTGTGTATCTTACAATTGGTGTACTTAGGCCATTGATATTGATATTTAATGTGATGATTGATATGGTAGGGCTTAAGTCTGCCATTTTATTTTTCCTTTTCTGTTTGTTCTCCCTGATTTTGTTTTCTGGATATACTTTCATTTTCTTACCTTCCTGTGGTGACTTGAACATCTTTGAGAATGGTGTTTTGCCTTATGTATAGCGTTTTTGAGTATATCTGTTTGAAAACTCTTGGTTTTTCCAGACATTCATATATCTGTGCATCTATATCTTACCACACAGTACACTGGTGTCATTGTTTTACCAGTTTGAGTGAATGATAGATGAGCTACCTCCCTTGCAGTTCTCTTTACCCTCCCAGCTTATAATTGTTTCAAACATTTTCTTTATGAAGAGTTAGCACCACATCGAATGGTGCTATGATTTTCTCTGAAACCATCAAGCATAGTTTAGAAAACTAAAGAGAAGGAAGGCCTCTTTTGCTTACTGTTTCCTTCCTTCCTTCCTTCCTTCCTTCCTTCCTTCCTTCCTTCCTTCCTTCCTTCCTTCCTTTCTCTCCCTCCCTCCCTCCCTCCCTCTCTCTCTCTCTCTTTTTCTTTCTTTCTTTCTTTCTTTCTTTCTTTCTTTCTTTCTTTCTTTCTTTCTTTCTTTCTTTCTCTCTCTCTTTCTTTCCTTCTTTCGTTCTTTCTTTTTCTTTCTTTCTCTCTTTCTCTCTCTCTCTCTTTCTTTCTTTCTTTCTTTCTTTCTTGCTTGCTTGCTTGCTTGCTTGCCTGCCTTCTTTCTTTCTTTTGTCCTAAGGTTCCTTCTTTAATCATTTCCTTTCTGTCTACAGAACACCCCTTAGCCTTTCTTTTAGGGTAGAACTGCTGGTCAGAGATTCACTTAGCTTTTTAACATCTGAAACTGTTTTGATCTTCTCTTTAATTACTGAAAGATGTTTCTGCTGGAGAGAGGAGTCTGGGCTGACAATTGTTTTCTTTCACAGCTTGAAAAGCACTGCACTGTAATCTCAGCACTTTGGGAGGCCAAGGTGGGCCAATCCCTTGAGCTCAGGTGTTTCAGACCAGACTGGGCAACATGACAAAACCTCATCTCTACCAAAAAAATACAAATAATTAGCCGGGAGTGTTGATGTGTGCAGTGGGAGGATCATTTGAGTCTGGGAGGAAGAGGTTGCAGTGAGCCAAGATTATACCACTGAATTCCCTGTCTCATGAATGCAAGGAAGGAAGGAAGGAGGGAGGGAGGGAGGGAGAGAGGGAGGGAGGGAGGGAGAGAGGCAGGGAGGGAGGGAGAGAGGCAGGGAGGGAGGGAAGGAAGGAAGGAAAGAGAGGAAGGAAGGAGGGAAGGAAGGAAGGAAGGAAGGAAGGAAGGAAGGAAGGAAGGAAGGAAGGAAGGGAGACGGGCGGGCGCAGTGGCTCATGCCTGTAATCCCAGCACTTTGGGACACTGAGGTGGGTAGATCACGAGGTCAGGAGATTGAGACAGTCTTGGCTAATACGGTGAAACCCCCGCCTCTACTAAAAATACAAAAAGTTAGCTGGGTGTCACCCATCTCTACTAAAAATACAAAAAATTAGCTGGGTGTCATGGCACACGCCTGTAGTCCCAGATACTCTGGAGGCTGAAGCAGGAGCTTGAACCCGGGAGGCAGAGGTTGCAGTGAGCCAATATTGCGCCACTGCACTCCGGCCTGGGTGACAGAGCGAGTCTCCTTCTAAAAAAAGAAAAAGACAGCAAGCAAGCAAGCAAGTAGCAAACAAGCAAGACAAAACCAAAATATCAGAGATGATAAATTCGTTGATGGGATTAACAGCAGATTAGACGTTGCAGAAGAAGTGATCAGGGAACATGGAACCATGAATAATTGAAAATATGCAAAATGAAACTCACAGACAAAAGATTTTTTTTTTAAAGAAATGAAAAGATTATCAGTGAACTGTAGGGCAGACTTAAGAGGCCTAATTTATGAGTAATGGGAGTCCCTGAAAAGGAGCGGGGAGGAAAGTAAACATTTATTTTCCTTCTTTGTTATTTTTGTTAGGAGTGGGGCCTCAGCATGTCGCGCAGGCTGGTCTCAATTCCAGGCCTCACTCAACATCTCCCGATTTGGCCTCCTGAAGGTGTAAGCCACTGTGCCTGGCCAATTTCTGAAGAAACAATAGCTGAAAAGTTCCCAATCATAATGAAAATTATAAATCCAGTGACCCAAGGAGCTGAGGAAACCGAAGCACAAGAAACATGAAGAAAACCCCTCCTGGATACATCAAAATAACATTGCTCAAATCCAACCAGAAGAAAAAGACATTGTACACACACAGGAACAAAGATGAGGATTGCGTCAGCTTCCTTTCTGCTCCTGCTGGCCTCTACCAGGAGCAGCAGTGCACACGAGGAGACAGAGAAGCAACATCTTTAAGGTACTGAGGGCAGGGGAAGTTAGCCTAGAATACTATGCCAGAAAAAATAAATTCCCAAAAGTGGAAGTGAAATAAGGACATTTAGAGATGTACAAAAGCTGACCGAATTCACTACCAGCCCGCCCACACTACAAGAAACATCAAAGCAGTCCTCCAGGCAGAAGGAATCCAATACCAGATGAAAATCCAGATCTACACGAGGAAATGAAGAACACCAGAAATGGGTAACTATACTAGGTATTTTCTCATTTTATAAATTTCTTTTGTAAAAATTTGACCTTTCAAACAAAAGCAATAACAATGTGTTGTGGGGTTTATAGCATGCATAAAAGCAAAGTGCATGTCAGCAGTAGGGTCAAGGCCAGAAGGTGAGGTGTAATATCACTTGAAGGTTGACTGTGATCAGTTAAAAAGGTTTGCTCTAAGCCCTAAGGCAATTACTAAAATAACAAAAGAAAAGAGTTATAGCTAATAAGCCAACAGAGGAGAGAGAATAGAATGATATAAAAACCGTGTGAACACTATGATAATTGCCCTTCCTGTAGTAATTGCACCTCTGTCCTGTAGAAATACACCAGTGGCTGAAAACGCCCGTGTAAGAATGACTAGAGCATTATATGTAATCGTAAAATCATACAACCAATTTAACTTCAAAAGTGTATGGAAAGGGCTAAAAGAATGACAGTTAAAATAAAAATAGAGAGAGAGAGAGGGCCCGGGCGTGGTGGCTCAGGCCTGTAATCCCAGCACTTTAGAAGGCCAAGGCGGGCGGATCACGAGGTCAGGAGATTGAGACCATCCTGGCCAACATGGTGAAACCCTGTCTCTACTAAAAATACAAAAATTAGCTGGGCGTGTTGGAGCGTGCCTATAATCCCAGCTACTCGGGAGGCTGAGGCAGGATAATCGCTTGAACCAGAGTCGGAGGTTGCAATGAGCCGAGATCCGCGGCACTGCACTCCAGCCTGGTGACAGAGCGAGACTCCGTCGAGAGAGAGAGAGAGAGAGAGAGAGAGAGAGAGAGAGAGAGAGAGAGAGAGAGAGAGATCCCAAAACCTTAGCGGACCTTGATTTACGTTCTCATGTCGTGTGGGAGACATGGAGGAGAGGAGGGTAAAGTTGGTCTTGTTCTGCCTTTCCACGAGAGCATGTGCTGGATAGAAGAAAATTGGCAGCGGTTTAAGCATTTTTAAAATGCAAGAAACACTCCGTAGAACTGGCTTGAACCAGCCAACTTCAGACTTGGAAGCAAGCACACCACCCGACTGCGACACACGGACAGTCGACCCTCGCTCCCGCATCGCTACGCCCATCCAACACGAGGCGGAGCCAACGCCTTTTGTAGAACAATTGTGCAGGCTCCAAAGCCTCGGAAAACCGGAGAGACGCATCTTGCCGGCTACAGTGGACACCCGTGCATTGGGTGATTCTGAAGCTAGAAGGGCAGCCAGATGGCCTTCGCCCCGTCCTGACCCTCGTCCACTGTAAGCTCAGGGGAGAGCGGGAGCCAGGGAGGTGAAGTGCACAGACTCAGCAGAGGCGGCGGGCAGAACCGCGGGGGTGAGAGGGCGCGGTGGCTGCGGGGCGGGAGCCGCTGCTGAAGGGAGGCCTGGGTTGTCCGGAGGGTGACTGTCGGTGGAATCTTTGGCGGAGAGTGGTTTGGAAGGATGGCGACGGGTGAGCAGAGGGGAAGGTGGTGACCCTGAGCGTCCGGCCAGGGGAGAGGAGGCTGTACTGTTTCTCCTCTCCCCTTACCTGCCGGAGGACAGACAGTGGTCAGGAAGGGAGTTCTCCCTGGACTAGGCTAGTCCACCGCACTTCGGCTGCGCTGATCCCTGCGATTTCCCCACACGCGGGGCCCTCGTCTGCGGTGCTGTTCGTGCTCCCCTGCGGCTGGGTTCGCGCACTCACTCTCCTGACAAGCCTTGGCTCACCGCCGACGCGGATATCGCCGCCACAGACCCTTCCCACCCTCCTAGGGATCTTGAGTGCGCTTCCTTAGATGTGAGCTCTCTTTTACACGCTGAATTTGGCTATAGCAAAAAAGCCCTGACCAAGAGCTTGGGTTTCCTTCGGACCTGCACACAACTCCCCAACTCCCGCCTGCAACCGCGGCTCTTGGCTCGCCGGCTGGCAGCGTCCACCGAGCGTGGAACCGGGCAGCCGCAGCCCCCGCAGGCTGGCGGGCCGCCACTAGCAGGAGAAAGGACACAAGGCCTGCGTGGTGGAAAAGCATGGGAGACGTCGCCTTCCTACGGGGCGAGAAGGTCTCCCTACAGTCTTTGGAGACCAGATGGATGGAGGTATCCCTTTCAGGAACAAGGCGGCTGCTCCTGAGGCCTGACTCCGCACGGAGGCTCCTGGGTCCCGCGCACCCTCTCCCTACCCGCTGTAGCCAGAGCTGCTTCACATATCTCAGCTGGCTTCCTCTTCCGCCTCTACCTCCTCTTCCTCCCCAGCCGTCCTTGGAACAGCAAGGCCCCCAGCCCGTGGGAAAGACCTAGCCTCCTCTCCAGCACTTGGAGAGGGAGTCGGATAGATGTCTCTTAACACCAGGAGGACAGAGACACCTTCCCTTGCTGCTTCTCTTGGCGCAGCCGGTCCAGGGGGCTGGCTCAGGGCCCAGGACTCCTTGCTCCTCCTGGAGGGCCTGGGTCGCGTGGCCCAGGAGCTGGCCACATGGGCATCTCCCGCACTGCTCCTCAGGGAACGGGAGGCATTATCCTGCAGGGCCCATTCTTACCCATGAAAGACGCTCGGGAAATGCTCCCACGGAAGCCGGAGCTCTGCGCGTTTGACCACTTCGAAGTTAAGTTTCCGTCCGCCCATCCTTCCTTCGGAGGGTCTGGGGGGGAGAGGAGAAATGCCCGAGGACGATGCGCTTTGCAGCGTCTCAGCCGAGACCAGAGGAAAGCAGGGCGCGTCTTCCTGGAAGAAGGTGGCCCGAGGCCTGCGGTCGCAGGGAGGCTCGCGGAGCAGGAGCGCCCTCTCTCCGCCGAGCTATCCAGCGGCTTGCAGCATCCCACCTGGCGGACTCCTCTTCTTCTCGCTTCTCCTACTGCGGGTCTTCTATCCTGGTGTTCCTTGAATGCCTATCTTCCTTTTGTGCCTCGGAACCTCTCACGCCCGCCACAAGTTACTGATTTCCTTGGTTGTTCTGAACTTTAAATAAGGTAATGCATGCAAGAGTGCCATAAATGCTCAGTAATTGTCATGTTATTATTTTCATCAGTAACATCATCTGAATCATCAGTATTGTCTTTTTAACAGCTGCGTTTTTCATCGTCCGTATATAGTCACATACATTTGAACATTTTGTAATTATTGAGTAATACATTCGTTCTGCTATTTTACAATAAAAAACAATGCCGCAGAACGTATTCTTACACATATATCTTGGCAGATGTAGGACAGAGGCTCTTCTTTTACCCATCCTGTGGCCAGCCTATCAATGTATACACCTTTAATGCGATTTTGCCAGCAGTCAAAGCCTTCAGGGAAAATGTCTCTAGCTCTTTACCACATCGGATCAAGGACTCTGGACAATTGGCACAACATCCTGGAATCGCTGAAACGGAGATACTATTCTCTGCTGTTCTCTGTTGACTGTGTCTTTTCACAACGTCTTAATGACAGTGCTGGCGGCAAGAGGGTAACCATGTCAGTGTTCTCCTGCTGTTCCTGCCTGTGTGGGTCTTCTCCCAAACCCGACTTTCCTCCAGCAGCTGCACTGAAAAAGAGGAGGGGCTGCGGGGTGGGGGGTGGGGCGGTGGGAAGGGGAGGGGAGGGGAGGAGGAAGTAAACTGAATAGGGAGGAAGCTTCTCACAGTCCAGGAGAAGGTAAGGAAGGGAGTCAAAGACAGAATTTTCTTCAGCAAACAGTAAAAGGGGAAATTTGCAGAAGCTAAGAGTTTTTAAACCCTTTGCTCCATCACATAAGTAATCCCTGATTTTCTGTTACACAAATCAGCACTCCTACTCCTCCCTCCCTCCTCACCCCCAATCCTGATTCCTGTTTACAAAGAATGTTCAAAAGCAAGGAATTGTGTATAACAGTTCCCAGTTTACTCAGGAAATTCTCAGATTACAAAGAGACATTACAAATAAACAAGTGAAGAGAAGAACCTTGGTGGGTCCAACATAGTATGGCCATCATTTTATACTCAAAATATAGAAAGACAATCTCAGAAAAAGAAAACTTTTAGAATTGAATAAATCAAGTTTATTATTAAAACGCAAAGAAGGCCGGGCGCGGTGGCTCAAGCCTGTAATCCCAGCACTTTGGGAGGCCGAGACGGGCGGATCACGAGGTCAGGAGATCAAGACCATCCTGGCTAACACGGTGAAACCCCGTCTCCACTAAAAAATACCAAAAACTAGCCGGGCGAGGTGGCGGGCGCCTGTAGTCCCAGCTACTCGGGAGGCTGAGGCAGGAGAATGGCGTGAACCCGGGAGGCGGAGCTTGCAGTGAGCTGAGATCTGGCCACTGCACTCCAGCCCAGGTAACACAGCAAGACTCCGTCTCAAAAAAAAAAAAAAAAAAAAAAAACGCAAAGAAAAAAAACCTCTCCAAATGCTGCTGATTTTCTGTTTTAAACTACTGTTAGACTCGGGAGCCGGAGAGTGGGAGAATCCGCCAAAGATTTCTGGATGAAAATTAATCATCCCTTGTCTACCATAGCCACACCCCAGTGCCCCTCAGACCCAATCCTTCGAAGGAGTGTCCAAGAGGTAAAAAGAAAAGCTGGAAAAACAGTTCCCACATTCTGGAGTTCGTTTTCTCTCATTGAAAATGTAAATATCAGACTAACACCTGTTGACACACAATAACAGGGACACAGAATCCCTCCCGGAAGACCGACGGGCCCACAGACCCTGTGGATGCCACAGTGGTTGATGAGGTTAAGTAACTTGGTTCAGGGTGTCTGGGCACACCTGTGCATGAGACTCTGTCTCTGCTGCTCCCCTCATCTCTACAGGGATACCTCCTCACAATCCTCCCTTTCCTTGGGTCGCTGACGCCTCTCTGACCAAGGAAGAGTCTCCCCGGCCCCCGCAGCTTCTCTCCTTTCCGGACCTTTACTTCTTGATCCTCACTCCATAGTGAGATGTAGTCTAAGGTAGGGGAAAGCCCAGCATGGGAATCCGTCTGATGGCCTTTGGGTTACCCAGGGATTTGCCCGGAGACTATATGAAAGTAGCAAAGGCTTTATTTAGTTCCCAGTATTCCAAACTGCAGCAACCCACCAGAAACACCCCCACTTTCAAAGACAGGCTTTGAGCAGAGGAACTGTAAATTCGAGATTAGATCCAGCACAGAAAACACTCCAGAGGTGGCCCGCCACTTGGGTTAGCTTCCAGCCACCATGACCCAAGGCCCCTAAATGCTGTACAGCCTGTGTAGTACAATAACTTTGTTGGGTAGAAATGTAACAGCCCTTCAAGCATAAACTTGGAGCATGAAGGGTAAGAAGGCCTGCTTTGGCCAGAAGTTGAACCCAGGTCTCCCGCGTGGGTAGGGAGAACGCCACTGCTGAACTACCAATGCGGGTGCGGTTTCACTAGATCTAATTTTGAAGAGTCTCTGGAAGGACTTTGAAGCGGTGTTTCTAAAATAGGTTTGTATAGGACTCTTGAGTAGATACAGCGAGCAAACAGAAGGGACACCCAGAGCAAAGTCTTGCATAGAGGACATATGTCAGGCAACATTATCAAGTTATTTATAATGCATTTAAATCAACATGCCAGATTTCAAAGAGCCTAATTGTGAAACAGGCTCTATACAACTAGATAACAGACCTCTATAGGAATACACAGGAAATTCATCCAGGCCTTTGTCTCTGGTCCTAGATCTGGCAAAAACCTCTGGAAATTTCATTTCCTCACTGATGATGTAATCTTTTTGCCAACCCATGCCTTGGTGCTTCCCAAACCCTTTCCTCTCAACCTTGAGACAATCACCAATTCTTTCCCTAAACAGGCTTTCAAAGACCCAGGAGCTGGAGATTTAGGGATGTGTCCAGGTTACTCTGGAAGATCTGTGGGATGTTCGAGCTTCTCTTCATCCACACCTCTTTTGAGTCATGTGAAAAAGACAAGTATCTTGCTTTTAAACTCATGTTTTTAAGAAACCTACAAAAGTGGGAGTGAGTGAAAATTCACTCCAATATTTCTTTTCTTAACCACACTGTCTTTGGCCACTCCAGGAGGCATGTCAAGTGGCACATTTATCCCAGGGACCCAGAGCTTTTCTTCTCAGATGCGTCTTTTGAGTCTCTAGAAAAGTCCAAGGATCAAAATGACTGTCTTCCAAACTTTTGTGTCTTACAGAGATCTGCACAAGAGAGAAAGTGAAAATTTCACTCCAAGATTTCTTCCCGTGGCAAACAACAGAAGGTTTAGGACAAGCCTTTGCTTCAAGTGCCTGTTGCTTTGTTAGCTCTGTTTTCCAAAGACATCTGTGTAAGCCTACTATAGAACATTCCCACCTCCATCCCCCCTGCCCCTTCATGTCTGCTCATAACACTAGAGTTTTTTTGTTTTTTGTTTTTTAACCCATGAGAGGTTATACCACATGGAACACTGATGGTTCAGTAATAGAATTGTCAACTCCCACGCTGGAGACCGGGGTTCACCTCATACGGTGAATGCATCCCATGTCTGAATCTGCTCTAGCCCCCTTCCCCTTTCTTTCCTCCCTCCTGAGCTTACACACCTTTGTTACCAGCTGGTGTTCTGAAGTCCCAGGTTCTTGGTGTCTCAAACAAAGAATTGAACATGACACACACACGTAGCAAAGCAGCAAAAGATTTATTAAGCACAGTAACACTCTCAGAGAGGGGAGAATGGGCTGACCTCTGCAAATGAGATCAATGTAAGTTTGGTGAACTTTGGGCTTTGAATCTTTCTACAGTTTTTTTTTTTTTTCTCCTTTTCCTGGGGCTGCCTAATCTCTACCCAGCATGTGCCTTCTGATTGATAGGTGGGTTGCTTAGTTACTTTGGCGCTTGTGCGCTTCCGCATCATCTTCATCCCATAATTTTAAGTATATCCATGATATGCAGTCTATATGCATTAGCTTTAATGAGCTGATTATCACATGGGATCATTTTAAGGCTACTTTTTCTCTCTCATATGCATGCCTATCTCTGAGGAGCTGCCCTTACTGGTTTGCTCTGGATCTTGCCAGCCATAAGCTTTTTAGTCACTACTTTTATCTCACTTTTGTTTTCGCTGCTCAACTTCTGCTTCCGAGTAACTGGGATTACAGGTGCGTGCCACCACGCCTGGCTAATTTTGTATTTTTAGTAGAGATAGGGTTTCACCATGTTGGCCAGGCTGGTCTCGAACTCCTGACCTCAAGTGATCCACCCACCTTGGCCTCCCAAAATGCTGGGATTACAGGCGTGAGCCACAGTGCCCGGCCGAGACTCAGTCTTTAAAATAATGAAATAAAACAAAAACATAAACCTCAAACAAGCAAAAAGACAAACTATGATTTCAATCATTGTGAAGCTCTTGATCTAGTGTGTGTGTGTGTGTGTATATATATATATATACACACACCAAAAATACTGTAATTTCAGAGAAGTGCTATAGGGTCTAATGTTTAACAACTTCTGGCATTTGACTGATGGTGTTTAAAGCTCTTCCACCATTTTCCAGGGGTATAAATCGAGGCAAGTTATTTGGTATTTACTACATTTTGGCTTCTTCATATGCAAGGGGGTTATGACAATAATACCTACCCCATGAGGACGGTATGAGGACTAAACGAAATCGTGTATGTATAGCCTGGGCCAATACCTATAGATGTTGAGTACTCAACTAGGTGGTAGCTAGTAGATTTTAAATTTGTATTTATTCTTATAGTTTTTAAGGTAAAATTTACATTCATTGAAATGTTACCTGTGTGTTTTTTGACAAATGAATACACTTACGTAACTCATATCCCTATCAAGACAGAGACCATTTTTACCACCCAGAAATTTCTCTCATGTATCTTCCCAGTCAATCCCCTGCCAGAGGGAACCACTGTTATGATTTTTTCACCACAGATTAATTTTCTCCTTTTTAGAATTTCAAATAAATGGGAAGGTATGTGCTCTTTTGTGTCATTTATCTTCACAGACTTTAAAATAAAAAAGTTACAATTTTAAACCTTTTGGGCATATAGTAAAAATCTCCTTTCCACCAGTAGCCACCAGTCACCAGTCTTCATTTCTCTCTCTCTCTCTCTGCTTTTTTTTTTTTTTTTGAGACAGGATCTTGCTCGGTCGTCCAGGCTGGAGTGCAGTGGCATAATCATGGCTCACTGCAGCCTCAACCTTCTGGGCTCAAGCAATCCTCCCACCTCAGCCTCCCAAATAGCTGGGACTACAGGTGCCTGCCACCATGCCTGGCTAATTTTGCTTGTATTTTTTGTAGAGACAGGGTCTCACCAAGTTGCTCAGGCTAGTTTCAAACTCCTGAGCTCAAATGATCTCCAGGCCTTGGCCTCCCAAAGTGCTTGGATTACAGGTATGAGCCACTGTGCCTGGCTTAGTCTTCCTGTCTTGAAGCAACCAATGTTATTAGTTTTATGTGGGCCATCCCATGGCTTATCATTATTAATTCAGGTGTTTATACAAGGCTCTTTATGCACTCAGTTTTAAAGGTTACTGTAACAACCCAGCCTAAAATGATATAAAATGAGTTTTAATATAACTGAAGTTTCTACATTCTGACTCCAAATGTCAGATTGTGACATTTTACCTTTCTCTGACTTTATGCCAAATTTACTTCAACTTCTGGCATCTGTCATTCTCATTTATGAACAAATATGTATCTAACAAATGTGGAAATACAAACCATGAGCCAAACAAAACCAAATCCTGGGCTTACCTAGCTGATAGTAAAAAAATTCCCCAAAATAACCACCCGATTACAGTTTCATGCAATGTGATAGGGGTAAGGCACCACTGTAGGGAGGTCAGAAGGTGCTTTTCAGAGGTGGAGACTACAGCCGTTCTCAGAAGGATAGAGGTTAGAAGAACCTTCCAGGCACAGAGCAAAGCACAAGCAAAAGCTCTGTGGAGGCCAGGAAGTTGGTAAATAGGGACTAAAATAGGCCAGTTTGGCTGGAGGAGAGAGAACAGAATGGAATTGGTCTGAGTAGTGAGAAGAGATGGAGAAGTGGGCAAGGTGCCTGGCCATTCAGGGCTTGGTTAGTTAGGAGGTTTTGTCTAAGAGAATGGGAAGGTGTTGAAGTGGTTTGGGCTGGGAAGTGACAGGGTCACATTATATTTTGAAAAAGCCTGTTGTGTTGAGATTAGAGAGGTGATAAAGGGAATATGGGTAAACCACAAGAAGACTAGGTCAGTAGTCTCTCCACCCCAACTCCCCAGGTGAAGGTAGCCTAGACTAGGGTGGTGATGGAGGAGATAGAAGAGGACAGATTCAAGGAAAATTTGGAAAGTAAAAACCAGTAGGATTTGCTGATGGATAGAATATAGGAGGGGTGAGGTAGATTATCAGGGATGTATCTTAGTTTTCTTATACAAGATGAATTCAATTGCAATGAAATTGTTAATTGAAATTGACTTTAAATAATGGCATGACCTAAAGTTATGCAAACATTTGCCTTAGATAAAATTCCAAGTTTTCAAAGTTGTTAGCTGGGTGGACTGCATGGCTTTACTTCCTATTTCTTGGTATTTCCTAATCTTGTTGGAAAAAAAGTTTTTCTTTTTCTCAAAGGCTTGTTTCAGTGGAAGCCCATCTGCAAAATCTGTTATAAATTTAAGTTAGAAAATACTTACAAGTGCCATTGACACGTTGGTTATTGTTTTAGCGAGTGACCTAAGGCCACCTCTCGGGGGAGCTGGGGGCTGCCTTCTGAAGCCTGCGAGTCTGCACCGCGTGCCCTGGCGGGAGGTCAGACTCGGGCCGGTGCGGCAGCGCCAGGCCTGCAGTCCTAAGCGCGGGGTCGCCCCGGGCCCCCGAGGGAGTGTGTCTTCTGCCTCTTTAACCTGGCAGGGGCGGTTCAAGTGGCCGGGGAAATCAGCGATTTGCAGGGTCGCGGGCTGCTGCTTTGAAAGAGAGGCGGAGGGGAGAGAGGGATTTCCCGGTCCCGCTGCACTCGGTCCATTCCCTCGGTTAACTCATTTTCTTGGTCGAGGAGGCCGCTAACCTGCTGGAACCCCTTGTGCGGTAGAGGCAGCTGGGTCCCTTTAAGGCCCCGCCGCGCCTGCGCCTTGGGCTCTCCTGAGGCTGCAGCGCCGAACCCCGAGGAGCAAGCGGGCGCAGGCGAGGGGCTGGGTGGCGGTTGAGACAGCGGCGGTACTGGCAGAGGTAGGTGAGGGTCGCGAGGCTGCCTGAGCTTCTAAGTGAGCGCGGTGTTTTTGGGAACGCGGGACCGGGGACCTGCGGCGCCAGGAGCGGGCCTGAGCGCAGCGGCGGGGCTGCCCTCTGGATGGGAAGTTAAGGTTTACCGCGACGTCCACCCAGGGTTTCCGAGGTGAGGGCGCTGCGCCAGGCCGGGCAGGCGGTGAATCCGGGACCCGCAGGCGCACAGCTGGGTCGAGGCGCGGCCGCCATGGCGCGTGGGGGGCGGGTGTGTGCACGCGGAGGCCTAAGTTTCCTGTGCAGGATTCTTCGCCTGCTGCTGCCGCCCTGCAGCCCACATCTCCTGGGCGCTGGGGAAGAAACTCCCTGGAGGTGTTCTGTGGCATCCCAGGGGGTGGAGGGACGGAGCAGCTTGGAGGGCACATCCTCGTATATCGTGTGGAGGACACTGACCCCCGCACCGCACCTTGGAGGCCGGAAATCGGTTCCCTCTGCGGACCTGAGAGGCGAGAGGGCTCGTGCCCCTGACTTGCAAAATTGAGATTTTTATTGGCCCCTGGGATTCTGCTCCTGGCGGTGTCTCTAGGCTGGTGATGGGCAAGCCAGGTGTGCCAGGTCCAGGATGCACATGAGGAGCGTTTGTAGCCATCACTGAATCACCTCATGACTAGTGGGGCAAGCCTCAAGTTAATCGCAGTTTCCAGTAGGCTGGATTGTGGGGTTGGTGTTTGCCCTCCAAAGAGTTGCTGTGATTTCCCTGTGTCTGTCTGTCTGTCTGTCTTTCTAGCTTCTTAGATCATCTCATTTGGCGTCCTTTCACTGAAGAGTTAACCAAGGCTTTTGGCATGGTTTCCTTGCTTTCCTCCTATCTTTTGCTGCTAGAGCTGTTTTCCAAAGAAGTCTTTTCTTGCAGTGGTATCTTTTCTTTGGGTTCCAGTGTTGTTCATTCTTTCTTTGCCGAAAGAATGAATCCCAGTGCTTCAGGAAGTTAAAGAAAAGTGATCTGCTGGTAGTGTTTTGCCTTTGTTCTGAGCTGATATGTGTTAGCAGCTTTCTTTTTGTTTTTAAATGTTATTAGTAAAATTTCACCAGTGAACCAGAAGCTCTTTTTTTCTATTGTGACGTGCTAGCTTTAAGATTTCTGAGAACTTCGTGTCAAAGAAATCTTCAAAAAGTTACTCAAGTATACAGAAGTTCACAATTTTAAATGTGCAGGTGGTCCGGGCGCAGTAGATAATACCTGTAATCCCAGCGCTTTGGGACGCCAAGGTGGGTAGATCACTTGAGCCCAGGATTTCCAGACCAGCCTGGGCAACGTGGCAAAACCCTATCTCCACTAAAAATACAAAAGTTAGCTGTGTGTGGTGGTGTGTGCCTGTAGTCCCAGCTACCCCGTAGGCTGAGGTGGGAGGATCACCAGATCCCGGGTCGTTGAGGTTGCAGTGAGCCGTGATCATGGCAGTGCACTCTGGCCTGGATGGCAGAGTGAGACCTTGCTCAAAAAAAAAAAAAAAAAAGTACAGGTAACGAATTTTTACCAAGTGAACCACCACAGATAAAGAAATAGAACATTACTAGACTGGGGTATATTTGTAGGAGTGGCATTGTAGGTTTTAGAGGCATATGAATGATAAAACTTTAGTATTACATATTGTTGAAAATTTTCCCAAAGTGGTTATACCATTTAGCAGGGATATTGTGGTTACCCCACATCCTTGCTGATGCTGTCAGTTAAAAATTATTTTGCCATTTTAGTAGGGGAGCAGTAATATATCAGTGTGGTTTCATTTTGTGTTTTCCTGGTATTGAGATTGAGTATCTTTTATTGCCATTTATATGTCCTCTTTTGTGAAGTGCCTGTTAAATCTTTTTATCCAGTTTTCATTGATACGTTTTTCTGTTGATTTGTAATACTTTATTCTGGATATGGATCCTTTCTAGGATGTATATGTATTGCATTTCCCTTTTTTCAATCTGTAGCTTGCTTTTTCACTCTTTTAATGGTGTTTTTTCATGAATGGAGATTCTCTAACTTTTTTTTTCTTTTTGAGACAGGATCTCACTCTATTGCCCAGGCTGGAGTGCAGTGGCACAATCACAGCTCACTGCAACATTGTCCTCTCAAGGCTCAAGTGATCCTCCTGCCTCAGTCCCCAAGTAGCTGGGACCTACAGAGGAGCACTACCAAACTCAGCTCTTTTCTGTATTTTTAGTAGAGATGGGGTTTTGCCACATTGCATAGGCTGGTCTGGAATTCCTGGGCTCAAGTGATACACCTGCCTTGGCCTCCCAAAGTGTTGGGATTACAGGCATGAGCCACTGCACCCAGCCTGAGATTCTTAATTTTAATGAAATTATACTTTATCAATCTTTTCCTTTATGGTTACTGCTTTTTTGTGTCCTGCTTAAGAAGTCAATGCCTAACTTAAGAGTATGAATAAATTTTTCTGTGTTAACCTTATAGCAATTTTATTTTAGGTTTTGTTTGTTTTTTTTTTTTTTTTTCCATGCAGGGCCTCACTCTACTGCCCAGGCTAGAGTGCCGTGGCAGGATCTCAGCTCACTGCAACCTCCACCTCCTGGCTCAAGCGATCCTCCCACCTCAGCCTCCTGAGTAGCTGCGACTGTAGGCGTGCGCCACCATGCCTGGCTAATTTTCGTATTTTTTGTAGAGATGGGGATTCAGCATGTTTCCCAGGTTGGTCTCGAACTCTTGGGCTCAAGTAATCTGCCTGCTTCAGCCTCCCAGAGTGCTGGGATTACAGGCGTGAGCCACCCCACTTGGCTATGATTCACTATTTACTACACGGATGTGTCTGCTTGATCCAGCACCATTTATTGAAAAGACCATCCTTTTCCTTCTGCACCATGTGGCACGTTTTTTCATAAATCGAATGACTGTATAGTCATCTGATTTCTGAAATTAGTGTGGGTCTGTTTCTGTTTCTGGACCAACCTGGGTAACATAGTGAGATCCCATCTCTACAAAAAATAAAAATAATAAATAAATGAATAAAATTAAAAAAATAAGTGCGTAGAGCAGATGGAGTCATAAGTGATAATTTATAAATGATTGTCAATTTCTTGGCTACATACAGGTGCTGGTCATTCAGATGTGTTGGACGTTCAGGCAAAATGTATTAAGTGAATTATATGGTGTTCAGAATGATTGCACGATGTTCATTGTGACTTGAATGAGATGTTATTTGAGCCTCACAGAGCTACAGTTTTCACTCTTTTATTTATTTATTTGCCTTTTTAAATGTTTACAATCTTCCTGACAAGGCAGTAACTCTTTCATACTGAATTGTTCTTAGGTGCACTTAGTTCCCAGGAAAGCTTTCTGGATCGCACTGAAATAAGTGTTCAGCCATTGAAAGGACTCATGTGATGTGATGTAAACAATAGTATTCTACATAATAGTTTGAGGACTACATCAAATAATTTTTTTTTTTCTTGAGACAGTGTCTCGCTCTGTCACCCGGGCTGGAGTGCAGTGGTATGATCATGGCTGTCTACAGCCTTGATCTCTCAGGCTGAAGCAGTCCTCCTACCTCAGCCTCCTTAGTAGCTGAGTCTACAGGAATGCACCACTATACCTGGCTAATTTTCTATTTCTTTGTAGACAGGGTTTTCCTGTAGCGCCCAGACTGGTTTCAAACTCTTGGGCTCAAATGATCCTCCCACCTTGGCATCCCAAAGTGTTGGGATTACAGGCATCAGTCATCAAACCTGGTCATTTTAGTTTTAATAATTTTTACGTTTTTGTAATTTAAAAGATTTACTAAAATCTCTTACAGCTATATTTATGAATATAATATTCATTGTTGTTATGATTATTTTGTTTGTCTTTAATCTTATTTTCAATATTAGCTCCTGGAAATTAGAGATTTTGTCTCTTTTATTCACCACAGTATTCTCAGTACTTGACGTTGCCTGGCATGAAACAGATAATGAATAAATATTTGTTAAATGAGTGAATGAATGAACATACTAATACCATATTCAGCAATCTCCAAGTATCACAGTTTTCACCATCTAACAAATAAAATAGCTTGTATAGAGCAGAGTCACAGTCAACCTGCCATAAAAGGAAACATCAATAAAAAATAAAGCTTTGTGTGGGTAGCTGCTAAGATTTTGGGGCTTTTGTTACTGTAGCATAACCTAGCGAAAGCTCAGCGAGACAGCATATAGAATATATGTGTACAGATAGAACAGATAGAGCAGTAGATGAGATTCCAACGATAGTTCAGTAAGCATTAACTAACTACACCCACACTCTCTTAATTCCCTAACAGTAATAATCGAATTCTCGTTCACTAAGATGTGCCTCAAATATTACTTACTTTGTGAAAACTTCCCTGGCTACTCAAGTATTTAGTCAGGACTCTTTATTTTTTTTCCCCCCAGGCTGGAGTGCAGTGGTGCCATCATAGCTCACTAACCTCTAACTGAAGTCTCAAGGAATCTTCCTGTCTCAGCCTCCTGAGTAGCTGAGACTCCAAGTGTGCACCATCATGCTCGGCTAATTTTTCAGTTTTTATTTTCAGAGATGGGGTCTTACTATATTGCCCAGTCTGGTCAGGACTGTTGATTACATATGACAGAAACCCAACCAACTCTAGTTCCCCACCACCTTTCAAGCCGCTATTCCCTGGGTCTTCCCAGTTTCCGTAAATGGCAGCTCCATCCTTCAAGTTGCTGAAGCCCCAAATCTCAATGTTAACCTTGATTTCTCTCTTTTATCTCACAGGCAATCTGAAGGCAAATCCTGTTTCAACCCAGGTGAAGGTTCCTGGTGATCCAGGGTCTCACCAGCCGATTGTCCCTTCCTGTCTTCGTGAGGGTGTCTGCAGCTTCAGTGCTGTGTGCTCTTGGCCTCCACGCTGGAGTGCCACCGACTCCCACTGTCCAGGGCTTCCGGTGGACTCTCCGAGGCACTGATGCAGAAACTTCCCCATTTGGTGCACCAAGAGCAGCCTCACACGGTGTGGGCCGATAAGAAGAGCTGCCGGATCCAACAGGTGAAAATCCCGAGGCATTGCTGGCTCGATGGGGTCAGAGAGTCCTCTTTCTATTGTGACTCAGATGTGAAGGGAAGATGCCAAGGTCCCTAAAGATCGCAGGGCCTTGCCTGGCATGAAACAGATATGAAGTAAGTATTTGTTAAATCAATGAACCAATATTCACAGCGTGTGCTGCCCACAACCTGCAGTGCCGTGGTCAGGTGGAAGTGATTTTACTTCAGGAGAGGACAGTGTTCTCTCCAAGACTTTTCCTCAGTAGCTAGATCTGCATCCCTCTCCTCGCTCTTCCCCTCTCAACCCCCATTGTCTGCCCCCTTTTCTCTCTGTTTCCACCCTGCTGTCCCCTTTCACCTGCTTTCTCTTCTTCAGCTTTCGTGGCTCATCTCCTCCCTGTCCCCCTGCATCCCCCAGGCTCAGGCCCCTACTCTCTCCTGGATGGGGAGATGTGTCTGGTTTTAGGCGGTGCCCTCTAGATGTGTCCAGGATGGGGAAACATGGCTCAGTTGCCAGTATAATGGGTTGAAAGAGTGGCCACTTTTGAAGACCTGTCCCATCTCTCATTCCAGAATCCTGTAGGATGTAGAATTTATGGGCCGCAGTGGAATTCTTGGTTCCCCAGGACCTTGTGGTGGATGCCTTCTTTCCCTGAGCTTTCATGGGGTGACTATTAGGTAGCAGGCCCTGCTCTGGACTGGAGGCCCCATAATGAATAAATCTCAGGCCACTACCCCACGGAACCCACCACTGCAGGCATTGAGAGGGGGAGAACGAAAGGGGCATGGCCTGTTTGTGTCCTTCTCACGTGGCCGCCCACCAGGTCCTGGGGGAGTGGGAGCCAGTGCAAGGAGAGAAGTCCAGTGAGAAAGGCAAATGGATGACATCAGACCCAGGGGCTGAGGCCACTAACTGCAGCCAGGTAACTTCTGGAGTGGACAAGGATCAGTAGGGACGGTCGTGGCCTGGTGTTCTGGGGTCCACTATCTCCTCTCATTCTTGTGGGCAGAACTTATCCGAAGATAAGACTCAGTGCCTCTGGCAATAGTGGGCGAGAGAATGTGTTTCAGAGGAGGAGGAACGGGTTGTACCCCATGGACAGTATATGGTTTTACAGTAGTGCGTCTTTCTCTAGTAACTAGTTAGCATGTTCCTGTTAATGGAAAATATTGGTGGTGTAAGTTCCCCAATGTTCTCATCTTCATGTGAATTTGTTCCCTCCCTCCCTCCCTCTCTCCCTTCCTTCCTTCCCTGCTTCCCTCCAACTCTCTTTCTCTCTCTTTATTCTTTCCCTCCCGCCCTTCCTCCCTTCGTCCTTTCCTTCCTCCTTCCCTCCCTCCCTTCTTTCCTTTCTTCCTTTCTGCTTTTCTTTTTCTTTCTTTCTCATGCTCTCTCTTTTTCTTTCCTTTTCATTCTCTCTGCTTTTTTGAGTAGGTCACACTGTATTGAAACCTACATTATTTACCAGAATCTCTGGAGCTGCTTCTGTCTTGCAGGCAGGGAGCTCGTCCAGTAGCCCTTAGCTCCTCCCAGCCCCTCCTTTGATTTGTGGGTTCCACTGGGGCCGCTGCTGAGTCTCAGTGGTTTCTAGTCTTCACCAAGGTCTGCCCACCCAGATGGTTTGTATGTGTCTTTACCACAAACCTGCACTATCTAGATTGCTGAGGCTGCTTCTCCCTAACTGATCTGCTGTTTTCCGGGGCACCCCAGGATTCGAGGTAAATGGCACAGGCCTGGAAATCTCCAACTGCTCTGACTCCAGGTTGGTGCACTTCAATGCCAAGTACTAACCACACAATAACAGGATGCCACCAAAACCTTGATATGCGACTGCTGCATCCTATTTAAAAAAAAAATTAATAGACATTATTTTTTAGAATGGTTATAGGTTTACAGAAAAATTGAGTGGATAGTACAGAGAGTTCCCCTAGGCTCCCATGTCCTCCAGCACACAATTTCCCCTATAAGTATGTTGTATTAGTGTGGTTCATTCGTTACAATTGATGAACTGCTATTGATACATCATTATCAACTAAAGTCCATAGTTTACATTAGAGTTCATCTGAGTTTCACAGATTATGTGTTTTGGCAATTACGTAATGTCCTAAATCCCCAATATAGCATCATGCAAGATAATTTCACTGCTGAAAATTCCCTGTGCTTCCCAATTTCATGCGTCTACCTCTCCTCCACTCCTGACTACCACTCATCATTTTACTACTATCTTTTTGACTTTCCAAGAATGTCCTCAAGTTGGAATTGTACAGTATGTAGGTTTCCAGACTAACTTCTTTCTAGCATTATGTATTTTAAGTTCCTGCATGTCTTTTCATGGCTTGATAGCTTGCTTTTTAAAATCACTGAATCAGATTTCATTGTGGGGCTACAACACAGTTTGCTTATTCATTCACTTGGTACTTCCAACTTTTGGCAATTATGAATAAAATTGCTGTAACTACTTATGTGCAGGATTCTGAGTGAACTTAAGTTTTCCAGAGTGATTGTACCCTTTTGATTTCTACTGGCTATGGAGAGTTCTGGTTGCTTCTCATCTTTGACAGCATTGGTGTGTTCACCTTTTTGAATTTTAGCCATTCTAGTAGGTTTACAGTGATATCTCGTTTTTGTTTTAATGTGCAATTCCCTAACGCCAAATGATTTTGAGCATCTTTTTCATATGCTTATTTGCCATCTGCGTATCTTATTAATGAGGTGTTCAGATCTTTCACCAATTTTTTCTTTTTTTTTTGGCTTTGTGTTGTTTAGTTCTCAGAATTCTTCATATATTTTGGAGAGAAGTTTTCCTATCCGATTATTTTGTAAATATTTTCTGCCAGTCTGTATCTTGCTTTTTCCATTCTCTTAACAGTGTCTTTCACAGAGCAGAGTTTTTAATTTTAATGAGATTCAACTTAATTTTTTTTCATTAGTATATTGTGCTTTTGGTTTTGTATCTAAGAAGCCATCGTTGAACCCAAGATCCGTGAGATTTTCTTGAATGTTATCTCCTAGGATTCTTAGGGTTTTGCACCTTGTAGCCTTTTGCTAGCTGTGAGGACAAGTGATGGCTCCCTAGCTCTTTCTGCGTTGGAATAGAAACCCAAAAGTTCGTTTAAAGAATTGCTTGTTATAAAAGTCACCCGTTGTCAACATACGACTCAGTGATTTCAGCTGATTTATGGAATTGTGCAGCCATCAGCAGAGTTTCTACTTCAGCACATTTTGTCGCTTCCCCAAATTCCCTTGAACCTCTTTGTAGTCGTTTCCTAATCCCTGGTCCCCATGACTGGGTCTGAATAGAATGAATATTTGGAAAGCAGACTACATTCTATTTACATTTTCATGTGTTTGGGACTTTATATAGTGGACTATTGTATTCATTTTGTGACAAGTAGAGAAGAGATTGCATTCTAGGGATGGTTTTTTTGGGAAACATAACAGTAGTCCTGGTTATGGCTCTCCTTGAATTGGTTCATCTGTGTTGCTGACTGGTATTTCCTACCTGACCTTGTCTGGTGAGCACAAGAAAAGGAATTTTGAAAAATCTGCTGTTAAAATCGAGATGATACATTTTCATGTAATAATATGTGGAGTTAAGTAATGAACTATCTTTATTTGTTATTTATTTATTTATTTCCTTTTTGAGATGGAGTTTTTCTCTATTCCATGGACTGGAATGCAATGGTGCGATCTCAGCTCACTGCAACCTCTACCTCCTGGGTTCAAGTGATTCTCCTGCCTCAGCCTCCTGAGTAGCTGGGATTATAGATGCCTGCCACCACGCCTGGCTAATGTTTGTATTTTTAGTAGAGACAAGGTTCCTCCGTGTTGGCCAGGTTGGCTTCTAACTCTTGACTTCAAGTGATCCACCTGCCTTGGCCTCCCAAAGTGCTAGGATTACAGACATGAGCCACGGCCCGACCCGAACCATTTTTATGCTTTCAGAAATGTGATTGATAACGGTAAAGCCATGCTCCCCATGTGCCTGAAATACCCCTCATTGTCTTCTTCAGGTGGCAAGGGCTCTGGAACAGCCACATAAGAGTGAGGGCAATATTTTTGCAGTAGTTCTTTCATTCATTGATTGGTTGATTGATTTTCTCTCATAGAGGGGTTAGCATCCATGTATCTGAAATTGAAATTCAAGAGGAGAGACAGATACCTGTACTAGTTTTCTCTTGCTGTCAATGATCACATTACTGTAAACCAGTGGTTTGAAACCACAGAAGTCTGGAATGAAGTGTCTGGGTTCTCTGCTCAGAGTCATGTGAGGCAAAAATCCAGGAATGGGCTGGCTGTGTTTTCTTCTAGAGCTTAAGCTATTTCTCCCAGTTCACTACAGATATTGAAAGAGTTCCTATTCTTGTTTGTGGGGGACTGAGGGCCCTTCATCTTTGCTGACTGTCAGCCAGGAGACACTCTGACTTCAGAGGTCCCCTGCTTTCCTCCTTATCTGTCTTTTCCTTTATCAACCAATAGCAGCTCATGGAGTCCTTCTCAAGCTCCTATCTTCTCTAACTTCAGCTTCTCCAACCAGCCCCAGAAAGTTGTCATGTATGGAGTGATGTGATTAGATCCAGTTCATGCAGGTAACCACACCAGCTTAAAGTCATATAACTGGCATATAACAACATAATCACAGGAATGGTGTCTCATCACCTTAACGAACTTTAGAGACAAGGGTGTGGCATGTTCGGGGACCATTTCAGAAATTCCATCTACCGCAGTATTCACATTCCCCCAACTGCGAAATGCATTCACCCTCTCCCCTAAGGTTTCCCAATCTCATGTCATTAAAGCATTAGTTCAACATGAAAAATGTCATGTAGAACACATCAGATGAAAAGTTTAAAATCCTATTTAAAACATCCACACCAGGTGTGGATGAGGCTTTTTTTTTTTTTTTTTTTTTTTGAGACGGAGTCTCGCTCTGTTGCCCAGGCTGGAGTGCAGTGGCCGGATCTCAGCTCACTGCAAGCTCCGCCTCCCGGGTTTATGCCATTCTCCTGCCTCAGCCTCCCGAGTAGCTGGGACTACAGGCGCCCGCCACCTCGCCCGGCTAGTTTTTTGTATTTTTTTTTTAGTAGAGACGGGGTTTCACCGTGTTAGCCAGGATGGTCTCGATCTCCTGACCTCATGATCCGCCCGTCTCGGCCTCCCAAAGTGCTGGGATTACAGGCTTGAGCCACCGCGCCCGGCCAGTGGATGAGGCTTCTGAGGGTGTCCGTTTAGTACAGATCCTTGACATAATTCCCTTTCCTCCGTCGAGCTGTGAAACGGTATGAACAGCTTATCTGCCCCGAATGTGAAATGACGGGACAGACATGGAATAACAACTACAGTGATTCTAGTTCAAAATGAGGGAATAAGGAAGGGATAAAGAAGTCACTGACCCACAATAGTTTGGAAATGAAACTGGGCAAAATCCAGCAGGAGTTTCTTAATTAGGATCCACAGCCTGGGACTGACCCGATGTCCTGTGAGTCTTTGCCTCTGGGCTCTCTGCTCTGCATTTCTTGAGACCATGATTGTTCATCTCTATTCTCACACTCTTTTGTGTATGGTTCCTATTGCACTCAAGATGTTTTTGAGATTCATCCATGTTGTTTTGTGTGTCAACAGTTTGTTCCTTTAGGCTTTCCATGGAATGACTGTATCACAGTTTATTGATCCATTCTTGTATTGACAGATGCTTGAATGTTTCCAGTTTTTCCTATTATGAATAAAAGTGCTATGAACATTCTTGTATAAATCATTTTCTGGACATATGTTTGAATTTCTCTTGGATAAATGCTTAGGAATTACTGAGTCATAGAGTAGGTCATTGTTTAGTTCTGTAAGAAGATGCCAGACATTTTTCCCCAAAGTGTGTATACTATTATACATTCCAAACCTTAATGTATGAAGGTGAGAAAGCTTTTGCTACTTCCTAAGAGGCCTGTCTATATACATGTAATTTTTTCTAACTGGAGACAGGCTGATGACTTCAGGGACATGAGCATGGGATACAGGACACCTGTCATGACCACCAGCATGAAGTTGGGATTCAGGAAGGAGGTTAATCATATAAGGAATTCTGTGACCAGCATGAGCTTCTGTCAGGGCACAAAGGGCACTGAAGTGAACAGGGCATAGGGGGCCCTGGTGTCATAGTAAGAAAGTGTCTCATTGGTAAAATCTTTACCCTTGGGGAGGTAAATAAATTCTTTGTTCCTTCTTGGTAACCTTTGAAGATAAGGATGGTCAAACAAAATAATATCGTATCTGCAGAAACTCATATCTTGGTAAGATTTACTAGTAGGGAATCCAATGTTAATGCCAAGAAGCAGCTGCCTGTTGGGATCAAATGTGAGCCTGTGGATCAAGGTGCATACTCAAACACAGAGAGCTTTTTGAAAGATGCTACCAGTAGTTTTTCCAGGGCAGAGATGGGTCCTCTATCTTTCTCTCTAACCTAGCCCATATGTTTAGCTGAGAAGGTTTCTTCATATCACTTTAAATGATGATGTCCATTGTTCAACAATTTTCTAAACATTCTTTAAATAGGAATTTTATGGGCATTCTTTATTGCATTAGACTTAAATTTAATGCATCTTAAGGTTTTATCGTAAAGTGTTGCCTTATTTCCTTTTTAAGATGATACAATTTATAACATGCGAGTTTGCTGTCTGTCCCCTCCCTTTATGTTGGTATAAAATGAACAGACATGTGGCCATGAAACAGATGGTCATAGAATTGGTTCAGTGGTTGTGAGTGTAGCAACCCAAGAGTGTCTTATCTGAAATCCCACCAGGAATGCCTGGACACAGTAGACAAAGTTTGTTCAACTGGATGCCTTAGGATGCATGCTTCCAAAACCAAAGTAGCCAAAAAGAAACCAGAATAACAGAATATCAGAACCAGAGGAACATTTGGTGGTAGTTCAGTACATCCTCCTTTTCAAGCTACAGGGGACACAGTGGAACAGAAGCAGGGATGGGCCTGCCTGCTGTGCCCAAAATTCATTGGAGATTGTTGCGATGAAGAATTTCATTAATGATGAAGGAGAAATGAACCCCCGTCAGCTTCAATTCAGGCAGGTTTATTGAAAAGGTGAAGAAACGTCTTGCAAAGCACAGCATGGCTGAGGCTTGTGGGCTGTGTCTGGGAAAATGAGCAGCCGACAGTGGCTGATGCTGCCCCTGACTCTGGGGCCGTGTGGTCTCTCGTTCCCTGAGAGCATCTCTTCTATTCTCTTGTGTCTTCCCTCAGCCTGGCTGTCTCTGTGTACTCCTCAAGACATAATTGAGCAAGGCTGTGCCAGCCCCAATGCCACCTGGCACTTTAGGTCAAATTAGAAAGGCATGACATAAACTGGCCCTTTATAATGCAGCTGTTGGAACAGCAGTTGAAAATACAGTATCTTGACTTCTGGTTTAGTACTTTATGCTGAACTTTCTTTTCTGAATATGAGCACAGACTTTGGAATGTTAGTGTCACCTAGCCTTATTAGCTAGTATTCTCCTTTTGTTTCCCCATAACATCCCCTCCTGCTTCCCACAGATCCACTCTCCACTCATTTCCATCCTGTCTTATGCCACTTGGTGCTTGTCCCTTCTAGAATGCATCCCTGGCTCCCCTGCGTACACACTTCTAGTTAGGTTTAGCAATGGAGGGCACCTGATGGAGCCTGGAAATGAGAGGAAGGTGAGGTCTGTATTTCTTCCCTCTCCCTCCCTGCTCTGGCACTGAGTATCTGGCAATAGTTGCATCTGTCTGTTACTTCAGTGGTCACTCCTCCATAGCCCCAATTCTCAGTGGGTCCCATAGCATTATTTACCTTTGTTCCTTTAGCTCCCATCAAGGAAGATCCAGAAACATTCTCCTCACCAAGGCATTAAGAAATGCACAGGTGAGGGGAACAGTGGCGTGACTGTCAAGTTCTTGTGGTACCTACCGTCTGCAAACTGGAGGTCATGGTGGGAGATGCTGCATGGATTTGCCCTTGCTGCTGTCCGTGAGAAGAACAGGGTTCTGGAAGAGTAGAGGACAGGCCGTGGGACTTGGCCATCTAGAGACAAGGCGGGAGGGATTTCCTTGAGAGGTAGGGTTATGTGGTGGTTACTAATCATTGTGAGGTGTCTGGGAATGTAATGGATGGGAAATGTAGTAAGAAATGAACTTTTGTAATAATAGAAAAGCTCTAGTTGTGAGGACAGAGACCTGATGCAGTCACCATAGTGGGAATTTATGACCTGGCATCCAGTTGAGATACCTGGAGCTTCTTGACTGATGGGAGATGGATCCCTTGAGGAAGAGTGAAGCCTTCAATGTTGCCGCAAGTGTATGCTGTCAATCTTCCTTCAGGCCTCCCCCTGAAGGACCTGAAGCCATTTATGTGGGTGACTGAGGAAAGGGAAATACTCAGAGCTTCAGTGGCTTGTTAGATTCTGGCTCTGAAGAATGGTAACCTAAGGACACCTGTGGTGGCCATGAAAATGCACTACTTGCATCTCCAGCAGCAGGAGGCCTAATGAATCAACAGCCCAGGCTGCTACACTCCGAATTGAAGACTTGGTGACATTTCCCCCGAGTCTGTACTAGCCCATGATGAGGAAAGCCTCATATCAAGTCCTCCCAACAGAACACCCCTGATGACTGATGAGGATGTCGAAGCTGTTTTCCTGTGGCAGCTGTGACTTTCTTTCTTCAAAGTCTGTTTTGTTCATACACATTAACTGATTTGTATAAAATAGGAGAATAAATGCCTAGATTCCCATGAGTCCATCTTTTATTGATAAACTCTAGTTCTGAGGACAGAAGCTTGATGGAGTCAGTATAGTGGGAATTTATAACTTGGCATCCAGTTCAGAGACTTGGATCTTCTTGACTGAGAGGAGATTGGGTCCCTCTGGGGAACAAAGAAGCCTTCAATGTTGTTTCAAGTGTATCCTGTAAATCTTCCTCTAGGCCTTCCCAGAGGGACCTGCTATATGACTTATGATCCAGTGACCCCAAATTCAGAGTGTTCTCATCTACTCTGAAGAATGCAATATCTTACTCCTCTGGTTTCAACCTAGTACCAATATTTGTGTGTAGCTATGCACCTTAATAGACCAAAACTAATTAGATGAGGAATGGTAGACCCAAGTCAACCATACAGGCATCAACCATATCAGCATACAGGCATCCCTCTCCCACCGTTTCATTTTTGTCCCCACTCCAACGTCTTCTCCATTTTGTTTGTATTAATTTTCTATTGCTGCGTGCTAAATTACTGCTAGCTTTTACAGGCTTAAAATAAGACTGATTTATTTTCTTGCAGTATCCACAGATGAGAAGTTGAGGCCTGGATTAGCTGGGTCTTCTTCTCAGGGCCTCACAGGCTGAAATTAGGCTGGGTTTTTTTCTGGAGTTTCTGGGGAAGAACTTGCTCTGTAGTTTCCTCAGGTTGTCAGCTGAGTTCAGTTCCTTGTGACTGTAGAACTGAGATCTCTGTTTTCTTGCTGACTGTCAGCCAGGGGCCTCTCGCTGCTCCTGGAGGCGTCCCATGTTCCCAATACATGCTTCCTCCAGCCAGAAGAGGAGACTCGCCCTTTATGGAAACCCTCCTTCACTTCACATCTCTCCAGGAAGACCTCAGTCCCTCCAAAGAACTCACCTTCATTAGGTCAAGCTCATAAGATCATCTCTCTATATTAAATTTGACTGATCTGAGATCTCGATTATATCTGCTAACTTGTTTTTGCCATAAATTGTAACACCATCACAGGAGTGATGTCACTGGCCTTTATCTACAGTCAGGAAGAAGTGATTATATGAGAACAAAGATCACTGGGGGTCATCTTAGGATTCGACCATAATATTTTAAAGACACAGTAATTAAAAGAGTATAACAGATTTCTGGTTGTTTCTGCTAGAATAAATCATATTAGATTAATCCTGCCTCCATAAACAACCATAAAATTGTTTTCAGACAGTGGACAACAGGCAGTACAACAGGAAACTTAAGGGGGGAGCCCCATGATTTCCTAGTTCTTTAGGGAGAATTTTTCAGCAGCTGCGTCGTGGGCTGGAGTCCACTCAGAGCAGGACAGCCCCACTGAGGTGAGAAGGCAGAGATGAGAGTTCAAGTCCACTGAAGCAACTGCAGTCTGTGGGGCAGGGCAGCAATGAGGAGACAGCTGTTCAGAGGGGCAGCTGTCGAAGTCCATGAGGGGTTCCATGTGCATACTTATCAAGGACGGGACTGTACCTGCACAAGGAAAAGACAAACAGATTTAACAGAGGGGTGGCTGCTATCAAATTGAGTTTGGACCAGAGGTAGTTGAGGTGGAGGAGGGTTGGGGAATGGATGATGGAGTTTCTGCCATCCAGGGTGGGAAGAACTCACACACACCTCATTAGCACCCGGGTATCCAACTGAGACACTAGAATGACTGTGCTTTAGGAATAAGTGTCACACTTTACAGTAAGGCCTATTCTAGACCAACCCTAGTAAAGCCTAAAACCAAACCCTGACAAAATCCACAAAGCGGTGGATTGGGGATTGCCAAATTAGAGGGTCTTGGGAAATGCTGTGGGTTTTCCATGCGTTCATTTTAATAAAACATAAACCAAGTCCACATAAGTCCAAAGTGATCAGACAGTAATTTTCCTGCCCACTAGAACAAAGTTAATTCACACAATCAATGACACAAGCTAGTCAAGTTGACATTTAAGCAAAATACATCTAAGAATAGCTAACAAATAACTCTTCTCAAACTCACATAGAACATTCACCAAGATAAATCACATATACTGAGGAATCCTTAGTATTTTCTGTCATGTCTCTTTGACTTGTGTATACTGTGCTCAAGCTCTTAAAATTATACACTTTAATTATACACATTAATATACTTTATTATACTTTAATCTCAATTGCATGTAATTTATATTTCGATATATTTGTTAAATTTTATAATTAAAAAAACTGTCCTGGCTTGATTCAAGAAATCTTTTTTATATTTAAAAAATATAATTTTGTATATTATCAGGGCAAAAGAGAAAAACCGTATGATAACCTTATCATACACAGTAAAAGCATTTGGCAAAATTGAAAACTTTTTTCATGATTTTTATAAAAACAAATCCCAGAAAACTCTCAACATGATAAAAACAGAAGGCAACACTTCCAACCCCGTTAAGGATAGATTTGAAAAAAACTCACAGGTAACATCATATTAAATGGCATAAAATTGAATGCTTTTCTATTAAATCAGAAAAAAAAGTAGAATATCTGTTGGTACGCTTTCAATTCAGCATTATACTAGAGATCTAAATGCAATAAGGTAAGAAAAATAAAAGTATTGAAAAGATTGAAAAGGAAGAATTGAAATTGTCTTTATTCACAGATAATGGCTGTGTATGTTAATAATCCCAGAAATCTACAAAAATCTACCAAAAGTAATTAGTGAGTTTGATAATGTCACAGAATATAAGCTCAATATAAGTAGTCTTGTGTATTTCTGTATATTAGCAACGAGCATTTGGAAAAGGAAGTAAAAAACAGTGTCATTTAAAGTAACATCTAAATACATGTTTTCTTAGAAATAAATTCAACAGGCTGGGCGCAGTGGCTCACACTTATAATCTTAGCACTTTGGGAGGCTGAGGTGGGCAGACCATGAGGTCAAGAGATTGAGACCATCATGCGTAACATGGTGAAACCCAGTCTCTACTAAAAATGCAAAAAATTAGCTCGGTGTGGTGGCATGTACCTGTAGTCCCAGCTACTGGGGAGGCTGAGACAGGAGGATCACTTGAACCTGGGAGGCAGAGGTTGCAGCGAGCCAAGATTGCATCACTGCACTCTAGCCTGGGTAACAGAGCAAGATTCTGTCTCAAAAAAAAAAAAAAAAAAAAAAAAAGGAAAGAGAGAGGGAGGTAAGGAGGGAGGGAGAGAAGAAAGAAAGAAAATCAACAAAATTTATGTATGGCAAGTACACCAAAAACTACAAAAAATTGCTTTAAGAAATTATGAAAGAACTCAATTAGTGAGGAGATAAACCTTGTCATGGATCAGAAGAGTTATGTTTAAAAAGTCAGCTTTTCATCAGTTGATTTCCAGATCCAATGCAATTCTAATAAAAATTCCAAGCAGCATTGTGGTAGAAAATTACAAGTTGATTCTACTATTTATATGGTAATGTCAATGATCAAGAATAATAAAGGAGCAATATTATAAGAGAATAATGGTGAATGAATTCACTACCTATTTCCAGAATTACTCTGCAGCTATGAAAATCATGGGTTTTGTTGAAAAAAAAAAAAAGAATATATATCAGTGGAAGGGAAGAGAGAATCCAGAAATAGATACTCACATATATGTCTAATTAATGATTCTTAGGACATATGTATGTATACAAACCCACACACACACACACATATGTGACCTAGGGAAATTTTCCAATCTTTCTGAGTTTGTTTTCTCATCGGGAACAAGATAATACCTAAGTAACAGGCTAGTTCATAGATTTAAATATGATCCCGTGGCAGAGGACATGAACCATAATGAATTGTTAAGAATATATTTACACTGAACTCCCCTTTATCCATGTGAAAATTGTAGACAAACAACAATTGGCAAAGAATTGACAGAATGTTCTAAGATAAATGTTATTTATTCCTTTGTTTCTGGAAAGAAGTCACACATACAGTAAAAATAATTAGAGAGGACCTAGTTCATATTGAACAATCTTCTCCAAACCCTGAAACAGGTCTACTTTCTAACACCAGAGATGTCTTGACTGAGTCCAACCCCTGCAATCTCCTCTGTCTGGAATAGACAGAGGAAGTTTGCTCCAGCCTTAGAACAGCATGGGCTGGCAAGCGTTCTCAGAGAGGCTCTCAGCTTCAACTCTAAAGGGCCTGAGGAATATGTGCAACCGGGTTGGGTTAAGGCCAAGCTGACCCACAGGACCAGGGCTCTCACCAGCGCCAAAGTCAGTGGAAGGGTATCAGTCCCCAGAGCTCTGTTACAGGCCATGGATGCTCCATGGAGGGATGGTGAGCATATGAATAACTATCAGGAGAAACATTAGTAATGGACAGGAGGCATAAATAAACCATGTCCACCCTCCTCTACAACCCAGGAAAGTTCTCCTTCAAAAAGCGACGTCTTGAAGAAAACAGGTACAAATCTTTGTGACTTTGGATTAGACATTTTTTAAGTAGGCACAAACAATCCAAAAATAGATGGAGAAATGGACTTCATTAAAATGAAAACTTATATGCTTCAAAGGACACTGTCAAGGAAGTGAAAAGATAATCCACATAATGGGAGAACTATTTCCAAATTATATATTTGACACAGATCTAGTACCTAGAGTATATAAGGAATTCATATAACTGAGCAAAAAACGACAACCAACCAAATTTAACAATGGGAAAAAAACTGTGAGTAGAGGTTTCTCTAAGGAAACACACAAATGGCCAAGAAGCACATGCTAAGATGTTCAATATTTTTCATCATTAGGAAAATGTAAATTTAAACCAAAATGAGATACCACTTCACACCCACTACCATGACTTAAGAAAAAAATAAAGACAATACATGTTTGGAAAGTTATGGAGAATATGGAATTCTCATATATTACGGTTGGGAATGTAAAATGGCATAGCTACTGAATTTGGTGAACAGTGTGAGTTCCTCAAAAAGTTTAACAACAACAACAACAACAACAAAAGCATAAAGTGAAATATGATGCAGCAATTGCACTCCTAGGCTTATAACCAAGAAAATGAAAAACAGGTGTTCACTCAAAAACTTGTACAAAGCTGTCCATAGCAGCATTATTCTTAATAGTTAAAAAGTGGAAACATCTTAAACCACCATCAGTTGATGAATGAACAAAATGTGATGTAACCATATAGTGGCATATTATTGGGCCATAAAAGTTCATGTACTGATACAGGTTACGAAGGATGAAACTTGAGAACAGTATGCTAAGAAACAGATGGAAAATGTCACAGTTTGTTATTCCATATGGAGGAAGTGCCCAGAACAAGTACATCTATATCTAGAGAAAGTAGATTAGTGGTTGTCAGAGACAGCAAGCAGGGGGGAATTGAAGAGTGACTGCCCGTAGGTACAGGCATGGTTTTTGGCATTATGAAAATATTCTGGAATGAGGTAGTGGTGATGGATGTGAAACTTTTGGAATACGGTAAAAGACTGAAATATGTGGTTAAAGTGGTGAATTTTGTGATATATGAATTATACTATAGAAATAATAATAACAGTAATAAAGCAAGGTGTCTTTCCAGATCTCCATGTCCTGTATTTAAAAAAAAAAAAAAAAAAGAAGAAGAAAAAGGAAAAAAAAAAAGCATTTCAGGCCAGGCTCAGTGGCTCACTTCTGTAATCCCAGCACTTTTGGAGGCCTAGGTGGGAGGATCGCTTGAGGCCAGAAGTTCAAAACCAGCCTTAGCAACATAGCAAGACCTTGTCTCTATGAAAAATAAAAAATTAGCCAGAAATGGTGATGTGTGCCTAGAGTTCCAACTACTTGGGAAGCCGAGATAGGAGGATTGCTTGAGCCCAGGATTTCGAGGTTGCAGTGATCTATAATCACCAGTGCACTCCAGCCTGGGTGATAGAACAAGACCCTGTCTCAAAAAGGAAAGAAGAAGAAGAAAAAAAAGGATCTCACTTTAATAGTAAGTGACCAGAATGTGATGCTGGCAGCATGTTGTGAGGAAATGTATTAGATGAAAGAAGTTAAATTCCAGAAGTTTTCCTTTTTTCAGAAATGGGGTATGAGGGAGCAAAACATGTACTTGGAAGGAACTAACCCAGCTGGATTGGAAAATGTGAGAAGGGGGTGGGGAAAAGGCTGCTCCACCTGAGATCTGGCTCCAGGACTTACAGCAAGGGGAACTTGGACAAGTTACAGACTCTCTGTGCCTCAGTTTCTTCATCAGCAAAACACAAAGAATCATCCCATCAACTGTAAGGTCAGTGCTATCAGTGGGTCCCCAAATTGAGTGCACAAATCTAAGGTTTGTGCTTCAACTTCAAAAACTCAAACTAATAACAAACTTGGCCTTATGAGAAATCATAAGTATTTTTCTATTTCCATGAGAATTTAATCTCAAAACAGGAATCAGAAAAATATTAAGTCCAAGGTATAACACCTAAACCATTGCTCATATTGATTCTTTCTAAATAGAACAAAGTGTAAAATCATCTCCATAAAACATACACTGTGGTTATAAAAAGGCAAAAGTCTTAGTGAGAATCATTGGTATTCCATAGAAGAGTGAATTAAACACAGCCAAGGGAAGACCCAAGTCTCATACTTCTCTTGTATATTCCAAAGTTTCAGGGAAATTCCAGGTGATAGAGGTTATTTCTCATACTGTTAAAGCAGGGTTTCAGACACTTGGGAATTTTGGTCCCAGTACTCTAGGAGGGCACACCTCTGTCCTGGAAAATAATCCAGGTATGTATATTCTTCCTGTGACTCATTCTGGTCATTCTTCCAGCATCACAAAAACCAAAAAATGGAAATATGTCCACACACATGCTTTGCTATCCCTCTTCTTCAGGTTTCTTACCTGTTAACGTATGGATAATAGCATTACCTTAAGGATTATGGTGAAGATACAACGTCCAAATATGAGCACAGTTTTGAGCAAAATGCCTTGTATGAATTGGTCAGTGAATATCTACTAAATAATTATGTGAATATTTACTGAATTATGTGGATCCTATGAATAATGACTGAATAATGACTGAGATTGCTTTTATTGGCAGTGCTGAAAACTCATCCCTGTGTGACCTCAAGTAAGCCATGTAACTTTGTGAACCTGCAGTTTCATCATTTTTAAAATGAAGAAACTTGACAGATTTTCATCATGACACAGAACGTCAGGTCTCCCAGACCCCGGAAAATACATTTACTTAAAGCTGTTGATACGTCTCAAAGCAGTATCCTTACAGTGCCACTGGAGGACAGTGCGGGCTGCAGTGAGGCACCCCTTCAAACGGGATTGATCCAGTCCTCGTTCCTTCACTTCCACATGAATGCTGAGTGGCCCAGGATCACACCCAGTGCACCCACAAGTCAGGCAAGTCCAGCAGCCAATCCTAGGAGACCTGGGCTACAGAACAGTCTCCCAAGTTCCAGGCTCACAAAACCTTGGTGGGGATGGAAGTTGAGAAAGTGAGGAGATGGCTCAGGGGATTGCTCTTTCCTACTCATTTCTCTCATCTCAAACTCACCTTCTGCTGCACCACTGAGGATCACTAACCAACCCTGACCATAACCTCGATCTTGCCATGTTCTGTTAGTGAAATGAAACCAAAAATGAATGATGTTAGTCCAACTCAACAAAATATGTATCAAAACATATTCCATAAGAGCCGCTCATGGCCCTGTTCTTTCCAGTATATGGGAAAACAAAAGGGAAACAACCAAATAGCATCAGGTTTATGAAACTTCCTAAGATAGATGGTCATACATGTTTTTAGGAGATCTCTATATACGTGAGTTTGATCACTTGATCCCTTGAAAAGAGCTCTTGAGGCACTAGAATGACATCCACAATTGACAAGTATGAAATGTGGTGCTCAGTGCCATGAAAATACGAATCAACCCACATAGAGGAAGAGCTTTGGACATAGGGATGTCAAACTGGTCTAGAGTGTAGTGAAAGTCAAGATGCTTTTCTTACTGGTGCCCCAGTAAGAAAAAAGAAGTCAACATAACAATGAGATGCAGCAAGAATAATACTGAGACAGGAAAGAAAACATTTTAAAAAAATGAATTATTCATTCACTTTCTAGTGGATACAGAAAAAACTGCAGAAGATGCAGAGGATATCAGTGCAGGCTAAAAGTTCCATATTTTACACTTGCAGAAAAGGCTTAAGATCTGTTTTAACTGGGAGCAGGTGGGGTGACTTCATGACTGCCATTTAGAAAATATAACCTTTTGGGAAACTGTTTCTGCCTTGATGATGTTGTACAGACAAGAGATAAACAGTGAGGAATGTGCTTAGATGTATTGGGAAAGAGATGGTCTGTGGCATTGTCACAAAGGTATGTGAATATTGAGAGTGAATGCTGAAGGAATGAGCCCATTGGTGGTGACCCTCAGGTGAGACCAGGGTGCCTGTGTTTCAGCCAAGCCAGGGCAATTGGAACGCAGGCTCCTAAGATTCCATGACACCCCCAGCTTCTAATTCTGTTATTGCAACTGCAGACCGTTACCTGGCACGCTGGCCACAATCTTCCTCACTCTTGTGAGACTCTGAGCGACTGGCAGTGCCTTAGCTCTGAACTCAGACACCTCGAACCTTGTTTTTGTGGTTAAGGATCCTAAAGTGCTGTGGGGACTGATCTCGTTTTTCTCAACAGTAAGTTAAGAATTTCGGTTACAGACATCCCTCAGTCCTGATTCAACCTATTTGATTTCACCGGTTTGTAACCCATCATGTGTTTGGGTTTCTTCTCCCCAGTCCCTGACTCCACGTCTTCTGCCACACACGTCAGCATGGTGGTATTTGCGGGCCCTTGGTCCAGTAAGAAGGCAGAGATGAACACTGTAGAAATCAACGAGAAATTGCGCCCCCAGCGGACAGAGAAGAAACATCAGTTCATAAACACCAAAGAGAAATTTCTTGTAACTCAAGTGGCCTACTTTCTGGCCAAGGGGCAGAACAGTTACAGTAAGTCCCATAGGCTCACCATCACGAAAGTGATGAATGATGTCCTGTCTTCTCTCTGAGAAACTGAATTCTCTCTCCATCAGAAATAATTTAATCCTTCCCTTACTTCTAGGAAAATAGAAATGGGTATTTTCACATTTTGTTAATGTTGGAAGACAGAGGTACCAAAGTATTTTGAAACTTTCCCTGTTTACAGTCAGGTGGGGATGGACCTAGAGGTAGAATAGCAGTTATTGATTTCGGATGCAGGCCCAGAACCACCTGTTTTCTCCAAGAGGCTAAATCATGTTTTCAAGAATCCTCTCTGTACCATATAAGATCCGGCAGACAAATGACATCTAGTCTGTTGTTCTAAATGTCTGGGACTAGTGAACTTTTATTCAGTTCAAGCTTCTGTTGAGGCCCAATAGGCAAAGCTCTGTTCTAGGGACCCTGAGGGAAATTTGTTGATAGTACACAGTACCCACTATGTGGGGCCTCAAGAGGAGTCTGCTCCTAATAGAACCTGTGGTATCTATAACCAACACCATCAAGAGCAGGGAGTAGGGGCCGTACAAAGTGGCTCAGTCCTGTAATCCCAGCACTTTGGGAGGCTGAGGCGGGTGGATCACGAGGTCAGGAGTTTGAGATCAGCCTGGGCAACATGCAGAAACCCCGTCTCTACTAAAATTACAAAAATTACGTGGGCATGGTGGTGGGCACCTGTAATTCTAGCTACTCGGGAGGCTGAGGCAGGGGAATCCTTTGAACCTAGGAGACAGAGGTTGCAGTGAGCCAAGATCACGCCATTGCACTCCAGCCTGGGCGACAGGGCAAGACTCGTCAAAAAAAAAAAAAAAAAAAAAAGAATAAAAGAAAATTAAAGAAAAGAAAAGAAAAAGCAGAGAGTACCCTGGTGAGAGGGAAGTCCTGCTTCCTCGGGCACAGGCTTTTGTTCCTAAAGAGGAAGAAAGATCGCACCCGAGAATGTGTGGAAGTAGTAGTGCAGTGTGCAGAGCAGGAACCCTGAGTCTGTCTCCTGGGCTGCATGCAACTTCCTTGTCCTGTCTGTCCCTCAGTTTCCTCATCTGTTCATAGGGTGCTACAGTAATACCTACCTCTGTAAATTGCTGCAATGAGTTACATGAGTTATTTCTTGTCAATCTCTTGGAACATTTATTGGCACAGAAAACACTATCTATTAGTTCTTCATTCTTCTGTTTGTAAATTAACACAAACTTTGTTAGTATTAGGGCATATTTCCTTCATAGTCTTGTGGTCTTATGTCTCATACTTTATGTTTCTGTTATGATTGTTAAAATCATATCTGCAGATATGATTTAAAAATCAAAGATTTTTAAGATCTTTGACATATTTGTCCTTGAAATTCCCAAACAGAAACCATCAGTCCCATAGTCCTAGGGGCCTTCCCAACTGTCCAAGAAATCTCTACTTCATGCCCCAGTGCAGTGTTTTGGAGGAGAGGCTACAAGGCTTGGGGAAGTGGCCCCGCATGCAGAGTCACACCTCAGGGGCTGTGAATTCTGACTCCACTTTATTGTGATTGAATCATCTTGTCAACTTCCTTGATGTGCCCTTGAGTTTCGGTTTGTTTGTCTCTAAATTTTGGAGGATGAGATGCCAGAAAGTCGGGAGACTGAAGAGTAAAGGGGTGGAAATCCCTGCCTAGAGCCTGGTACTGGGGTCATTTATGTCCTTGGGATGGACCTGGCTCCTGCCCTGTAGGCAGTGACCACCGCTGTGTGTCCAGCTTTTCACTGAAGCCGGTGTGTCTGTCTTTTCTCAGACTATGAAGAGTGCAAAGACCTCCTAAAATCTATGCTGCGGGATGAGTTTCAGTTGAAGGAGGAGAAGCTTGCAGAGCAGCTCGGGCAAGCTGAGGAGCTCAGGTGAGGGGGTCCTATGCAGGCAGGTGGGCAGGTGTGTAAATCTCTGAAGTACAGCCGCACGGCGGGGTGAAGTCAGAGCTAAGCTGGGTCTGGGGAAGGGCAGGAATTGCCATGGCAGGCTCACAACACACAAAGATTTATGAAACAGAGAACAAGGATAATAATAAGTTATGGGTTGCAGTTGTTTCTCAGAGCCTTGGTTTCTCTTTTTGAAAGAAGTAATTGTTGAGGTGAGATTTGCATAACACAAAATTAACTAAAGAAGTGGGAACCACCCAACAGCATTGAGTGTACTCAAAATGGTGTGCCATCACCACCCCACTTACCCTTAGTCAGAATCACCTCCTGACTGACTGCGGCTTCTCATCCTTTCGGTCAATCAGTGTTGCCTTCTGGAGCCTGTCATTCTTTTCTTCTTTCATCTTTTCGACTGGTCCCCTCTGCACCAGGCCTCATTTCTGTCCATGGCTTTGCATCTAGAGACTGCGAGATGCACTATATGTATTTTCACATGGAAATGTCCATGGCCAGAGTGAGGAACTGAAAGGATGAATGTCTTTTTGAAACTGAATAAGGAAGACACCTACTTTTGTTTACAGAAGGGAAAGATGAATAGAACATTGTCGAGGATCTTATAGGAGCCCTCTCTGATATAGACGAAGCCTGTAAACCATGTTTTGTTCTTTCTCTTGGCCACAGACATTTGAAATATGTGCTGACCTTCTCCTTGGAGGTCTTCTTGAGGACATTGTCTCAGAAATCTCTGTTGCAATATTCGAACTGATCACTCACCCCTTTCCACTGTTCAATTTTCTCTACCATATCACCTTAGGCAATATAAAGTCCTGGTTCAGTCTCAGGAACGAGAGCTGAGCCAGTTAAGGGAGAAGTTGCGGGAAGGGAGAGATGCCTCCCGTGCATTGAATCAGCATCTCCAGGCCCTCCTCACTGCGGATGAGCCGGCCACGTCCCAGGGGAGGGACCTCCGAGAACAGCTGGCCGAGGGCTGTAGGCTGGCACAGCACCTCGTCCGAAAGCTCACCGCAGGTAAGGTTTCCATAGGACCTGATGACCCAGAACCCCAGGCTTATGAGAGACTCCAGACCTCCGTACTTTCACAATGACAGTTGTATCGGTGGTGTTTTTTTCCACTAAACATATGTGGCCATGACATGACCAGGACTTCCTGGGTGAGGTCAGAGATGGGAAACCCTGCAACCCATGGGGTTGGAGGTCACAGTATTGGGAATGTCCCTCTTTCCTTGATGGAAGATAGTCTTTGGAGCCAGAGGCAACATCTTTCTAGTTGTAAAGGAGAGGAAGGAGGCTGTCACAGGAGGGTGCTTGTTAGAGTGAAAAGAGCTCTGGACTAAGAATGAAGGTTCCCAGGCTGTCTCTTTGGCAATGTTCTTAGTAAGTGTCGGTGAGTGAGTCATTTTTCCCTCGTGAGAGTCTCTCTCTCCATCTGCAAAGGCAGGCACAGTGTCTCTTGCAAGGTTCTGAAGCATCCAAATGTGGGAACACTTACGACTGCTTTTGAAAATGACATAAAGCCCTTCGCCGTGTGGTGTTGGGGAAGGCACTTGAAATGGGAGCATTTGGTTGTAGGAGGTGATTCAGACTGGTGCACTCCCCATGGAGAGCATGTCCCTGAATAACATAGGAGAAGCCACATGGAGGGCCTGTGAAGTCTCCTGATACATAGAGGACTGTGGGGCCAGTTTGTCCTCTCCTAAGAGAAAGAATTAGGTTCGAAATGCGAAGTGTGACAGGACACCAAGCCTGTGCCTGGGAATCAGATTTGTGGTGGGATGATGGAGACAGCTGCCAAAGGGCTGAGAGAGGCCGCGCAAGTCCCCAGTGATATAGGCAACAAAGGGTCTTTTCAATATTTGGTGACATCTTGATGGTGGCCCTCCAGAGCAGAAATGCATTGCCTGATGGAACAGGAAACCATGCCAGGGCATTTTGTTAAAGTAAAACATGAGGGCTTTCAGTTGAATGGTGACCCATGCCTAGATGTTCATATCTCTGTGCACATTGGGCTGACTGTGCTTGTAGAGTGTGAAGTGGGAAATATCTGAACGAACACTTCTGTATTTACAGAAAATGATGAAGATAACGATGAAGATGTTAAAGTTGAGGAGGCTGAGAAAGTACAGGAGTCATGTGCCCCCAGGTAACCCTGAATAATCAGGAGCAAGTAATGGATTTTGACATATATAAAAGGTCTAAGAGACACACCCTGTCTGGCATCTATGATGGGCCAAAAGCCTGTATTCCCTTGTCCACAGTATGTGAAATTCAACCCAACTTAGACACAGGGTGTGGCAGCTGTTGTGTTCCTCTGTGTGTGGCAAGTGTGATGTCTGTACTGTACAGGGATAGCTGAGTCTTCTTCTTTCTCAGCTCCTATCTGTCCAGTGAAAAGAACAGCAGTTGCTCTCTTCCTCTCGGTCTCCCATGGCAGCCATGCTGTGTTGCTGAGAGAAGAGGATTGCCTGTTCCCTCTTAAAGGGAGCCTCTGGTTTGCTTTCTGTGACCACTCTCCTAATGCCTCCTGTCAAAACCGGCTAGGACTCCCTGGGGTCCAATCCCTCTGTGTTTAATCTTCTAGCATCTCTATCTCACCTCATCAGGGAGGTGTGGAAGGCTGAAGAAAAGCAAGTCCCTGAGAACTCAGTGGAGGAATGTACTGTCACTTGTTCAAATACCTATGGCCCTTCTGAATCCAAGCAGCCTCAAAAGAACTCCAAAATCACATTTGAGGAAGACCAAGTGGACTCGACTCTGCTTATAGACCATGGATTGTCTCCTGATGGATGGCAGGATGCTCTAAACCTTGTCCCAGGTAGCCTCTGTTTTCCTTGTGTCTCATACCTTTTCTAGGCTACGGAAGATCCATTCTGAGTACAGGCTGTATAGGTACATTTTGGTTTACTCAGAAACTAGGATGGAGCTAGGTGCAGTGACTGACACATATATTCGCAGCACTTTGGGGGACCCAAGTGGGAGGATCATTTGAATTCAGGAGTTCAAGAGCAGGCTGGACAATATGGTGAAACCCATCTTTACAAAGAATACAAAACATTAGCCAGGCATGTTCCTTTGCCCTATAGTCCCAACTGCTCAGGAGGCTTAGGTGCAAGGATTGGCTCAGATGATCCTCCCACTCTCATTCACTTTTCTCAGGCTAGACTCTCTCTTGTTTTCTTTGGCTTGTCTTAGCTGTTAATAAGAAGTCTCTGGCCAGGGTCGCTGCCTCACATCTGTAATCCCAGAACTTTGGGAGGGTGGGGTGGGCAGATCACCTGAGGTCAGGAGTTCGAAAGCAGCCTGGCCAACATGGCAAAATTGCATCTCTACTAAAAATACAAAAAATAGCTAGCATGGTGGTTTGTGCCTGTAATCCCAGCTACTTGGGAAGCTGAGGCACGAAAATCACTTGAACCCAGGAGGTAGAGGTTGCAGTGAGCTGAGATCGTGCCACTGCACTCCAGCCTGGGCAACAGAGTGAGACTCCCTCTCCAGCAAAACATAAAAAACCAAAACCAACCAACCAGTCAAACGAAAAATTTAATGAAACAAAAAACAATCTCTTGAGCTACACAGAAACATTGGCCACTCATGGGGTAAAAAGCTCAGAGCCCAGCCTTGCTTTATGGAAACTTCTAAGCAAGAAAAGGGTGGAAGTGTTTGTGTCCTGGTTTCAAGGTGACTGCGTAGCTCAGACAAGTTGACTTAAAGGAGATCAAGAGTGGAGATGAGAAGAGTGAAACCAGGGAAACAGCATCTTCAAATCAGTGGACAAGGCTGTCAGTGACATCCGTCAGTCCTGATTCAACCTATTTGATTTCACCGGTTTGTAACCCATTATGTGTTTGGGCTTTTTCTCCCCAGTCCCTGGCCCCACCTCTTCTACCACAAACGTCAGCATGGTGGTATCTGCGGGCCCTTGGTCCAGTGAGAAGTCAGAGATGAACATTCTAGAAATCAATGAGAAACTGCGCCCCCAGCAGGCAGAGAACCAACGTCAGTTCATAAACACCAAGGAGAAATACCTTGTAACTCAAGTGGCCTACTTTCTGGCCAAGGGGCAGAACAGTTACAGTAAGTTCCCTAAGCTCACCATCACAAAAGTGATGAATGATGTCCTGTCTTCTCTCTGAGAAATGGAATTCTCTCTCCATCAGAAGTAATTTAATCCTTCCTGTAGTTCTAGGAAAATACAAATGGGTATTTTCACCTTTTGTTAAAGTTGGAAGAGGGAGGTACCAAAGTATTTCAAAACCTCCATGTTTGCAGTCAGGTGGGGATGGGCCTAGAGTTAAAATCTCAGTTATGGTTTCAGACAGAGGCACAGAATGACCTGTTTTCTCCAAGATGCTAAATCATGTTTTCAAGAATCCTCTCTGTACCATATAAGATCTGGCAGAAAAATAACATCTAGTCTGTTGTTCTAAATGTCTCGAGCTAGTGAATTTTATTCAGTTCAAGCTTCTGTTGAGGCCCAATAGGCCAAGCTCTGTTCTAGGGACCCTGAGGGAAATTTGGTGATAGTACACAGTACTTGCTGTGAGGGTCGTCAAGAGGAGTCTGCTCCTAATAGAACCTGTGGTATCTATAACCGACAGCATCAAGAGCAGGGAGTAGGGGCCGTGCAAGGTGGCTCAGTCCTGTAATCCCAGCACTTTGGGAGGCTGAGGCAGGTGGATCACGAGGTCAGGAGTTTGATTCCATCCTGGGCAACGTGGAGAGACCCTGTCTCTACTAAAATTAGAAAAATTAGCTGGGTGTGGTGGCGGGCGCCTGTAATCCCAGCTACTTGGGAGGCTGAGTCCAGAGAATCCTTTGAACCCAAGATACAGAGGTTGCAGTGAGCCAAGATCATGCCATTGCACTTCAGCCTGGGCGACAGGGCAAGACTCATCAAAAAAGAAACAAACAAACAAAGCAGAGAGTAGCCTGGTGGGAGGGAAGTCCTGTTTCTTGGGGCACAGGCTTTTGTTCCTAAAGAGGAAGAAAGATGTACCCAAGAATGTGTGGAAGTAGCAGTGCAGTGTGCAGAGCAGGAACCCTGGGCCTGTCACCTGGGCTCCATCCAAGTTGCTTGTCCTGTCTGTCCCTCAGTTTCCTCATCTGTTCATAGGGTGCTACAGTAATACCTACCTCTGTAAATTGCTGCAGTGAGTTACATGAGCTATTTCTTATCAATCTCCTAGAACATTTATGGGCACAGAGTAAACACTATCTATTAGTTCTTCATTCTACTGTTTCTAAATTAACACAAACTTTGTTAGTATTTGGGCATATTTCCTTCAGAGTCTTGTGGTCTTATGTCTCATACTTTATGTTTCCGTTATGATTCTTAAAATCATATCTGCTGTTACGATTTAAAAATCAAAGATTTTTAAGATCTTTGACATCGTTGTCCTTGAAATTCCCATTAAAAGGGAAACCATCAGTCCCATAGTCCTAGGGGCCTTCCCAGCTGTCCAAGAAATCTCTACTTCATGCCCCAGTGCAGTGTTTTGGAGGAGAGGCTGCAAGGCTTGGGAAAGTGGCCCCGCATTCAGAGTCAGACCTCAGGGACTGTGAATTCTGACTCCACTTCATTGTGGTTGAATCATCTTATCAACTTCCTTGATGTGCCCTTGAGTTTCGGTTTGTTTGTCTCTAAATTTTGGAGGATGAGATGCCAGAAAGTCGGGAGACTGAAGAGTAAAGGGGTGGAAATCCCTGCCTGGAGCCTGGTATTGGGGACAGTTATGTCCTTGGGATGGACCTGGCTCCTGCCCTGTAGGCAGTGACCTCAGCAGCATGTCCAGTCTTTCACTGAGGCCAGTGTGTCTGTCTTTTCTCAGACTATGAAGAGTGCAAAGACCTCCTAAAATCTATGCTGCGGGATGAGCTTCAGTTGAAGGAGGAGAAGCTTGCAGAGCAGCTCGGGCAAGCTGAGGAGCTCAGGTGAGGGGGCCCTATGCAGGCAGGTGGGCAGGTGTGTAAATCTCGGATATATAGCATCTCGGAGGGTAGAAGTAAGAGCCAAGATGGGCCAGGGGAAGGGCAGGAATTGCTATGGCATGCTCACAATACACAGAGGTTTGTGAAACAGAGAACAAGGACAGTAATAAGTTATTGGTTGCAGTTGTTTCTCAGAGCCATGATTTCTCTTTTTGAAAGAAGTAATTGTTGAGGTGAAATTTGCATAACACATGATGAACCAAAGGAGTGGGAACCACCCAGCAGCGTTCAGTGGACTCAAAATGGTGCGCCATCACCACCCCACTTACCCATAGTCGGAATCACCTCTTGACTGACTGTGGCATCTCATCTTTGACCCAATCAGTGTTGCCTTCTGGAGCCTGTCATTCTTTTCTTGTTTAATCTTTTCAATTGGCCCCGTCTGCATTTGGCCGCATTTCTGTATATGGTTTTGTATCTAGTCACTGGAAGATAGACTATGTGTATTTTCACATGGAAATGTCCATTGCCAGAGTGAGGAGCTGAAAGGATGTCTTTTTGAAACTGAATAAGGAAGACACCTAATTTTGTTTAGAGAAGGGAAAGATGAATGGAACATCATCGAGGATCTTACAGGAGCCCTCTCTGATATGGAGGAAGCCTGTAAACCATTTTTCCTTCTTTCTCTTGGCCACAGACATTTCTTTAAACGTGTGCTGACCTTCTCCTTGGAGGTCTCCTTGAGGACATTGTCTCAGAAATCTCTGTCGCAATATTCGAACTGATCACTCACCCCTTTCCACTGTTCAATTTTCTCTACTATGTCACCTTAGGCAATATAAAGTCCTGGTTCAGTCTCAGGAACGAGAGCTGAGCCAGTTAAGGGAGAAGTTCCAGGAAGGGAGAGATGCCTCCCGCGCATTGAATCAGCGTCTCCAGGCCCTCCTCACTCTGGATGAGCTGGCCAACTCCCAGGGGCGGGACCTCCGAGAACAGCTGGCCGAGGGCTGTAGGCTGGCACAGCACCTCGTCCGACAGCTCACCACAGGTAAGGTTTCCGTAGGACCTGGAGACCCAAAACGCCAGGCTTATGAGAGACTCCCGACCTCCATACTTTCACAATGTTGTATCGGTGGTGTTTTTTCCCACTAAACATATGTGGCCCTTCCAGGACTTCCTGGGTGAGATCAGAGATGGGAAACCCATGGGTTTGGAGGTCACAGTATTGCAAATGTCCCTCCTTCCTTGGTGGAGATGGTCTTTGGAGCAAGAGGCAGCATCTCTCTAGTTATAAAGGAGAGGAAGGAGGCTGTGACAGGAGGGTTCTTGTTAGAGTGAAAAGAGCTGTAGACTTAGAATGAAGGTTCCCAGGCTGTCTCTTTGGCAATGTTCTTCATAACTGTCGGTGAGTGAGTAATTTATCCTTCTTGAGTTTCTCTGTGTCCATCGGAAAAGGCAGGCACATTGTCTCTTGCAAGGGTCTGAAGCATCTAAATGTGGGAACACATACGACTGCTTTTGAAAATGAGAAAAAGCCCCTTGCCATGTGGTGTTGGAGAAGGCACTTGACGTGGGTGTATTTGGTTGTAAGAAGTGCTTCAGATTGGTGCATTCCCCATGGAGAGCATGTCCCTGAATAACACAGCAGAAGCCACATGGAGGGCCTGTGAAGTCTCCTGAGGCATAGAGGACTGTCGGGCAAGTTTGTCCGCTCCAAAGGGAAAGAATTAGGCTCCAAATGCGAACTGTGACACAACACCAAGTCTGTGCCTGCGAATCAGATCTGTAGCAGGATGTGGGAGACAGCTGCCAAAGTCCAGAGAGAGGCTGCACACGTCCCCAGTGATATGCGGAGCAAAGGGTCTTTTCAATATTTGGTGACATCTTGATGGTGGCCCTCCAGAGCAGAAATGCATTGCCTGATGGAACAGGAAACCATGCCAGGGCATTTTGTTAAAGATAAAACATGAGAGCTTTCAGTTTAACGGTGACCCACGCCTAGATGTCCATGTCTCTGTGCACATTGGACTGACTGTGCCTGCAGAGTGTGAAGTGGGAAATATCTGAACGAACACTTCTATATTTACAGAAAATGATGCAGATGAGGATGAAGATGTTAAAGTTGATGACACTGAGTAAGTACAGTAATCATGTGCCCCAGGTAACACTGAATAATCAGGTGCAAGTAATGGGTTTTAATATATGAAAAAGGTCTAGGAGGCTCACCCTGTCTCTGGCATCTACAATGGGCCACAAGCCTGCATTCCCTTGGCCACAGTATGAGAAATTCAACCCAGCTTAGACACAGGGTGTGGCAGCTGTTGTGTTTCTGTGTGTGTGGCAAGTGTGATGTCTGTACTGTACAGGGATAGCTGAGTCTTCATCTTTCTCAGCTCCTATCTATCCAGTGAAATGAACACCGGTTGGTCTCTTCCTCTCTGTCTCCCATGGCGGCCATGCTCTGTTGCAGAGAGAAGAGGATTGCCTGTTCCCTCCTAAAAGCCTTCTGTTTGCTTTCTGTGACCACTGTCTTAATGCCTCCCGTCAAAACCTGCTAGGTCTCCCTGGGGTCCAATCCCTCTGTATTTAATCTTCTGACATCTCTATCTCACCTCATCAGGGAAGTGCGGAAGGTAGAAGAAAAGGAAGTCCCTGAGGACTCAGTGGAGGAATGTGCCATCACTTGTTCAAATACCTATGGCCCTTCTGAGTCCAATCAGCCTCACAAGAACTCCAAAGTCACATTTAAGGAAGACCAAATGGACTTGACTCTGCTTATAGACCGTGAATCGTCTCCTGATGTATGGCAGGATGCTCTAAACCTTGTTGCAGGTAGCCTCTATTTTCCTTGTGTTTCATACCTCTGTCTAGACTACGGAAGATCCATTGTGAGGACAGGCTATATGCGCACATATTGGTTTACTCAGCAACTAGGATGGAGCTAGGTGCGGTGACTCACACATATATTCGCAGCACTTTGGGAGGCCCAAGTGGGAGGATCATTTGAATTCAGGAGTTCAAGAGCAGGCTGGAGAATATGGTGAAACCCATCTTTACAATGAATACAAAACATTAGCCAGGCATGTTGCTTTGCCCTTATAGTCCCATCTGCTCAGGAGGCTTAGGTGCGAGGATTGGCTCAGATGATCCTCCCACCCTCATTCACTTTTCTCACGCTAGACTGTCTCTCGTTTTCATTGGCTTGTCTTAGCTGTTAATAAGAAGTCTCTGGCCAGGGTCGCTGGGCTCCCATCTGTAATCCCAGCACTTTGGGAGGACAAGGTGGGTGGATCACCTGAGGTCAGGAGTTCGAAAGCAGCCTGGCCAACATGGCAAAATTGCATCTCTACTAAAAATACAAAAAATAGCTGGCATGGTGGTTGGCGCCTGTAATCCCAGCTACTTGGGAAGCTGACGCATGAGAATCACTTGAACCCAGGAGGCAGAGGTTGCAGTGAGCTGAGATCGTGCCACCAGCCTGGGCGACACAGTGAGACTCCCTCTCAAACAAAACATAAAAAACCAAAACCAACCAACCAATCAAACAAAAAAATTAATGAAACAAAAAACAATCTGTTGAGCTACACAGAAACATTGACCACTCATGGGGTAAAAAGCTCAGAGCCCAGCCTTGCTTTATAGAAACTTCTAAGCAAGAAAAAAGTGGAAGTGTTTGTGTCCTGGTTTCAAGGTGACTGTGTAGCTCAGACAAGTTGACTTAAAGGAGATCAAGAGTGGAGATGAGAAGAGTGAAACCAGGGAAACAGCATCTTCAAATCAGTGGACGAGGCTGTCAGTGACATCCGTCAGTCCTGATTCAACCTATTTGATTTCACCAGTTATTAACCCATTATGTGTTTGGATTTTTTCTCCCCAGTCCCTGGCTCCACCTCTTCTACCACAAACGTCAGTATGGTGGTATCTGCGGGCCCTTGGTCCAGTGAGAAGTCAGAGATGAATACTTTAGAAGTCAATGAGAAACTGCGCCCCCAGCAGGCAGAGAACAAACATCAGTTCATAAACACCAAGGAGAAATACCTTGTAACTCAAGTGGCCTACTTTCTGGCCAAGGGGCAGAACAGTTACAGTAAGTTCCCTAAGCTCACCATCACAAAAGTGATGAATGATGTCCTGTCTTCTCTCTGAGAAACGGAATTCTCTCTCCATCAGAAGTAATGTAATACTTTCCGTACTTGTAGGAAAATAGAAATGGGTATTTTCACCTTTTGTTAAAGTTGGAAGAGAGAGGTACCAAGGTATTTCAAAACTTTCCATGTTTGCAGTCAGGTGGGGATGGGCCTAGAGTTAAAATCTCAGTTATGGTTTCAGACAGAGGCACAGAATGACCTGTTTTCTCCAAGATGCTAAATCATGTTTTCAAGAATCCTCTCTGTACCATATAAGATCTGGCAGAAAAATAACATCTAGTCTGTTGTTCTAAATGTCTCGGGCTAGTGAACTTTTATTCAGTTCAAGCTTCTGTTGAGGCCCAATAGGCCAAGCTCTGTTCTAGGGACCCTGAGGGAAATTTGGTGATAGTACAGAGTACCCGCTGTGAGGGGCATCAAGAGGAGTCTGCTCCTAATAGAACCTGTGGTATCTATAACCGACAGCATCAAAAGCAGGGAGTAGGGGCTGTGCAAGGTGGCTCAGTCCTGTAATCCCAGCACTTTGGGAGGCTGAAGCAGCTGGATCACAAGGTCAGGAGTTTGAGACCAGCCTGGGCAACATGGAGAAACCCCATCTCTACTAAAATTACAAAAATTAGCGGGGCGTGGTGGTGGGCACCTGTAATCCCAGCTACTCGGGAGGCTGAGGCAGGAGAATCCTTTGAACCCAGGATACAGAGGTTGCAGTGAGCCAAGATCATGCCATTGCACTCCAGCCTAGGCGACAGGAGAAGACTCCTCAAAGAATAAACAAAAAGGCAGAGAGTACCCTGGTGTGAGGGAAGTCCTACTCCCTGGGGAAGAAGCTTTTGTTCCTATAGAGGAAGAAAGATGTAACCAAGAATGTGTGGAAGTAGCAGTGCAGTGTGCAGGGCAGGAACCCTGGGCCTTTCACCTGGGCTCCATCCAAGTAGCTTGTCCTGTCTGTCCCTCAGTTTCTCTTTCTTCGTCTCTAAATTTTGGAGGTTGAGATGCCATAAAGTCGGGAGACTGAAGAGTAAAGTGGTGGAAATCCCTGCCTAGAGCCTTGTACTGGGGACAGTTATATCCTTCGATGGACCTGGCTCCTGCCCTGTAGGCAGTGACCACCGCTGTGTGTCCAGCTTTTCACTGAGGCCGGTGTGTCTGTCTTTTCTCAGACTATGAAGAGTGCAAAGACCTCCTAAAATCTATGCTGCGGGATGAGCTTCGGTTGAAGGAGGAGAAGCTTGCAGAGCAGCTCAGGCAAGCTGAGGAGCTCAGGTGAGGGGCCCTATGCAGGCAGGTGGGCAGGTGTGTAAATCTCTGATGTACAGCCACTCCTCTGGGTGAAGTAAGAGCTAAGCTGGGTCTGGGGAAGGGCAGGAATTGCCATGGCAGGCTTACAACACACAAAGATTTATGAAACAGAGAACAAGGATAATAATAAGTTATGGGTTGCAGTTGTTTCTCAGAGCCTTGATTTCTCTTTTTGAAAGAAGTAATTGTTGAGGTGAGATTTGCATAACACAAAATTAACTAAAGGAGTGGGAACCACCCAACAGCATTGAGTGTACTCAAAATGTTGCGCTATCACCACCCCAGTTACCCTTAGTCAGAATCACCTCCTGACTGACTGCGGCTTCTCGTCCTTTCGGTCAATCAGTGTTGCCTTCTGGAGCCTGTCATTGTTTCCTTCTTTCACCTTTTCAACTGGCCCAGTCTGCACGTGGCCTCATTTCTGTCCATGGTTTTGCATCTAGTGACTGCAAGATGCACTATGTGTATTTTCACATGGAAATGTCCATGGCCAGAGTGAGGAACTGAAAGAATGAATGTCTTTTTGAAAGTGAATAAGGAAGACCCCTACTTTTGTTTACAGAAGGGAAAGATGAATGGAGCATCGTCGAGGATCTTACAGGAGCACTCTCTGGTATAGAGGAAGCCTGTAAACCATTTTTCATTCTTACTCTTGGCCACAGACATTTCTTTAAACATGTGCTGACCTTCTCCTTGGAGGTCTCCTTGAGAACATTGTCTGAGAAATCTCTGTCGCAATATTCGATCTGATCACTCACTCCTTTCCACTGTTCAATTTTCTCTACTATCTCACCTTAGGCAATATAAAGTCCTGGTTCAGTCTCAGGAACGAGAGCTGAGCCAGTTAAGGGAGAAGTTGCGGGAAGGGAGAGATGCCTCCGGTGCATTGAATCAGCATCTCCAGGCCCTCCTCACTCCGGATGAGCCGGCCACGTCCCAGGGGAGGGACCTCCGAGAACAGCTGGCCGAGGGCTGTAGGCTGGCACAGCACCTCGTCCGAAAGCTCACCCCAGGTAAGGTTTCCATCGGATGTGATGACTGAAAACCCCAGGCTTATGAGAGACTCCAGACCTCCATACTTTCACAATGCCAGTTGCTATCGGTGGTGTTTTTTTCCACTAAACATATGTGGCCCTTCCAGGACTTCCTGGGTGAGATCAGAGATGGGAAACCCATGGAGTTGGAGGTCACAGTATTGCAAATGTCCCTCCTTCCTTGGTGGAGATGGTCTTTGGAGCCAGAGGCAACATCTCTCTAGTTGTGGAGGAGAGGAAGGAGGCTGTGACAGGAGGGTTCTTGTTAGAGTGAAAAGAGCTGTGGACTTAGAATGAAGGTTCCCAGGCTGTCTCTTTGGCAATGTTCTTACTAACTGTCGGTGAGTGAGTGATTTATCTTTCTTGAATTTCTCTCTCTCCATCAGAAAAGGCAGGCATATTGTCTCTTGCAAGGCTCTGAAACATCTAAATGTGGGAACAGTTAGGACTGCTTTTGAAAATGAGATAAAGCCCCTCGCCATGTGGTGTTGGAGAACGCGCTTGACGTGGGGGCATTTGGTGGCAGGAAGTGCTTCAGACTGGAGTACTCCCCATGGAGAGAATGTCCCTGAATAACACAGCAGAAGCCACATGGAAAGCCTGTGAAGTCTCCTGATGCATAGACGACTGTGGGGCCAGTTTGTCCTCTCCTAAGAGAAAGAATTAGGTTTGAAATGTGAACTGTGACAGGACACCAAGCCTGTGCCTGGGAATCAGATTTGTGGTGGGATGATGGAGACAGCTGCCAAAGTCCCGAGAGAGGCTGCACATGTCCCCAGTGATATGGGGAACAAAGGGTCTTTTCAATATTTGGTGACATCTTGATGGTGGCCCTCCAGATCAGAAATGCATTGCCTGATGGAACAGGAAACCATGCCAGGGCATTTTGTTAAAGATAAAACATGAGAGCTTTCAACTGAACGGTGACCCATGCCTAGATTTCCATGTCTGTGTGCACATTGGGCTGACTGTGCTTGCAGAGTGTGAAGTGGGAAATATCTGAACGAACACTTCTGTATTTACAGAAAACGGTGAAGATGAGGATGAAGATGTGAACGTTGAGGAAACTGAGAAAGTACAGGAATCATGTGCCCCCAGGTAACACTGAATAGTCAGGAGCAAGTAATGAGTTTTAACATAGGAAAAAGATCTAGGAGGCACACCCTGTCTGGCATCTAGGATGGGCCAAAAGCCTGCATTCCTTTGGCCACAGTATGTGAAATTCAACCCAATTTGACACAGGGTGTGGCAGCTGTTGTGTTTCTCTGTGTGTGGTGAGTGTCATATCTGTACCGAACAGGGATAGCTGAGTCTTCATCTTTCTCAGCTCCTATCTCTCCAGTGAAATGAACACCGGTTGGTCTCTTCCTCTCTGTCTCCCATGGCAGCCATGCTCTGTTGCAGAGAGAAGAGGATTGCCTATTCCCTCTTAAAGGGAACCTCCTGTTTGCTTTCTGTGACCACAGTCTTATTGCCTTCTGTCAAAACCAGCTAGGGCTCCCTGGGGTCCGATCCCTCTGTGTTTAATCTTCTGACATCTCTCTCCCACCTGGCTCATCAGGGAGGTGCAGAAGGCTGAAGAGAAGGAAGAACCTGAGGACTCACTGGAGGAATATTCCATCACTTGTTCAAATAGCCACAGTCCTTGTGAGTCCAAGCAGCCTCACAGCAACACCAAAATCACATTTGAGGAAGACCAAGTCAACTCACGTCTCATTGAGTCATCCTCTCATGATGAATGGGAGGATGCTGTATCCATTATCCCAGGTAACCTCTATTTTCCTTGTGTCTCATTCCTCTTTCTGTGCTGAGGAAGTATAACCCCGAAGACAGACTCTATACACACAAATTGGTTTACATAAAAATCTGCGATGGGATTCTAAACACAGATATCAGGGAGGTTTTCTGTCCTTCTCAGCTCATGTCATGCTTTTGTCTCCCGGTCCCCAGTGTGAAGTTACTGGACCCCAGGCACGTGTGACAATTTCATAGTCACCTGAGTTCAGGAGGTGCATGGGAAGTAACTGTGAGGCTTCCTAGCTTCAATTCAGTATCTCTTGTCACCTGTGATTAAGTCATGTGTCCCCAAACAATGTCCATGGAGTTTCTATGCCTTTTGAAGGAGATTGGCAGCCTTGCCTTTGTATTTGGATATATTGCTCCCCAGGCTTCACTACTCTCAGCTTTAATCTTGATCTATTTTAAGTCAGCTTGGTTAGCTGCACAGTCCCATTGAAATGTGGACGGAAACTTTTCTTGTTTAGTTTGCTGATACAGTTCCATAAAGCAAGGCTGGACCCTGGTTCTCCACCCCATCAATGCAATAGCTGATCCAGTGTTTCTTTGTAGCATCATAGATTGTTGTTGTTGGTGGCGGTGGTGGGTTTTTTTTGGCGATGGAGTCTTGCTCTGTCACCCAGGGTGGAGTGCAGTGGCACCATCTTGGCTTGATGCAACCTCCGCCTCCCAGATTGAAGTGATTCTCCTGCCTCAGCATCTTGAGTAGCTGGTACCACAGGTACACACAACCACATCTGGCTAATTTTTGTATTTTTAGTAGAGATGGGGTTTCCCCATATTGGCCAGGTTCATCTTGAACTCATGACCTCAAATGATTCACCTGCCTTGGCCTCCCGAATCACAGATTCTTTTTAAAGCAAGAGTTGTTAGAATGCGTCCATCAGTTGAACATTTAATGTCCATGGTACCTGATGATATAAGTCAGTATTGCAGCAACACTCCTAGAAAATTGTTCGACTAATTTTTGGAGATTTTGGGGGGAAATTTTTATTTTCTTTGCATAGACTGAGGCAGGGAATATGGCATTATAGTCTACCCACAGAGGGAAATTTTGGCCTGTGGGACTGGAAAGCAGGGTCATCTACTTCTCACCAGACTTAATCTAGACCACCCTAGAATATTCATGTCAGAATCCATGTTCTTGCCCTGAGAATAGTTGGGTCCTTGTGCTATGACTGGACAGTGATTTGGTCATATGTGAAGTGTGAATTGCTTAATGTGACCTGCTTCTCTGAATGTATTTACAGAAAATGAAAGTGATCATGAAGAGGAGGAAGAAAAAGGACCAGTGTCTCCCAGGTAATGCTGTGGAATTGTGAGCTGTGAATTTAGTAGTGACACCTGGAGATTGTAGATTTAGGGAAAACGAGGAAGCGATGAATAGAACGATTTCTTTCATTCACTCAGCTACAAATTGTCCTTATTAACAATGTTGTGCATTATTTGTGGCACTTGTATTGGTTTTAATTTCATAGTCCTCTCAAGATAAGTACTTGCAATCAGTTGAGCCAGGTGAACTAGCCAAAGAGGGATATCTTGTTCATCTTTTCAAAAAACCAGATCCTGGATTCCTGGAGGTTTTTTTTTTTTTTTTTTTTTTTTTTTTTTGAGACAGAGTCTCGCTCTGTCACCCAGGCTGGAGTGCAGTGGCCGAATCTCAGCTCACTGCAAGCTCTGCCTCCTGGGTTCACACCATTCTCCTACCTCAGCCTCCCAAGTAGCTGGAACTACAGGCGCCCGCCACCTCTCCCAGCTAGTTCTTTATATTTTTTAGTAGAGACCAGGTTTCACCATGTTAGCCAGAATGGTCTCGATCTCCTGACCTCATGATCCGCCCGTCTCGGCCTCCCAAAGTGCTGGGATTACAGGCTTGAGGCACCACGCCTGGCCCATTGATTTTTTTGAAGGATTTTTTGTGTCTCTGTCAGTTCTGCTCTGATCTTAGTTATTTCTTGCTTTGTGCTAGCTTTTGAATTTGTTTGCTCTTGCTTCTCTAGTTGTTTTAATTGTGATTTTAGGGTGTTGATTTTAGATCTTTCCTTTCTCTTGTGGGCATTTAATGCTAGAAATTTCCCTCTCCATACTGCTTTGAATGTGTCCCAGAGATTCTGGTATGTTGTGTCGTTGTTCTCAATGGTTTCAAAGAACATTTTTATTTCTGCCTTCATTTCATTATTTACCCAGTAGTCATTCAGGAGCAGGTTGTTCAGTTTCCATGCAGTTGTTCAGTTTTGAGTGGGTTTCTTAATCCTGAGCTCTAATTTGATTGCACTGTGTTCTGAGAGACAGTTTGTTGTGATTTCTGTTGTTTTACATTTGCTGAGGAGTGCTTGACTTCCAACTATGTGGTCAATTTTGGAATAAGTGTGATGCGATGCTGAGAAGAATGTATATTCCGTTGATTTTGGGTGGAGAGTTCTGTAGATGTCTATTAGGTCTGCTTGGTGCAGAGCTGAGTTTGCGTTCTGGATATCCTTGTTAGCATTCTGTCTCATTGATCTGTGTAATATTGACAGTGGGGTGTTAAAGTGTCCCATTATTGTTGTCTGGGAGTCTAAGTGTCTTTTTAGGTCTCTCAGGAGTTGCTTTATGAATCTAGGTGCTCCTGTATTGGGTGCATATATCTTTAAAATGGTTAGCTCTTCTTGTCGAATCGATCCCTTTACCATTATATAATGGTCTTCTTTGTCTCTTTGGATCTTTGATGGTTTAAAGTCTGTTTTGTCAGAGACTAGGATTGTAACCCCTGCTTTTTTTGCTTTCTATTTTCTTGGTAGGTGTTCCTCCATCCCTTCATTTTGAGCCTATGTGTGTCTGCACGTGAGATGCATCTCCTGAACACAGCACACTGATGGGTCTTGACTCTTTATCCAATTTTCCAGTCTGTGTCTTTTTGGGGCATTTAGCCCATTGACATTGAAGGTGAATATTTTCATGTGTGAATTTGATCCTGTCATGAAGATGTTAGCTGGTTATTTTTCCTGTTAGTTGATGCAGTTTCTTCCTAGCATCGATGGTCTTTACAATTTGACATGTTTTTGCAGTGGCTGGTACTGGTTCTTCCTTTCCGTGTTTAGTGCTTCCTTCAGGGGCTCTTGTAAGGTAGGCCTGGTGGTGACGAAATCTCTCAGCATTTGATTGTGTGTGAAGGATTTGATTTCTCTTTCACTTATGAAGCTTAGGTTGGGTGGATATGAGATTCTGGGTTGAAAATTCTTTTCTTTAAGAATGTTAAGTATTGGCCCCCACTCTCTTCTAGCTTGTAGAGTTTGTGCAGACAGATGTGCTGTTAATCTGATGGGCTCCCCTTTGTGGGTAACCCGACCTTTCTCTCTGGCTGCCTTTACCATTTTTTCCTTCATTTCCACCTTGGTAAATCTGACAATTATGTGTCTTGGGGTTACTCTTCTCGAGGAGTATCTTTATGGTGTTCTCTGTATTTCCTGAATTTGAATGTTGGCCTGCCTTGCTAGGTTGGGGAAGTTCTCCCGGGTAATATCCTGAAGAGTGTTTTCCAGCTTGGTTCCATTCTCCCCATCCCTTTCAGGTACACCAATCAAATGTAGATTTGTTCTTTTCACATAGTCCCATATTTCTTGGCAGCTTTGTTTGTTTCTTTTTACTCTTTTTTCTCTAAAGTTTTCTTCTCACTTCATTTTGTTAATTTTATCTTCAATCACTGATACCCTTCCTTCCACTTGATCGAATCAGCTACTGAAGCTTGTGCATGTGTCATGTAGTTCTCATGCCATGGTTTTCAGCTCCATCAGGTCATTTAAGGTCTTCTCTACACTGTTTATTGTAGTTAGCCATTCATCTAATCTTTTTTCACGGTTTGTAGCTTCCTTGCGATGTTTTCGCACATCCTCCTTTAACTCGGAGAAGTTTGTTATTACCAACTTTCTGAAGCCTACTTCAGTCATCTCGTCAAAGTCATTCTCTGCCCTTTTTTGTTCCGTTGCTGGCGAGGATCTCTGATCCTTGGGAGGAGAAGGGGCGCTGTGGTTTTTAAAAATTTCAGCTTTTCTGCTCCGGTTTCTCCACCTCTTTGTGGTTTTATCTCCCTTTGGTCTTTGATGCTGGTGACCTATAGATGGGGTTTTGGAGTGGATGTCCTCTTTGTTGAAGTGGATGCTATTCCTTTCTGTTTGTTAGTTTTCTTGTTAACAGTGAGGTCCCTCAGCTGCAGGTCTGGTGGAGTTTGCTGGAGGTCCACTCCAGACCCTCAAACAGGGATTTCTTGGTGTCGCCAGTTCTGTCCCCTGCGTTTAAATCCAGGGAGAGAATGTACATATGCTTTCTGCTTATTTTTTGTTAGTATGTTTTCCAGTATTTGTGCAAGAAAAGAAACTGAAAAAATAAACATATTTTATCAAAATATTGGGAAAATGGGGCCCTTAGCACACAAGATCTGTGTCTGCACTGCCGCAAGAGCTCTGTTCACTTGAATGCTGCATGGAAAATTCAACACAATTTATGCAAAGTAGTTGAAATCCTGTGTTAGTCTCTGTGCTGCAAGTCATGAGGGTAGTTTACAGGGAGAGTCGGGGTGCCCTGCATTGGGTCATCTGTGGCAAGTGTACTGAGCACGTGCTGCCCATTTTTGGTCAATCCCCAGGGCAGTCACCCTCTGCCCTGCATTTAGAAGGATACTTTTATTTCTGTTGAAGGAAAACTGGCTTTGGTTTCTGTGACCACTCCATTCTGCCTCCCATCAGATCATCTGGGAGGTTTTGCTGTCTAATCTCTGTCGGTTAAATCTTCTGTCATCCCTGTCCTGCCTGTGTCATCAGGAATTTGCAGGAGTCTGAAGAGGAGGAAGCTCTCCAGGAATCCTGGGATGAAGATTATTCGACTCCCTCAATTCCTCCTGACATGTCTGCCTCATACCAGTCTTACAGGAGCACCTTTCACTCATTAGAGGAACAACAAGTCGACTTGGCTCTTGACGTGGGCAGTGAGTACTCCATTGTGAAGGTGATAAATCTCCAGTTCATGTCCCAAGTGGACCCCGTAATCTTTGGGCTTTCCGCCCCTGGTTGGGCTGAGAGTTGCCATCACTGTGGGTTTAACCTCTATATCTATGTCGATTTCAATAACTCTGGAGTCGAGTCTGAAGTACAGGCATGGCGTGGTTCAGTGAGCTTTAATATCTTCCTAGTCTCAGGCCATGCCGGTGCCACCCTAGACTGACTTTCAGGACATTGAACTCAAGGCAGATGTGGCAAACTCACACCAAGCCATGCAGCACATGCCCAGGTGTTGTCTGTCAGATCAGTTCATGTGAATTAAATGTGTCTTGCCAGCTACAAAGTTCCTCATGAGTTTTGTTCCCAAAGCATGTCTGTGCGGTTCTTTACCTGCCCAAGGTCAGTGTCACCCTTGTCTACCTCTGAATCGGAGATGTGACCCAGGTTTCACTGAATTTATCCCCATTTTCTGTGTCTTCTCAGTTGGCTTGTTTTAGCTCATCTGTCCATCGTCTTGCTGGTATGTTTTCTGGATAAATGACTGACTTTTCATCCACAAAAGCCATAATAGCTGATGCTTCCGTGTAGAACCAAGTCTCGTTGTAACAAGAGCTGGAATATTACACCCCTACATGAAATCTCAGTGTCCACAATCTCATAAACTATCAAATCCTGGGTATTTGATGTGAGAAACCTGAATATTGCGGTATCTCTCCTACGAGGTGTTAGAAGTATTTGCCTAAAATCTATTGGGAAAGTCATTGCTCATTTGTGTACACAAACCTGGGACAGATCACATTGGGAAGATAACATTCCAAAAGAGGGGAATTTTGCCCAAGGCTCATGAAAGGAACCAAGTCAGTTCTCTCAAGACTTGACCTCATGCCTCTGGTTATGTTTCTCTCAAAGTCTTCTGTTCCCACACTGAGAAGACTGATGTCCCTGTGTTAGGATTGGACAGAGGAATGTTTCTGTGTGCAAGGAAGAACTGCTTCATGTAAGAGGCCCCATCTGAATTTATTTGCAGGACATTGGTGTGATGAAGTGAAAAAGGAGGACCAAGAGGCCACAGGTCCCAGGTGAGTCTGAGAAATTGTGGACGGTTAATGTGCTGTTGACACCTAGAGACGCCAAGTGCAGGGAAAACAGTACATGCTGAAAAGAGTGATTTTGCCTTATCAGACAAGTCTGAATTATGCCTACTAATATTGCTTTTGGTTTTCATTACAGTAAATATTTAGGTTTCCATTTTTTCCTACCCTTATCATTTACTAAGCTACTGAAGGCTGACCATACCTCAAAAGCTGTATTCTCATGGTGACTGCAGGGAAACTTGAGCACATTTTATGCAAAATTATTGAGCCCACTGTTTTCATGATCACTGTTTGCTGTTTGTCCTGAGGGCACAAATACAAAGTGTTCTTTGACTGCCTCATCAGTGTGTCACCTGGCCGATTCACTGAGCTCTTGCTCTCTCTGTCTATCTCTGTCTGTCTCTCTCTCTCTCTCTCTCTCTGTGTGTGTGTGTGTGTGTGTGTGTGTGTGTGTGTACGTTTCTTTCTCTTTCATCCTTTTCTACCTGGCCATGATTGAGTCAACATTAAGGCAATAATCTGTTACCTCATTAATAGAGCTGTCCTTTTTCTTTCCAAACACTTCCTTATGTTACCTATGAAATCTAGCTGGGGCTGTGTGGTTTCTGATTCCCCCTGGCTTATTCTTTACTTTTCCTACTTTTCCAGACTCAACAGGGAACTGCTGGATGAGAAAGAGCCTGAAGTCTTGCAGGACTCACTGGATAGATTTTATTCAACCCCTTGCGGGTATCTTGAACTGCCTGACTTATGCCAGCCCTACAGAAATGCCTTCTATTCATTGGAAGAAGAGCACTTTGGCTTGGCTCTTGACATGGACAGTGAGTTCCTTACTATGAAGGTGATAAGGCTCCACCTGGTCTTCCCAATAGGCGTGATATTCCTGTTCCAAGTGGCCCTTCCTGACCCGAGAGATGTCATTGCTGCTGGCAGGACCTATGGACGCATATAGGTTGTAATACAACTGTAGTTTCAGTTGGAAGTCCAGATATGAAATGGGTCAGTGAGCATGGCTCTATTCCTAGTCTCCAGTCATGCCTGTGACAACCTGAACCCACTCTCAGCACATGGGACCGAGGCAGATGTAAAAAATTCACAGAACTATGATTCGGACTCAACATTTGTAGATTTCCTCCTTTATTCTAATTTCAGTGTCTTGCGACCATGAACGAGTTGGGAATTTGATGAGACAGGGCTGAATACAGCAGTTTTCCTTCTAGAAATCATCTGGGGCATTTTCTTTGAATTGATGGGAACAATAAGGCATAACTGTTTGCACAAACTTGGGATAAATGATTTTGGGATAACTGTCTACCAGAATAGGGACATTTGACCCTTGGTTCTGAGATGTAAATCAAAGAATCTCTATCATGAGCGGCTTTGAGGCCTCCTGCAGTGTATCTCTCACATTATCCTGCTCTCATGCTGAGGAGCCTGTGGTCCCTGTGTGGGGATTAGACAGTGGACTGTTATGGGTGTAGGTGAATTGGCTTATTTTGCCTATCCCTGTCTGATTTTATTGCAGGAATTACAAAGGAAGAAGAGGAAGAAGACCAAGGCCCACCATGCCCCAGGTAACTCTGAGCAATTGACAACAGCTAATTCTGTGTTGACACCTGGAGACTCCTGGTTCGGGGAAAACAGAGCGGGCCGACATTATTGATTACATCTTTTCAACCAAGCCTGAATTATTCCTACTAACATTGCTGTTGGTTTTCATTGCATTACATATTTAGGTTCCCAATTCTTCCTCCCCTTATCATTTACTAACCTACTGTAGGTGGACCATACTTCAAAAGCTCTATTCTCATGGTGACTACATGAAAACTTGAGCACATTTGATGGAAAATTATTGATCACAGCCTTTTCATGATGACTGTATGCTGTGTGTCCTGAGGCCACTAACTCAGAGTGTCCTGTTACTCCCTCATCAGTGTGTCACCTGGACAACTCACCAAGCGCTCTCTGTCTCTCTCTGTCTCTCTCTGTGCCTCTGTTCTCTGTCTGTCTTTCTCTTTCATCCTTTTCCATTTGGCCCTGTTCTGTCCCAACATGAAGGCAATAATTTGTTACCTCATTCATGGATCTATCATTTTTCTTTCTTGACCACTTCCTTGTGCTACCCATGAAATCTAGTTGGGGCTCTGTTGTGTCTGATTTCTCCTGACTTATTCTTTACTTTTTCTACTTTTCCAGGCTCAGCAGAGAGCTGCTGGAGGTAGTAGAGCCTGAAGTCTTGCAGGACTCACTGGATAGATATTATTCGACTCCTTACAGTTATCTTGAGTTTCCCGATTCATGCCATTCCCAGGGAAGTTCCCTTTACTCATTGGAGGAACAACACGTTGGCTTTTCTCTTGGCGTGGATGGTGAGTACCTTTCTCTGAAGCTGATAAGGATCCACTGAGTCTTCCGTATAGAGATCATATTCCTGTTCCAAGTGGCCGCTACTGAACTGAGAGATGTCACTGCTGCAGTGAGGACCTATAGGCACATGTAGGTTCAATGAAACTCTAGTTCCACCTGGAAGCCCAGACATGGGATGGGTCAGTGAGCATGGCTCTCTCCCTAGTCTCAGGCTATGCCTGTGGCACTCTGATTCTACTCTCAAGACATTGGACCTGGGCAGATGTGACAAATTCAGAGAACTATGATTTTGACTCAAGGGTTTCCAGATTTCCTTTCTCCCTCTAATTTCAGTGTCTAAAATCCTCACAACCATGAACAATCTGAGTATTTGATGAGACAGGGCTGAATATTGCAGTTTTTCTCCTAGAAATCACTTGAGGGCATTTGCTTTAAATTGATTGGAAAAATATGGCATAACCATTTGCACAAACTTGGGACAAATGATATTGGGATAACGATCTACCAGAAAAGGGACATTTTACCCTTAGTTTCTGGGACAAAAACCAAGGAATCTCTATCATGACCAGCCTTCAGGCCTTCTGAAATATATCTCCCACAGTGTCTTATTCTTATGCTGAGGAGCCTGAGGTCCCTGTGTAAGGATTAGACAGTGGATTGTTATGTGTGTAGGAGAATCAGCTTCATGTGTCTGAATTTATTGCAGAAATTGAAAAGTACCAAGAAGGGGAAGAAGATCAAAACCCACCATGCCCCAGGTAACTTTCAGCAATTGTGGACGCTTAATTCTTTCTTAATACCTGGAGATGACAGATCCAGGGGAAAGCAGTGTGTTTGGTTTCATGTTTTCAACGAAAGCTGAATTACTCCTACTGACATTGCTGTTGGTTTTCATTGCAGTAGAGGTTTAGGTTTCCATTTCTTCCTCCCCTTATCATTGACTAACGTACCATAGGTTGACCATACCTCAAAAGCTGTACTCTCATGGCGACTGCATTGAATTTTAATCACATTTTATGGAAAACTATTGAGCTCACTCTTCATAATCACTGTTTGCTGTGTGTCATCCGGGCACTAACTCAGAGTGTCCTTTTTCTCCCTTATCAGTGTGTCATCTGGCCAATTCACTCAGCTCGCTGTCTCTCTCTCTCTCTCTCTCTCTCTCTCTCTCTCTCTCTCTCTCTCTCTCTATCTATCTTTCTCTTTCATTGTTTTCTACCTGGCCCTGTTCTATCCCAACATAAAGGCAACAATGGTTTACCTCATTAAAACGATCTATCCTTTTCCTTTTTTAACCACTTCCCTATGTTACCCCTGAAATCTAGTTGGGGCTGTGTGGTGTCTGATTTCCCCTGGCTGCTTCTTTAGTTTCATCTCCTTTTCCAGGCTCAACGGGGTGCTGATGGAAGCAGGAGAGCCTGAAGTCTTGCAGGATTCACTGAATGGATGTTATTGGACTCCTTCAAGTTACTTTCAACTACCTGACTCATTCCAGCACTACACAAGTGCCTTTTCCTCACTTGAGGAACAGCACGTGAGCTTGGCCCTTGACGTGGACAATGGGTTTTTTACTTTGACGATGATAAGGTTCCACCTGGGCTTCCAGATGGGAGTCATATTCCCACACTAAGCAGCCCTTCCTAAGCTGAGAGATGTCATTGCCGCAGGCAGGACTTAGAGGCACATGTAGGTTTGAATGAAACTGTAGTTCCGTTTGGAATCCCAGACATAGGATAGGAAAGTGGGCAGAACTCTATTCCATTCTCAGACCATGCAGTGGCAACCTGTGCTCAGTCTGAGGACACTGGACCCAAGTTAGGTGTGACACGTTCACATAACTCTGCAGCACATGCTGGGAGTGATCTGTGAGATATTCTGATTTGAACCAGGTATCTCTGGGTAGCTACAAAGTTCCTCAGGGATTTCATTTTACGGGCATGTCTCTGAGCTTCTATGCCTGCTCAAGGTCAGTGTCATCTTTGTGTTTAACTCATCCAAAGGTGTTACCCTGGTTTCAATGAACCTACCCCCATTCTTTGTATCTTCAGTGTTGGTTTGTTTTAGCGGATCCATCTGTAACACAGGAGGGATCCTTGGCTGAGGATTGTATTTCACAACCACTGACTGCTCTTGACAATTGTTAACCCACTAGGCTCCTTTGGTTAGAGAAGCCACAGTCCTTCAGCCTCCAATTGCTATCAATACTTAGGAAGACCGCAGCTAGATGGACAAACAGCGTGGAGAGCCCTTAGCCCTGCTCCTCTCAATTCCATCCTTTAAAGAACAGGAGCCAGGAGCCGCTGGCAGGGGACAGCATGTCACCCGGGACTCTGCCGGTGCAGAATATGAACAATGCCATGTTCTTGCAGAAAACGCTTAGCCTGAGTTTCATAGGAGGTAATCACCGGACAACTGCAGAATGTAGAACACTGAGCAGGACAACTGGCCTGTCTCCTTCACACAGTCCATGTCACCATGAATCTCACAACAAAAAGGAGAAGAGAGATTTTGGGTTCAAAGAAAGTAAAAAGGTACTGTAGCTACATTTCTTTATTTTGAACCCCAAATATTTCCTCATCTTTTTGTTGTTGTCATTGATTGTGGTGACATGGACTCGTTTGTAGAGGACAGGTCAGCTGTCTGGCTCAATGATCTACATTCTGAAGTTGTCTGAAAATGTCTTCATGATTCAATTCAGCCTAAACGTTTTGCCAGGAACACTGCAGAGTCGATACTGTGATTTTCCAACCTCAGCCTGTCTATCTGCGGGCATAGAAGGTCTAGTTTGTCCATCACTATTATCATGATATCAGGACTAGTTACTTGGTTAAGGAGGGGTCTAGGAGATCTGTTGCTTTTAGAGACACCTTACTTATAATGAAGTATTTGGGAAAGTGGTTTGTAAAGGTATGAACGTCATGTATTCGAATGATCATCCTCTAAACACTTTATCATTTATTAATCATCCCTGCCTGTGTCTATTATTATATTCATATCTCTACACTGGAAATTTTCTGTCTCAATTTTTACTCTGCCTCTGTTTTGGCTAGTCTCTGCTGTTGAAAAAAAAAAAAACCATTCTCTGCCTGAGTTTTAATTTTTGTCCAAAGTTATTTTAATCTATACAATTAAAAACTTTTGCCTATCGCTCTGGACTGTTGGATTGTTTTTTATATTCAGTGTTAGAATCTTTTATTATGCTGATTGGTGTTGGTGGGTTCTGATACAAATTAATAAAAGAATTTTCATTTCCCTGTTTATTTTCTAATCTCTTCCACATTGTAGACTATGTTTATCATATGTAGCAGAATATATTTACTACATTTCTTGATTCTAATTGTTTTATTCTTTGTGTGTGTGTGTGTGTGTGTGTGTCTGTGTGTCTGTGTGTGCCTTTGCCATTTAGGAAGGATTGCATAGCTCCTGTTTAATATTGCACTAAAAATGTTTTTGATAGTTTTCCCCCCTTTGAACTAGACACACTTCTAATATTTGTTTTATATGTTTTAAATTGAGTTTCAACATCAAAGATTTCCATAAGACAGCAAATTACATATGCGTTATCTTTTTTCTACCTCCCTTACCTGCCACTTCTCTCTTTTTTTTTCTTTGTATTTTTTAGTAGAGACAGGGTTTCACCGTGTTAGCCAGGATGGTCTCGATCTCCTGACCTTGTAATCCGCCCACCTCAGCCACCCAAAGTGCTGGGATTACAGGTGTGAGCCACCGCGCCTGGCCTGCCACTTCTCATAATAGTATTTGAACCTAAACATACACCAGTGACATTCTGTGATTGTCATCTTGGCCCCACCTTGGTTTTTGGTTAGATCCACAATTAAATATATTAATGCTCATGGCTATTCAAAAGTGAATGTCACAGTCATCACTTGCTGAGTGGTACTAATCCTTAACAGAGTCCTCCTGAGGGAATCAGGTCTCGCTGAGCTTAGCATGTTTAATAATCTTTTCTCATGGTCTTGCATGGATTGCATGACTGGATATAAGGTACTCGCCCAAAATGATTTTTCTTGAGCTTTTAGGAGATATTGTCTTCCCTGTGGGACATACACGGTGTATGTTCTCATTGTGGGATTCAATTTTGTTCTACCAGGACCTCTAATTTCTGCCAGTTACTTCATTCATGTGTTCTCTTCACCACGAGTCTCCAGAGGATGCTTCCTCTGTTCCTGCCTCCCCATCTCCCAGGAATTCTGCGTTTCCAAGAGTGGCACCTCTGGTCCTCTGCACGGTGAAGCCCCTTCCTTTCAATTCCCCAGTAGCCAGTGCTCTAATCCACCAGGTCTCAGGCATGATCTGTTTCTCCACACGCTCTTTCTGAGGGTAGTTTTACCTGTGTTCTGTCATGAACAGGCCCGCCCTGCTGTTCTGGCCTCGATTTGCATAGTGTTTCCTGCTCCCTCTGCAGTTGTGTGGCTCTCAGACCCAGCTAAAGACAATCTCCTGAGGGCCACAGTGTTCCCTAGCCCAGGTGTTTAGGGCCGGGGTTACGGGTGGGATTTTTGACTCTCTAACCCCTAGGGCTTTGAAGTGTCCATTGAGAAATTCAGCGGTCATCATCCTAGGTGGACTTGCTCTCTCCTATCCTCCTACTTCTGTTATGCTTTTCTAGTATTATAGTTTATATTTAGTTGCATAATCCATTTTGAGTTAGTTTTTGAGTGAGTATTGAGGTTCAGGTGAGTTTTTTTCCTTTGGGGATATGCATGTCCAGTTGTTCTACAAAATTTGTTGACAAGGGAACGCCTTCTCCACTGAATCATATCTGGACGTTTGTCAATCCATTGGCTGGTTGAGACTGGTGAGAGGAGTGTCCTGGTGTTTGGACAGAGAGACAGGGCATGAAGTCGGGTGGTTCTTAAGGGAAATATTAAGGAAGGCCCATTGTTGTTTGAGGCATAGAAAAGCCCCAAGCACAACTGGGGTACCCTCCACCAGCATGTTGCAGCACACTCATCTCTGCTCTCTCCACCTCTCCTGTTGCAAAAGCTTGGGTGTGCATAGACACTGGGGTCGACTGGTGTCTTTGGGCACTTTTGAGCATTGACAGCAAATCTCCAGCATCAAATCTTAGAATATCAAGCAGCCGGGTGGATCACCTGAGGTCAGGGGTTCACGACCAGCCTGACTAGCATGGTGAAACCCCGTCTCTACTAAATCCAAAACAAATTAGCCGGGCATGGTGGCGCATGCCTGTAATGTGAGCTACTGGGGAGGCTGAGACAGGAGAATCGCTTGTGTACCTGGGAGGCGGAGGTTACAATGAGCTGAGATCACACAATTGCACTCCAGCCTGGGCACGAGAGCAAAACTCCATCCCTCAAAAAATAAAGAAATAAAAATAAAAGAATATCAAGCAGCCAAAGAAGCAGGAAAACATGACACATAATGAAGAATCTAATGATCTAGTTGAAATTGAGACACATGTTGGAAATAGAAGAAAAGGACATTGAAACAGTATAATTTTATTTTAATTAAGTGGAGAGGTTGAAGATTTTTTAAATATCAAATTCTCTAGATAAAAACTATGATTTACAGTCTGAAATGGAGGAAGGCACTGGATTAAACATTGCGGAAGGGAAGATTATTGAACTAGAAGGAATAGAAGTTGAAACTAACATAAATGAAACACACAGTCACAAATGACTTGAAAACATAAAAAGACCATCAGTATAAAAACTTTAAACACTCTCTAGAGGGCTAAATGGAATCCCTGAAGGGCGTGTAGTGGAGAAGAGAGACAAAGATATTTAAAACATATTGGATGGAAGATTTAGAAGTTCCATGGAAAGCATAAACTTCAAATATTAGAGAAATACAAATATTCTAAGAACAAGAAACATGAAGAAAAGTTCACCAAGGAACACCTTAATCAAATCCATCAAAACCAGTGATCAAAAGGAAATCCTAAAAGTAATCAAAGGTGAAAGAACATGTTACATACAGAGCACTGCCTAGAAGGATGGCATAAGATTTCTCATAGGAAACTTTACAAACAAGAAGTTTGCAATAAAGCACTTAGAAAAACTGTCGCCTACAATTCTACACCTGGTCAAAAGATCTTTCAAATATAAACATAAGATAAAATATTTTTGAACAGAAAACAAAACGATCTCAATTTGCAGATGGTGTGATCCTATGGATAGAAAATTCCAAATAATAATTACAAAGGCAAACACACATACATGCTCACAGACACCACACACACACACACACACACACACACCCCACACAGAGTAAATAAGTGAATTTAGCAAACATTCAGCAAACAATCCATTGTGTTAGCAATGAATAATCCGAGAAGAAAATTGACACAATGATTTCATTTATATTAGCATCTATAAGAATAATACACCCGGGAATAAATTTGTTCAAGAAGCTGCAGTACTTGTACACAGACAACTCCTGAACATTGGTCGAGGTCACGTGGTCCTGCACCCACGGGCAAAGTGATGGTCTGGGCTCAAAACGCAGCCCCGCCTGTCCACAACAACCCATGAAATTGGTAGGAAACCTGACAACCAAGTATGGCGAATTGACTTTTTTTTCCCACTCTTCTTTTTCCTGGTGACCTTCCGTCACCAGGAAGCCGGCTTCCTGGGAAGAAAAGCAGAGTAAGGGAGGGGATTCCCAAACAACCTCCCTCCCTGGGGTCCAGGCAGCATAGGTCTAGGTCCCCCTAATAACAGAGGTCTCCTCTGAGTGAGCGATGTGAGCACATGAGCAGACCTGCTGGCAAAAGGGGCCCAGCCTGGAATACCAGCACTTCGGGAGGCCGAGGCAGGAGGATCGCTTGGGCATAGGAATTCGAGACCAGCCTGGGAAACATAGAGACTTTTTTTGTAGAGACCCAGTCTCGACCAAAGAATAAAAAAATAAAAAAATAAAAAAAAATTAGCTGGACTTGGTTGAGCCTGGGAGGTCGAGGCTGCAGTGAGCCATGATCGTGCCACTGCACTCCGGCCTGGGTGACGGAGCAAGATCCTCTTTCAAGTAAACCAAAATGAAAACCAAAAACAAGGACAGAAGATGCAGAGAAGATCCAGCACCATGCTAACCTCAGAGGAGGCGGCACGGGTTGGTGACCATCCCCTGGAGTTTTTTTCTTAAAGACCCTCATTCAGTCCAGGCACAGTGGATCACGCCTATAATCCCAGAGCTTTGGGAGGCCGAGGCTGGTTACCTGGCTTTGGGGTGATTGAATCCCTGCAGCACTGGGGGGCTGGAGCGTCCTCAAGGGCAGCCTCTCTTTCAGCCCATTAGCAGCTCATGCATTTTGCTCTTAGATGACTCAGAGGCAGGAAATCAAATCATCTCACTAACGTCACTAAAAAACTGTCGTTAAACTACTAACGATGCTGTGCTTTCGATCAGAGGACAGTGCGTTTCTTCATTCACTGAACCCTGGCTGAGCCCTCCTGCTGTGGGAGGCTGCCCCTACAAGAAATGGAGCTCCTGCCCCCAGGTTCCCCTGAGTAGCTGAGGGATGTGGACAGGAAACCAGGCCTGCAGAGTGGAGGGTTCTGCTGAGAGCAGAGTCATCACCACAGCCCGTCCCCAGGGAGCCCCCCATGGAGGCTGTATAAGCAAACATGGCCCATGGCAGGCAGGATGTCCTCACACAGGCTTGAAGAAGGGGCTGGGGGCTGGGATGCCTGTGCCTTTAACAGGGCGTGTAGCGCACCCCACACCTCACTCTCTTGGGTCTAGCTGCTGAGCTAACTTCCAGAATTCCAGAATCACAAACTCAACTCGGGTTGGAAACACTGCAGCGACTCAGTCACTGGTTCCATGAACTTGAGGTGGGGTCCGAGAATCTGCATTTCTCACAAGTCCCAGATAACGCTGATGCTGGAGTCCCAGGGACCATGCTTTGAAGACCCCTGGTCTGGAGGCGAGGTCGAGGGCCAGGAGTCTAAGCAGGCCAGAGCCAGCCTGCTGCCTATTTTTGTAAATCAAGTTTTGTTGGAACACCTCCATGCCCATTTGTTTACGAATCCTCTCAGGCTGCTTCTGGGCTCCAAGGCCAGGGCTGAGGAGCTGCAACAGAGACTGCTTGGCTGGCAAAGCCTAAATTATTTACTATCAGGTACTTTACAGAAAGAGTCTGTGGGCACCTGCTCTACCCCATCCTCTCTCCCAGGTTCAGGGGACACCTCGCCACTCCTCCCTTCCACCTCACCCTCAGCTGCCACTGCTGCTTCCCAGACCCCTGAGAAAACACAGGCAACCAAAAGTCACCTTCCCCACACAGGGACACGATCTACGTTCAAAGGCACCTTCCTTCCTGTGGCTACCCAGTGAACCGGCCCCACAGTGTCCGTGGCCACGTGGCCGCTCCCAGCCCCACACCCACTCAAGGGCATCCCAAGCCCATTCCTCCTTCTTCCGGAGGCACTGCCAGCTGCACCCAATGAGTTATTATTTCTCTCATCTCCAAATAAAACAAAAACACAGTTGCTTTTTTTGTGTGAGACAGAGTCTCACTCTGTCGCCTAGGCTGGAGTACAGTGGCGCCATCTCGGCTCACTGCAACCTCCGCCTCCTGGGTTCAAGTGATTCTCATGCCTCAGCCTCTCAAGTACCTGAGATTACAGAAGTGTACCACCACACCTGGCTAATTTTTGTATTTTTAGTAGAGACAGGGTTTCACCATGTTGGCCAGGCTGGTCTTGAACTCCTGACCTCAAGTGACCCGCCCGCCTCGGCCCCCCCTAAATGCTGGGATTACAGGTGTGAGCCACCTCACTCAGCCTAAAAAGCACAATTTCTCTGACCCACTTTCTTCTCCCCTGTTTCTCACCTTCCATTCACAAGAAAATTCCTCAAATGTTTCCTTCACTTGTCTGCGATTCGTCTCCTTCTTCCGGCTCATAAACCAACTCCAATGAGCCTCTGCCCTCACCACTCCGTGGGAGCTGCACTTGCCAAGGTCGCGGTCACCTTTTTGTTGCTAGGTCCAGCGGTGCCCGTTTTATCAGGGCGACAGAGGCTCTGCCTGCGGTTTCCCCATCTCCCAGGACTCCACGCCCCCTCCCGTCCCTCCAGCCACTCCTTTTCAGTCTCCTGGGCTCTTCCTGCTCATCTCTGTCCTCCAGTGGCTGCCCTTGCTCAGGCCTTGAACCTCTTCTTTTCCCTCCCCACGACACCCCTCAGATTTCTGCCCATCTCGTGGCTCTGAATCCCGTCGCTATGCTGCAGACCCCACCCCCTCTACCTCTCCCCTGAACCCCAGAGCTGTTTATTTCCTGCCTGTGGGGCTCCCCTACGAGGGTGGGGAACGTGTGCCTCAGATTCCCGGGTCAGACACTGAGCTTCCGACTGCCCTCACCCCCAGCCCAGCTCTTCCCAGAGTGGCCCCCCACCCTCACAGGTGTCAGTCCCACTCCTAGGAGTCACCCGGACTCCTCCCTTCCTCCCACGTCCCGCCTCCCACATCCAGTCCATTACTGGGCCAGGGGCCCCATGCCTGTCCCTGTCTCCTCCCGGGCCCAGGCTCTTGTGCTGCTCCTCACAGCGTTCCCTGTGCCCACCTCGACCCCTGCCGGCAGACTCTAGTGGCCAGGGTGATCCTCGCAGGACATAAGTTCCATTATGTCATTGCTTTGCTCCAAACCTTCCTACGGCTTCCATTGCATTCAGAGCCAAAGTCCGATCTCAACAGTGGGTCCACAACCTTTCTAGCCACAGCCTCCCGCCGAGCCCCTCACACACTGGCCCCTGCCACACTGTCTCCCTGGGAGTCTGTGAACCCAGAAAACAGACTCACTCCCACCTCGGGGCTTCATGCACTCCCCCTCCTACTGTCCGAATTCAACTTCTGACCACCACGGTCTGCCTGAGCCCCCTCCCATGTTTGCCTCTTTATGCCAAGGTCACCTTCTCCTGGAGGTCTTCCCTGGACACCTCCCTTACATCGCAATCCCCGTCTCCCCCACGCTCCCTGTTCCTGCCCCTGGGCTGTTTCTCCCCAGCGCCTGTCACCTGCTCACATGCCTTCTCCTCCACCTACTCGTCTGGCTTGTGCTGTCTGCCCACCAAGATGCCGGCTCTGGGAAAGCAGGGAGATTTGTCTGCTGGTTCCCAGCTGTGCCTGGCACCTAGTAGACACGGAACAGGTATTTGTTGAGTGAATGAATGAGTGGGTGGATGCCTCTGCGACCCAGCCTGCTGAAGGCGGGAGGAGAGAGAGCACTGGAGAGGCAGCCGGGGCTGGTGGTCTGCTTTACTGCAGGTAGCAAGGCCCAGGGCGCTGGGGACGGGGCTCGCATGTGGAACAGGGCAGCTTTCTCCGGAGGGTGCAATCCCCGCTGTGTCCAGTGGGGATGCTCAGGGCAGCTACAGGTGCAGGGGCAAGCGGCACCGCTGTCCACTCAGGGAGGCGTCCCTGGGAGGCCACCTGTCCCACTCCCCACCCCTCTGGACTCCAAGAAGTGTTGACCCGAGGTCAGGCTGTGTCTGTGCTAGCCGCCAGCTCTCCAACCTGCAGCCACAGGCGGGAACTGTACACCGTTTGCTGACCACCTTACAAGGAACTGCGGGCCACCAACACAGCCTCTGTGCTGCACATCCCACCACCTTTGCCACCTCCCAGGGGAGGAGGGGTTGGTGAGGTTTCCCCACAGCCCCTGCTTTGCATTTCAGGATGCAAGACATACAGGCAGAGCCAACTGGCCCAGAGTCCACCTTCTCGAGCTGCAGATGCCACTATCCAATCAGGAGCGACCGCATCTGCCAGGCAGCCAATCCCTATCCAATCAGGAGCCGACATCCTTAGGGAGATACTGTGAATTCCAGGATGGGCGCAGTGGCTCCTTCAGTGCAGAGGGAGGCAGGCACGGCTAAGCTGGGTGGCCCCGGGGTCCCTGACACCTCCGGGACTGGGGAGAACAGGTTTCAGAAACCGTTTGCCAACCCACCGGACCCAAGAGGGGAGCCTAGCAGCTGAGGGGTTGCAGGGCCCAGGATCCAAGCAGGGAGCCCACAGGCTAGGTCCCTCCCATCAGCTCCACTTCCACTTGGTCTGCCAATGACCTGGAGCAAATCTTCCGGATTTAGATTTGGAAAAACAGAAGCATGGGGCATTTACAAAGGCCTGCCCAACTTCTCACGGAGCAAAGAGAAGCGAGATGTGAAAATGCTTGGAGCCCAGGAAGGAATCTGGTCATTAAATCCTAGCTCTTCCCCTTGACGTGGTCGGCTGACAAGGACAGGGGACCCAGGAAGGTCGGGAGGCTCCCTCTATGGGCATTTACTTTCTTCCTACCAACTTACTACTTTGCAAACTTTCAAACCTCATAAAAGTGGAAATAATTGGAATGGCAATAAATCCCCATATACTCTTCATCCCAATCACTTACCAATTGTTTACCTCTTATCTCACTCGTATGCATTCCCGCTCCTCTCCTACCTTTTTCCTCTCTCTCCACGCACATACGCACACACATGCCATGTATACATGCACAGGCACACACCTACATACGCACAGGCACACACATGCACACACCACCACATGCACACACATGCACACGTACAGGCACACATGCAGTGCTCACATGCACACACATATGCACACATGCACATGCACACACAGGCACACACACATGCGCACACACCCACATGCACACACATACTTTTCCCTGAACTGTTTGAAAGTGCGTTGCAGTCCCCTGAGCTCCACCCCTCAATACCTCAGCACTTACCTGAGAGTTTTGTCTTAACTGCACCACCAGCATTGTACCTAAGATACTTAGCTCAGTGTCACTGGATCCTCTATTCAGTGTTCCCAGTCATTCCAAAATAACTCCTAAGCTTTACAAAAATCTGGGATCCATTCAAGGCTCTCAAATGGCATTGGTTATTTCTCTCTCCTCTGTCTCAAGCTAGAAGCAACCCCTGATATTTTTCATTTTTGTGTTTTATGACACTGACCTTTTTTGAAAAGTTCAGGTCATCTGTCCTGCAGACAGTCCCTCGGTTTGGATTTGTCTGATTGTAGCTTCGGGATTCAATTTAGCTGAACCTTTTTGGGGAGGTCTTGTCCTTCCCATGCATCCAGGCAGGGCCAAAGAAGCAACTTTGCCCATCGAGGGCAAGACCAGGTCTGGCCATTTGGTTAAGGTGGTGTCTGCCAGGGCACAGCTCTTTCTTTCTTTTCTTCTCTTTCCTTTTCTTTTTCTTTTTCTTTTCTTTTTTTTTTTTTTGAGAGAGTCTCACTCTGTCACCAGGCTGGACTGCAGTGGCATGATCTCAGCTTACTGCAACCTCTGCCTCCCGGGTTCAAATGACTCTCCTGCCTCAGCCTCCCAAGTAGCTGGCACTAAAGGTGTGTGCCACCATGCCCAGCTAATTCTTGTAATTTTAGTAGAGACGGGGTTTCACCATGTTGGCCAGGATGGTCTCGATCTCTTGACCTCGTGATCTGCCTGCCTCGGCCTCCCAAAGTGCTGGGATCACAGGTGTGAGCCAGCGCACCCGGCTACTGCTCTTTCTTTTCTTCATGATTAACCAGGAATCCCAGGGAGGGTTCTTGAAGGCTGTGTGAATACTCGGTTCCCCTATGACTCCCCAGTGGAAGTGTTTTCTCAACTGCAGTTTTTCTAGAAAGGCCAAATATGTTGCCAGTTTGGGTTCTGAATGCAGAGTTGGTGAGAGGACAGGAAGCCGAGTTTCTTTAAACACAGGAAGGAATCCTGGGGGTCTTGAACTGTCATCAAAGCCAGAGCCCCAGGAAGGCATCGCTGGTGAGACTGTTTCAGGGACTGATAGAAGGTCCACAGCGCCCCTTTATGGGACTCTGGCTCCTGGGGCAAGCCTGGGTCATGAGATTTAGGGCCGGCAGTTTCCTCCCCACGCTGCCCCAGGCCCCTCTCTCTTTCTTTCTTTTTTGAGACAGGGTCTTGCTTTGTTCCCCAGGCGGGAGTGCAGTGGCGTGATCCCTGCTCACTGCAGCCCTGATCCATGGGGCTCAAGAGAGTCTACAACCTCAGCCTCCCAATGAGCTGGATCACAGATGTGCACCACCAAGCCTGGCTAATTTTTTTTTTTTTTTAAATATAGAAATGAGGCCTTACTCTGCAGCCCAGACTGGTCTCAAACTCGTGGGCTCAAGCCATCCTCCTGCCTCAGCCTCCCAAAGGGTTGGGATTACAGGCTTGAGCCACTGCACTCGGCCAGGGCTGGCTGTTTTTTGGAAAAGGTGGACCCGTACATGATTGTAGGGAAGGACACAGAAGGAAGAGCAGCCCCAGACTAAATGGAGAAATGGAGCAAAACTCCCTGGGGCACAGCCAACCAAGGCGAGGGTCTCTCTTGGAGCCTCAGTTTGCTCATCTGCAGAATGGGGGGCCCAGGACCAAAATTTCTCTGCTGGAGCTAATGGTAAATGACTGTTATTTTGGGGGCAAATGTGCCCTGGGGGGTCTGAGTAGGAGCTTTGAGGACACTGTCTCTGATTCCTTCAACCTCAGCATCAAAGTTGGAATCTGGACCCTGTCGGAGCTGCCTGTGCTGCTTGCATGAGCTGGGAAGAAGTCAGTGCACCCAGCTGAGAGCAGGAAATAAATGAATGGCTTAAGCCAAGAAACCATAAAGGAAGGTCAGGACTGAGCCTAGGAATCAAGGACAGAGACACAAAAATAATAGAAGACACTTTCTGGTTTGACCTGGTGTGGGGACAACCTGTTACGGCTACCCACATGTTCTGGTTGATGAAGCTGGCACCTCATTTGCATAGGGAGGGCATGAGGGTATGGGAGGTGGAGTTACTGACCCCCAATGCCTCACTTCTCCGAGCATCCATGTCCTTTGCTGTGTGACTTTGCTGCCTCTCCCAACACACACACACACACCTCCCTACGCACACATACAAACATATCTATTCACATGCATACACACACCTACACATACATACACACACATACCTACACACACATGCCTACACAGACACACATATACACACATGAACACACACACCCCTACACACATACACACACACACACACCTACACACATCCACACATATATGCACACATACACAAGCAAACACAGCTATACACATACATACATATACACACATACACACAAACACACTTGTATACACACATACACACCTATACACATACATACATACACACATACCTACACACACATACACACATACCTACACACACACACATACGCACATACCTAGGCACGTACAGAAAGACATACATACAGATACACACATACTTACACATGCACACACATATAGACATACATACATACACACATACACATACACACACACATACGTACACACATATACACACATACGCAAAAAGAAACGTACACACACACATACACACACACCTACACACGCACACACATATAGACATACATACGTATACACATACACATATATATACACACACACGTACACACATATACACACATATGCAAAAAGACACACATACACACACATACACACACACAGGCACACACACGTCGGAGGGTGAACTCCTGGTCTTGCCCTCCTGTGCAGCCATTTGACTTGCTTTGGCCACCGGACGGTAAGCAGGTACCTCAGTCACAGGAGACTTGCCCCTGGGCCTCTGCCATCATCATGGGACACATACGCCCCAATCCACCCTGCTACATATGAAAGAGCCACCCCAACTAGACCAGGCAACCCCAGCTTCTCTGTGATGTGGAACCAGCTGCCCCATGAGTGTGTGATCAATAAATGCTTGCTGTAGCCGCCAACAGCATCGTTATACAGAATTCACCCTAGCGCTTAACCCCAGGGCTCCAGGGAGCAAGTTCTGCCTTGATTTAATCTCCAGGGTCATACTTATCAACACTGAATTATAAGTCCAGTAGGTACCTGGAAACCTACTTCCAGTTCCTGCAAAAGGCATTAACTGTCTCTTTATTGTAGATTCTGGAGTACAAAACATTTGAGCTGGCCAGAACCTTCCTTTAGTGAGAAGTCTTGATCCAAAGTCAGTTCTTTGAGGCTGGAGAGGATCTCTCTTTAAGCTTAAATTTTGCCAGTGCCGACTGCACATGCTCCTATCTTCTTCGGGAGCTGGTTGATGACATTATTCCTTCCTCTTTGGGTGACCTGAGGTGATCATTCTGGGTTCCTAGGAAGGAGGTCAGGCCCAGTCAGTGGTTCCGATCTGGGCTTTGGATTTGGCGTTGGCGGGAGTCCTAACTCTGCCGTGTGCTGGTCTGTGGCCTAGGGCAATTCTCTTAGTGTTCCCTGTGTTAGTTTCTCCATCTGTAAAATGGGATGATGACGAGGGAGGACTCAGTGTGCTAACAGGTAGGGGTGTGCCACGGGGACCGCAGGTGCTGGGACTAGCTTGTGCCCTGCCCTGGTGTCACATGAGGCACAGGTGCAGGGCAGGCTCTGGCCCCAGGTCCAGGCGTGCCTCCTGGGGAGTCACTGACCACAGCTGCTTCCTGGACATCTGTGCCAATACGATGGGGACCATGGATACCAGGAGGCGGGGGTCCCTGGAGGCCATCCTGGAATTCAGTGGTGCAGTACCAACAATGGACTCTCCCCCAGATTCACCTCTGTACCCATATCCCATAAGACTGCTGGGAGGTCAGCTCCTCCGGGGAGGGAGCTTCATCTCTTTCCTTCATGGATGTGCCCCCGCACCCAGAGCGGCCACCAGCACACGGTAATGCCTAGTGAACATCGTGGAAGGAATGCAAAGAGTGGGGCTGTTCTGGGCTGGATGTGACATCCTGGGGTGTCTTCCGGAAGGCCTGGGGGCAAGGACTCCAGCACCTGCTTGTTGAACTGATGTTATTTTGCATGTTGCTTCTGGAACCCTGGAGGTTCCCCCAGTGAGTCAGGGCTGCCGCAGGCTGCTCACTCAGTAGCTGGCTGGGCCTGTCCCCTGCGGAGGCAGCAGGAGCCCACACACGCGCGCACACAAACAAACACACACACTAATGTGTCCCCCAGGAGGCTTACGGGTCCTCCCTCCATGAACACACGCTGCACCTACATCCTGCCCAGGGGATGTGGAGGAGGCAAGTGAGAGGGGATGCAAGAAGCCATCACCAGGGAGCCCCTTGCCCTCCCCTCCGGGACAGTGACTTCAGGGTTGTGCAAGGGGTTGCAGGGTGGGGAAGGGATCTGAGGGGTCTTTATCCCCCACCACTGCCCTGTGCTCAGCCCCAAGGATGAGGGGAAATAGGGACTGGGGACCCACCAGCCGTCCATGTTCAAGGCAGGCGCCTTCACGCCTTCCACTCAGAGACCGGAATCCCCAGGCCAGGGCTTCCAGAAGAGAGCAGACAAGATGGACAGGGCTCTCCCCAGGAGCTCCCAGCCCTGCCCCCTGCAGAGGGACAGAGGTGGCCCCACAGGGCTCTGCATCCCCTGTGTCTCCCTCAACATCACCCCAGGGATGGAAGCAGAAGCCAGTGGAGAATGTGCGGCAGTCAGACATCTCTGCTGGGTGCCAGGCCCACTCTGCCCAGCAGCAGCAACAGGAAGCAGTGAAGGGCAGGGCTGCATTGGGCAGAGTGTCTTTGGGGTCAGCTCACCCCAGGCTGAGGCCAATCCCTAGGGGGCACGAGGGGCTCAGGGGCTCAGGGACTCAGGCTGGCACAGTTAACACTGGACACTACGGGGGCACCTAACCCTGCTCAGGGAGCTGGTGCTGCTCACCCATCAGACAGAAAACCCATCCTGGAAAACGTGATCCCTGAAGCACCCCGGGTACCTGCTCTTGAACGGGAACGACCGGAGACAAGGCCATTTTCCGAGCACTCCGGGGAACGCCAAGTCACACATTTGCTGCAAAGCACGTGCCTTGGGACCACAGCACCCAATAGGAAGTTGGTGCAGCTGGTGCCAGAGCTAGGCACTGCTGCTGCAGGGCCCAGAAGCCTGGTGCGCCGGGACCGGGGCCCCGCGGGGTGCCGGGGCGTGGCCTTTGCTCTGAGGCAGGCCTAGCGCGTGACCCAGGAGGGAGGTCCCGACACCCCCGACCTTCCTGGATGAGCAGCGGCCAGATGGCGCAGGAGGCAGGCGGAGGACAGGGAGCAGGTGGCTGTGAGGAGACAGCCCGGGCCTGTCCCCAAGCGGCCCCTCCAGAGTAGGAGGCAGACCTTCCCTGTCGGACCAGGAGGCCCTTTCTGAGGGCAGGGGGTTCTGGTGATGTTGTAGAGTTCCCCTCACCGCTGCCGGCTCTGTGCCGAGATCGGCTCTGTGCCAGGATAGGCTGTGTGCCGGGATGGCCTGTGTGCCGGGATCCACTGTGTGCCGGCATCCGCTGGGTGGCGGGATCCGCTGGGTGCCGGGATGGCCTGTGTGCCGGGATCCACTGTGTGCTGGCATCCGCTGGGTGGCGGGATCCGCTGGGTGCCGCAATCGGCTGTGCGCCGGGATCCGCTGGGTGCCGGGATCGGCTGTGTGCCGGGATAGGCTGTGTGCAGAGGTGGGCTGCCCACCTTTTTACCTGAGCTCCTTCATCTGATCTTCCCTGCCGCCCTGGGAAGAGGTACTGCTGCCTCCCATGCCACAGGTGACAACACGGAGGGTCCGTGAGCCCTGCATTCAGGGCTGGCTGACTCCAAAGTGCGCTCTGAGCTGTGCACTGCTGAGAATCCCAGGGCAGGCTCTGCCACTCCATCACATCATCTGTCTGCCAGAACACAGAGGGGGAAACCGCCTTGACGGGACAGGTGGCCCTGGGGAGGACAGGCCAGAGGTAAGAGCACCTTCTGTGGGGTTTTTTCTCCCTCTCTGTGGTCTCTCCCTGCTCTGCCATTCCTTCTTGGGGAGGCCCCTCCTCCCTTTCACGCCAGCTGAGCCTGGGGCCAGGCTCTCTGGTGACTCACTCTGGGGACAGCCCAAGCTCTTTGGGGTGCCAGGCAAAGGGAGGACTCGGGTGGAACATTCCATCTCCCGTGGTGCCAGCCACCTGCACTGTGTTGAGTCCCTGGTCCCAGGCCACTCCCGTGTGATTCCAGGAGGGAGGCTGGCACCCCCTCTCCTGGCGTGGGCACACAGCTCTGAAGCCTACACCAGGGGTGCTGCTGTGTGTTCCCGGCAGGATAAAGACAAAGACCGTGGTTAGGGGAGGTAGAAAGAGGAAAAGGAAGGGAAAATAACGTAGTTTGGGTGCTCAGTAAGAAAGCAGAGGTGTGGAGAGACAAACAGGAGGGAGAAAGGAGAAGGAGGAAGGCAAACAAATGGGGAAATGAAAAAGAAAGAGAGAGGCGCCATGAGGGAGAGCTGGGGAACAGCGACCCATGTTGAGCCAGCTCTGGGCCTTGTCCCCAGCCCTGGCAGTGACATGCTTTTTACAGATGGGGAAGTCGAGGTCCAAGAATGTTAAATAACATCCAAGGTCGCTTGGTGAAATTAGTGGCAAAGCTGGAACCAGAACCTGGGTGTATCCAGCTCCAAATCGGGGTTCTTTCCTCACACATACCTTGACCTCCCACCCTGGAGCCCCCCATGGACCTCTGGCTCTGGACAGGTGACCTCTACTGCCTCCCAGAGCCAGAGAACAGCCATTATCTTCCTGGCCCTCAGCACGGAGAGGTTGCCCTGACTCTGTGGGTCTCCAAACACAGACTGTATTCACGACTCTCACAGACCACAGCTGCGGATGCTGAACCTCACAAGCAGAGGGAAAAGCTGGAGGCTGCGGAAGTAACCTCACTGGCTGCTTTGCAGTTTCAGACACACTGAACCAGCCCTCAAACCTCAGCTTCATTACTGGCTCTTAAAAACAAATTGTATTTTCAGATATTTGGCAACTCTTGTTTTTTTTTTTTGAAAAGTTTCTTTGGACCAGGAAGGCAGGTGACTGGCAAATGCTGAGTGGCAAAGTTAAAGATACTTCATTTAAAAGACACTATTGACTAGGTGCAGTGGCTCACACCTGTAACTCAGCACTTTGGGAGGTCAAGGTGAGAGGATTTCTTGAAGCCAGGAGTTAGAGACCAGTCTGGGAAACATAGTGAGACCCAATCTCTAACACAAAATTTAAAAAGTAGCCAGGTGGCTGGGCTTGGCGTCTCATGCCTGTAATCCCAGAACTTTGGGACACCGAGGCGAGTGGATCACCTGAGGTCAGGAGTTCGAGAGCAGCCTGACCAACATGGTGAAACCCCATCTCTACTAAAAATACAAAACTTAGCTGGGCATGGTGGTGGGCACCTATAATCCCAGCTACTCAAGAGGCTGAGGCAGGAGAATCACTTGAACCCAGGAGGCGGAGGTTGCAGTGAGCTTAGATTGTGCCATTACACTCGAGCCTGTGCGACAAGAGTGAAACTTACCATCTTAAAAAAATAAATAAATAAAAAATTAGGCACGGTGGTGCATGCCACTGGTCCCAACTATGTAGGATTGCAGTTTGGGAGAATAAAAGGTTCTGGAGATGGATGGTGGTGATGGTAGTACATATATTATGAATGTAATTAATACCACTGAACTATACACTCAGTACCACTGAACTGTACACTCAATACCACTGAAGTGTACACTCCATACCACTGAACTACACACTCAATACCACTGAACTACACACTCAATACCACTGAACTGTACCCTCAATACCACCGAACTACACACTCAATACCACTGAACCACACACTCGATACATCGGAACTACACACTCAATACCACTGAGCTACACATTCAATACTACTGAACTGTACACTCAATACCACTGAACCATACACTCAATACCACTGAACTACACACTCAATGCCACTGAACCATACACTCAATACCACTGCACTTTGCCCTCAATACCACTGAACTGTATACTCAATACCACTGAACTATACATTTAATACCATTGAATTGTATACTTAATACCACTAAACTGTACACTTAAAAGTGGGTAAGATGGCACATTTCACATGTACTTTTACCACAGTAAAAAAAAACTGGGAAAAAAGAAAAAGAAACTTCTGCATCATGAAGTCAACAGCAGCTCCACATTTGGGTGTATGTGTTTAAGCCAAATATTGAAGCTGGATCAATAAACATGGCACATGGTGGCTCACACCTGTAATCTCAGCACTTTGGGAGCCCGTGGTGGGTGGATTGCTTGAGCCCAGGAATTTAAGACCAGCCTGGGCAACATGGAGAAACTCTGTCTCTACACAAAATACAATAAAACAATTAGCTGGGCATGGTGGTGTGCACCTGTAGTCCAGGCTACTCAGGAGGCTGGGGCAGGAGGACGGCTTGAGCCTGGAAGGTCAAGGCTGCAGTGAGCTGTGACTGTGCCACTGTACTTCATCTGGGTAACAGAACGAGACCCTGCCTCAAAAATATATATGCAAATAAAAATTTTAGGCCGGGTGTGGAGGCCTTACAGGTTTACAGGTGTGATTACACGCCTGTAATCCCAACACTTTGGGAGGCTGAGGCGGGTAGATCACCTGAGGTCAGGAATTCAAGACCAGGCTGGTCAACATGGTGAAACCCCATCTCTACACAAAAATTAGCTGGACATGTTGCTGGGCACCTGTAATCCCAGCTACTCAGGAGGCTGAGGCAAGAGAATCACTTGAACCCAGGAGGCAGAGGTTGCAGTGAGCCGAGATCGCACCATTGCACTCCAGCCTGGGTGACAGAGCGAGACTCTGTCTCAAAAATAAATAAATAATAAAAAGATAAATTTTTAAAATGTGGTAGATACAGTTGCTGGCTGGCCCAGCTGTCACCCATAACCCCTATATTTCCTGAATTTTCTTCCAGCTGGGGTGGCCTGTGGCGGTCTGTAACCTGAGACCTGGAGGGTGGGGCTTTGGGAAAGTACTGCTTGGAAAGGGAAGCAACCCTAGTGCGTTCTTGTCATGGAAGAGGCTGAGTATCCAGTTCTGCTTCTGTTTTCAGCAGGCGTGGTGCTGGGGGCATCTCAGGCCAGATCGGGGGCAGGAGATCCAGTCTGAGAGCCTGAGGTGGGAGGCTGTACTGCAGCAGGTGGTCCTAACCACAGAACAAGATCCCGAGCCGGCCCTGTCTGGGGACCACCAAAACTCTGCTCCAGCCTAATGGGGACCTCACAGTGGTTCTCCTTCTAGCTTCCAGTTATTTCTACAACATAAGGATCAACTACTGAATCAATCTGCTTTAATGCAACTTCATTCCTCTGGGCCAGGACTGTGGGGAGGGGGCACATCCCCCAATCGTTACCAAAGATAACTAGGTTCACACGTCGTGAGACCTCCGAGCATGCAGAGACGGGACCCCAGGTGCAGGGCTGCGGGGGATGCAAGACCCCCTCCGCAGGACCCCCACATTGTAGGTCTCCCTGCCTCCACCTGTGGGAAACTCTAGGCAGATCATCCCACTGGGGACAACTGAAATGACAACATGGTCCTTTGCATGATGATTGGAAACCAACTTCCTCATCACTTTCACCTGCTGGGCCTGCTCTGCCCTCTGGAGATTGACAACGAAGTGAGTCCCTCGTCTAGGACAATCCCTGGAGCATCTGAGGACACCTGCCATAACTCACCCCATCTACAACTGGGCCCTTTGTTCTTGAGAGCAATCCTTGCTTCTTTCCCTCCTTCCACACAAGGCTTCTGACTTAAGCCCATGAATGTAATTTTGGCCGACGCTGTGCAACACGTGCCACACATGGGCTGTGACATCAGACCCTCGCCAAACCTTACAGGCCAGCCTTGGGGCAGTGCTCTACCATGGAAGATGCTCAGGTAGAGGTCAGCAAGCTGGGCTTTGGAGAGCAGGAAGTCCGGTGCTCCAGTGCCTCACTCCAGAGGCTTAGTTAGCCATCATTCGGCACAGTTTCTTTCTGGAACATCAGGACCCTGCCATCCTCTTTGAATGGTGTTTCTGTTTGCCACATCCTTCCTAAAATGACAGAGGCACCCAGAACCTGAGCAGCATTGCACACTGGCTGGCCAGCAGAGTGCAGCGCGACAGCTTCCCTCCTTGCTCTGGGACAGGGGTTGGCAAGCTGATGGACCAGCCTGTCACCTGTGTTTGTGCAGCCCTCGAGCTAAGAATAGTTTTTCCAGTTTTATTTAATTCATTTAATCTTTTTTGGAGAAAGGAACTTGCTCTGTTGCCCAGGCTGGAATGCAGTGGCATGATGACAGCTCACTGCAGTCTTGAACTTGTGGGCTCAAGTGGTCTGTCTCAGCCTCCCAAGTAGCTGGAACTTTATGTGTGTGCCGCCACCCCCGGCTAATTTTAAGATTTTTTTGTAGAGACAGAGTCTTAGCTGGGTGTGGTGACACGTGCCTGTAATCTCAGCTACTCCGGAGGCTGAGGCAGGAGAATGGCCTGAGCCTGGGAGTTGGAGGTTGAAGTGAAATGAAATTGCAGCACTGCACTCCAGCCTGGGTGGCAGAGTGAAACCCTGTCTCAAAAAAAAAAAAAAAAAAGAAAAAAAAGAAAAAAGAAAAAGGAAAAGAAAAGAAAAGAAAAAAGAAATAGCACAGATGACAAAATCATGAGATGAAAAGTCAATGACTAATGTGTGGGAAATACCTGCCAAAGACGTAGAGAGACAGAGAGGGAACACCTGGAGCCAGAGAACACTCCCTGATAGAAATCACAGGGCCTCACTGCCTCATCTGCGCAACTCCTTGAAGGCCTGTGGGCTTCACAGTGGAACCGCGGGGCAGAAAGTGAATTCCAGGTCATGCTGTAGTTCTTTTTCCCTTTAAAACTAAGTTTACACCCTTTGTGAAGTGTGTCAGAGTTCCTCCCATTACAGGAAGTTGATCAAGAGAAGCCAGGGAGAGAACAGAACCAGGCTGGACAGTGTGTTCCAGGCCAGTCCTGGCAAGAGGCTTTGATGGGGTCTAGACAGTGGACGTGCATCTGAAGATGTGTGTGTGCAGGTGAATCACACACATACGCACACATGCGCACACACACGCACACATGTGCACACATACACACACACGGACACTGCTGGACCCACTCAACCTGTTAGCGAGGCTGCTTACGGTCTGATGCCCGCTCACGTTTCCAGCGAGCTGCTGGGGAAAAGCCGGACTCTGCAAGAGTGGATGCCCCGCCCCATGCGAGGCAGGCCTCCTGCTGCTCTGGAAATCAAATACTCCAAGGGATAGGTGCAGAGTAAGGCCCAGCACCCCTACAGAGGACGCGGTGGCCAGGGGGACTTGGAGAGCTGCATAGTGGTGCTGCGGGACCCTGGCTCATGTCCCCAGATGAGGATGTCCAGTCAGGGCCCACTTCAAACAGAGGCTCAGAGTGTGGCCCGTAGCTCCTGGGGGAGAGGGGTTGGACTGTGGGGTGCAGTGCACCAAGGAGCACTTTTGCTTTGCTCTTTCCGGCCTGGACGTGCCCAGTTTCCCTGCTTTACAGCTTTCCCTGCGGCTGCTCCCAGAGGAATGGCCGGGCTGCTCTGCGGCCTCACTGTGGGCCCAGGCCAGAGGCTTCGGACATCTCCCCACTCAGGCCCGAGGCCTGAGATTCCCACGGAAACAAGTCCCCCAGATGACCCCTCCCCATGTGGCACAGGGGGTCAAACTTGAGACCCCCGGGACCTGGGACAGAGCTCTGGGGCGGCAGTTCGGGGGCCTCACTCCCTCAGCCACTTCCCTGATTGCAGCTTTGTTTTCATCAACTGCTGCAGGTCTGTTGATACCAGGAGCATTTCTCAGCCCATGTTGGTGTCCTGAGTGATCCTATTTTTTTTGTGTGTGTGATGGAAACTTGCTTCATCTCTAGGCTGGAGTACAGTGGTGCAATATCAGCTCATTGCAACTTCCACCATGCCACCTGGGTTCAAGCAATCCTCCTGCCTCAGCTTCCCAACTAGCTGGGATTACAGGCACACACCATCATGCCTGGGTAATTTTTGTATTTTCAGTAGAGATGGGGTTTCCCCGCCTTGGCCAGGCTGGTCTCGAACTCCTGACCTCAAGTGATCTACCTGCCTCGGCCTCTCAAAGTGCTGGGATTACAGGCGTGAGCCACCGTGTCTTGCTCTGAGTGATTCTTAAAGAGGATGAACAAAGGAACAAGTTAAGCCTGTCCAGGGAGCTGGCTGCTCTCGGGGCAGGCAAGCCACTGTCAGGGTGATGGGGGGCAAGTCCTTTCTGCCATGGAGGACGCCGTGCAGTGGAACTGGACTTGGCTCGCCACCTGCCTCGTGAAATCCAAGCCCTGCCCTTCGCAACATGGAGAAAACAATCTGTGGATCTTAATGCCCCAGCTCCAGGATTTCCTCCTCATTAGTGCAGGTGAGGGGATGCCTGATGAGGCAGTGCTCCTGACCCTCACACTCATCGGCTCCCTTGGGGGGAGCCATGTCAAACCCGACAGTTCCAGGCAGCTCCTGCAGGCCACACTGAACTGAGGGGAGCCAGACCCCGCCCATGCACCTGCCTCAGCATCTCCCACCCCTCCCAGGGCTGTGGCTGCAGCTGCCTCTACCTGGCTGCAGTGTCAGGCAGAGAAGGAGCCTCTGCATCTGGGGGGCTCATCAGTAAGGGACCAGGGAGGGGCAGGTGCAGGAACAGGAGGGGAGGTCCCAGGTTCTCCTGGCCAGCCCCTCCCTCAGGGGTAAGGGCAACAATGAGGCACACACACTGCGGCGCCCAGCTTCTCCCACTCCTTTCCCAGCATCCACAGTAAACGGGGATAAAGGAAATGCTGAGTCTCCTCTCAGAGCCAGATTGAAATGTTAAGTGAGCCAAGGTAGGAAAATAACACAGGGGGATGGGGCCACAACAAGAACCACTTCCCAATGATGACCGCGTTTCAAAGCCTGACTCAGCATGGCAGGGGGCGCAGAGGAGGCCCAGCTCCCCATGGATGGGTGGCTCTGGCTCTGGCTCCAGCTCCAAGCTGCTGCCTTGGCTTCCTGGGCAGAGGGGTTGGGTTGTAACTCCTTAAATCCCAGGATGGGAGAAGGAAGGAGAGGCCAGTGTCCTGGTGTTTCCCAGATGGGCAATTTCAGAGAGATCGTTGCTTTACTTTTCTGGTAAGTTTTCTTCTTCTCCTGTCAGGAGAAAAGGTTTGCAGGGAGGAATCTGAGACCATCTTTTAAGTCTCAACTTCAGTATGATTGCCTTAGTAAATAGTTTTCTGATACCCCTGGCTAGGAGAAGTCTCATATACGTCCTATGAAGTAAAGGTAGAATTCTAAGTGCCCCAACTGACTGGATGGACCCTTTCTCTTCACTAAGTGGCTCCAGAGACACTTGGAAAACTAGCTCAGGTCATGTTAGAAATAGAGGATCAGAAATGCCTCATTATGCTCTCCTCCCTTTGGAATTCAAGCACGACTAGCCAGCATTTTCGTGGAAACAGAATTGAAGCCTCAGAAAAGAGATTCTTTGTAGAAGTAAGATACCAAATTCCAACCTGACTCAAGAATAGCATCACATGACAGAGAGCAGGCCTTGAAATGAATCAAAGGCTTTTACTCTAAAATAGATTTCTTTGACATATTTTCAAATTGCCCTGCACAGTTATCTTTTGTGAGAGAAATTTACATTTTGCAGAGAATCTCCTTCCCTTTCCAGGCCTTTTGTTATACTGAGGGGATTAGCTGAGAGTCTAGCATCTTTTAAAGGTCTTAACAGAAAATATTTGCCATCTATTTTCTCTAAGGGTGGCCACATAAGCGACTTCTTCAGGGGTCGGGCACGGTGGTTCACGCCTGTAGCCCCAGCACTTTGGGAGCTTGAGGCAGGCAGATCACGAGGTCGGGAGATCCAGACCATCCTGGCTAACATGGTGAAATCTTGTCTCTACTAAAAATACACAAAATTAGTCGGGTGTGGTGGCGGGCGCCTATAGTCCCAGCTATTTGGGAGTCTGAGGCAGGAGAATGACATGAACACAGGAGGCGGGGTTTTCAGTGAGCCAAGATCGCACCACTGCAATCCAGCCTGGGCGACAGAGCGATACTCAGTCTCAAAAGAAAAAAAAAAACAAAAAGAGACTTCTTCAGTAGTTTGAATCTTGTTCTCCAAAACCCATTATCTTAACTCAGACACTTTGTTATGCTGATTTCAGGTCTTTAGATAAAAAACTTAAGTCTTTCTCAATCAATTGCCAACCAGAAAATCTTTGAATCCACCTGTAAACTGTGATCCCCTCCCCACATTGCCTCGCTTCTAGCAGTTTTGTCTTTATGGAGCAAGTCAACATATATCTCACACGTATCGATTGATGTTATTAAATTTATGCTGCCATCAAACCACTTGGGCACATGTTCTCAAGATCTTCTGGGGCTGTGTCACAGGGCACGGGCCTCACATTGGACTCAGAATAAATCTCTCTAAATATTTTACAATGTTGGCTTTTTACCAATAGTTCTAATAGACCCTACTCTGTGGTCTTTGTTCCATTCATCAGCATGGTGTTCATAAAGTATTAGTTATTAAAATAACCGCATGTTGGCAATTTCTTATGAAGTTATATGTGGACTAACTATGGGATCAAGTGTAAATGTTTCAAAGTATTTATGCAGTTATTTCACAATTTATGTTCCACAGATACTCCTATCAAATTCCGGATGACAGCTAATTATTTGTTTTATAATTTTTGCATTTTTTCATAAATGATCACACCCTATCTTTTCTAGGCCTTTATTGTAGAAAATTCTGTGAAACTTCTCAGGGCTACATTTGAAAGTCATGACTGCGGTGGCTGCCAGAATTGAAGTGCATTTCCTCTGCAGTCACCAGACACTCAGATTCCTCCAGTGACACCTTAATTTTGTTTCCCTCTTGGCTTTGGTCCTTAAATTGTGCTATCCAGGGAGACTCTGACTTTCATCTCCCTCAGTTCTTGCCAGAGCCACAAGGACCTGACAATTGTCAATGTGGTGGGAAGGACTGCAGCAAACAGGCACTCTCTGCCCTCCTGAGGGAGCCATACTCCAGGCAGACATCGCAGGCCTGGCTCAAGGTGTGTCCTTCCAAGTATCCCTGCCCCTCCTGCAGGTGTGATGCTGATCCACGCATCTTCCTCCCATTCCTAGGTAGAGTGTCTCCTTGTTTTTCCCCAGATCTTCTTCTAGCAGCCACTATGTCTTACACTGATGTCTTCAGCTTCCTCTTTTCTGCCCTTCCCAGCAGGATGAGGCTGCTTTTCCTGAGGATAAAGAGAGGAGGTGGGACATGAGTCTCATTCCTGAGAGAATGGACAGAGCTTTGGAGCTTTTCTTTCTTCTAACACAGTTTCTATGAGTTGCTCCAGTGCCAGTGACACAGAGATGTTAGTGGCTTTGCCCCTGCATGTTAATTCTTTGGTAATGTAGTGGTGGCAGGGGAGGTGTGTCTGGATGCATTTCGGCCACAGCTCCTGTTCCGCTTGCCCAGGCAGAACCATCTCAGGAGGGAGAGTGTGGAGATTTTTGTGATGTGTCCTCAATCCTGAGAGAAAGGTTTCAATAGCAGTAGGAGTCCCTCAGTCATATGTCCTCTGATCATTTAAACAACAGCTTCTTTATTATACTCAATTGTAAACAATCCACTAAATATGTCTAATTTAGTCTTGCATTAGCTTATCTGACATTTGCTGGACACTGCCCCAGATAAGGTCATATTCTCTTCCTGTTTATCCCTGAAAGTCACTGACTTTCCCAAGATGTAAAGTCTTCTTTTTGTCCTATAACATCAATAAACTCGTGTATTAAAGAAAATGTGCTGATTTGCAGCTCAGTAAGGTTAGTTGTTGTAAAAATCATAAATTTTTATGGGATGCCTACATCTCCAGGCCAAGTAGAAGCCATATTTTTCACACTTAGAAACTGCAAATAACACAAATATCAAGGAGATTTATAAATAAATAGTAGGAAGGCACTCATTAACTGGAATACTGTTCCTCATGAGAATCAACACATTCTTTGTTCATAACCAAATTACTGACTCATAGGTAATTATACTGACCGAGAAGCCACACAAATGAAATGGAAACTATAAGATTTCACTCCAACAAAATCTTGAAAAATAGATCTGAGGTAACAAAGATGAGAGATTGACTCAGTATGGAGAGAGGAAAATGACTGGGACACAGGAATCACAGGAAGACAGGGAAGCTTTTAAGCGTAATTCATCGTTATCTGGATTGTTATATTGGATGCACAGGTGAGCACATGTGAAATTACATGTTTTTTCCTCTAGAGACATGGTCTTGCTTTGTCATCCAGCCTGGAGCTCAGTGATGAGATCGTAGCTCTCTGCAGTCTCAGACCCTGGAAATAGAAAAATTGAGTGTGAGTGGATAAGGGTGAGATAAACAGTAAATATGTGTGACAGTCTCTGACCAGGTTTTTTGTTTGTTTTGTTTGTTTGTTTGTTTTTGCAGGTGTCCGGTGTGAGGTGCAGCGGGTGGAGTCTGGGGGAGGCTTGGTGCAACCTGGGGGGTCCCTGAGACTCTCCTGTGCAGCATCTGGATTCACCATCAGTAGCTCCTGGATGAACTGGGACTTCCAGGCTCCAGGAAAGGGGCTGGAGTGTGTCTCACATATTAGTAGTGTTGGTAGCACAGACTACCCAGATTCTTTCAAGGGCCGATTCACCATCTCCAGAGACAATACCAAGAACACGCTGTATGTGCAAATGAACAGCCTGAGAGCTGAGGACATGGCTGTGTATTACTGTGCAAGAGACACAGTGAGAGGAAGGCAGTGTGAGCCCAGACACAAACCTCCCTGCAGGAACACTCAGGGGAAATCAGCGGCAGGGGGTTCTCAGGACCCACTGAACAGAGTCAGCCCAGGAGACAGGTGCAGAACCCAGGCTGATTTCCTGTCAGGATGTGGGACTTCATCTTCTTCTGACAATTTCTCTAGGTAACCTCTCTAAGTTTAGATTCTATGCTTACTAATGTCATTTCTGCATATTTTTAAAAGATCATTTTAATATGAGGACCTAATCTCACATGCACAAAATGCAGATAGATGAAAACTGAGAGGAAAAGTGCTCAACCATGGGCACCAGGATCAGAGTCCTGAGGAAGCTCAGGGATGCCTGGTGAGTCTTCTCCAGTCACTCCCAGGACAGAAACCTCAGTGAGATTTCCTGAACAGAACAGTTGTTAGGAAGTTTGATCACAGCCAATAGAGAGCCTGGACCAGGGTCAGTGTCATGCAGAACCTCACGGGTTTCACCTCTGACCCTTCTGCTGACACTAAAGTCAATCAGCATCAACACTGAGCTGGTGCTCCTTTTGCTCGCAGACCACGTTCTTACTTTGTAGTGTTTGTTCTTCATTTTCATTTGCTTTTCCTGCTTCCTGAAAAAGAAACAAATGGCCTCTGTGGTCTACACTCCAGGGCTCGCGACATTTTCTTGGAGCTCAGGTGGGGCTCAGGCTGTGGCTCCTGCAGCCACGTGGGAGAGGCCGATGGGACTTCCTTCTCTCCCCGTTTGCTCAGAACCCTCCAGTGTGTTGTGTGTAGGATCATCTGGGAATGTGATTGGCCATTAGTAGTGAAGGGGTGTAGGAAAAAGAAAGAGAGATCAGACTGTTACTGTGTTTATGTAGAAGAGGAAGACACAAGAAACTTCATGGTGACCTGTACCCTGAACAATTGTTTTGTCCTGAGATGCTGTTAATCTGTAACTTTGCCCCAACCTGAGCTCACAAAAACATGTGTTGTATGGAATCAAGGTTGAAGGGAACTAGGACTGTGCAGGGTGTGCCTTGTTAACAAAATGTTTACAGGCAGTATGCTTGGTAAAAGTCATCGCCATTCTCCATTCTTGATAAACCAGGGGCACAGTGCACTGCGGAAAGCTGCAGGGACCTCTGCCCAGGAAAGCCGGGTACTGTGCAAAGTTTCTCCCCATGTGACAGCCTGAGATATGGCCTCGTGGGATGGGAAAGACCTGAACATCCTCCAGCCCAACAACCGGGAAAGGGCTGTGCTGAGGAGGATTAGTAAAAGGAGGAAGGCCTCTTGCCGTTGAGATAAGAGGAAGGCCTCTGTCTCCTGCCTGCCCCTGGGAATGGAATGTCTCGGTATAAAACCCAATTGTACGTTTGTTCAGTTCTGAGATAGGAGAAAAACCGCCCTGTGGCAGGAGGTGAGACATGTTGGCAGCAATGTTGCTTTGCTATTCTTTACTCTACTGAGATGTTTGGGTGGAGAGAAGCATAAATCTGGCCTACGTGCACATCCAGGCATAAGACTTTCCCTTGAACTTATTTCTGACACAGATTCCTTTGCTCGCATGTTTCCTTGCTGACCTTCTCCTCACTATCACCCTGCTCTCCTGCTGCATTCCTCTTGCTGAGACAGTGAAAATAGTGATCAATAAATACTGAGGGAACTCAGAGACTGGTGCCGGTGCAGGTCCTCCATATGCTGAGCGCCGGTCTCCTGGGCCCACTGTTCTTTCTCTATACTTTGTCTCTGTGTCTTATTTCTTTTCTCAGTCTCTCGTCACACCCAACAAGAAATATCCACAGATGTGGAGGGGAAGGCCACCCTTTCAAAGGGGAGAAACCGATTTGATCAAAATGGGATGTGGATGTGGAATTAACCCTTTTCAAACTGTCAGAGTCATCTGCTTCAGAAGTAGTGTTGAAAAGAGCTCGTGAAATGTATTAGAATCAAGGTGGAGCCACTTGTGTTAAAACCCCAATGAATGAAGCTGGGGAAGGCCATGAAGGAGGGTTCTAACACACATACTCCTCATAACAGGAACTATCATAAATAGACTCTGCACAACCACAGCCTTGCACGGAGGCCACCATACCTTAAAAGAATGACTTCTCTAAGTACATCTGCCCAGCAACTGCTTGTTCAACCTTACACCTGTGACACCCCTGATACTGATCCTTCTAGCCCAGGGTAATTGTCTTAAAACAGCTGATGTAACCCTCCTCATTTTTCCTTAATTCTTTATCTTCCTATTGTCTTAAAACAGCTGATGTAACCCTCCTCATTTTTCCTTAATTCTTTATCTTCCTTTTCCAACCTGAATGCACCCATCCATATTTCAAATGCAATATACATCCTAGAATAAATATTATTATATTTTAGATTCTCTTTCTGTCTGTTAGTCAGGGCTGACCAAGCTACAGATGGACATGCCACTTTTCTGTGAGACGTAGAGGATAAAAGCTTTTGGAGATGTCTAGGAATATCCAATGACCATAAGATCATCCATCAATAAGTGCAGGCTGGAAGTCCCAGAGAGAGGTGAAGCTGCTGAATCACCATGGAATTTCACTTTTTCCAGTTCTGCTGATGGAGTCAGGACCGCCCATTTTATCAATGACAATGTAGCTAACCTAGAGTCAGCTAGTGACAGGGTTAAGAACATGTCTTAGGTAAATTCACAGCACCACCCATATTAGTGTTGGGTTGACTAACTCCAAAGTCTACCATAACCAAGTGTACCATAAAGCTTCCCATTACCAAGAGACAAGAGCCTTTAACATGAAATCTATGTGATTAAATTTTTAAGGTGAAAAACTGACCACTATCTAATCGGGCAAATATGATTTGGCTAATGACTTGTAGAAGTTGCGTGCGTATTGTGGATATTAACACATTTTCAGATGCTGGCTTGCTATTAAATTCTCCCGTTCCGTAGGCTGGAATTCTTTCCACATTTTGCAGAATATTTTGGTTGTGATGTAGTTCCACTTGTTCAATTCTGCTTTTGTTGTCTGTTCTTTTAATGTGAAATAGAGGAAATCATTGTTAATAATATGTTTTGGGTGGGGGAAATTTTGCAATTGCAAGCCATATATTGAAATATTTAGCCCATTAAGAGGGATTTTTGCGTTTATTCTCACGTAAAATTCTCAATTCTTTGCATGTGTAGATTCAGTTTTTCTAACACCCTCTTAGGGAGAGACTTTGGTTTATCCACTGTGTATTGTTGGTTCTCATGATGAAAATCAGTTTGCCGTCAATATATCAGTTTATTTTTCAGCTCATTCTACACATTTATGCCAATACTATCCTGATTTTATTACTCTGCTTTTGTTATTATTGTGAAATCTGGAAGTAAAATGTCATCAAGTTTATTCTGGCATTTTTACAAATACTATAGCAAAATATTTTAACCTTTAGCTCTTAAGTATGATAAAAGTGTGGCTTTAAATAACGACTTTTATTATGTACAGGTTCTAGTCTTGCATTCCTCCTCCCTCCGCCCCTTGGACCATAAAATTTTATTGGAAGGTCAGGGGAAGAGCCAGGGGTAAGGGTCCCTTCCTTCCCATCCCCTTACCCAGGAGACACCCTCCGAAGGACAGCAGAAGCCCCCAGAGCCTGCTGCCTCAGAGGACCTTGGAGGCAGGCAGGTTGTTGTAGTGATCTTCCTGGCCCTCGAGTGGGCTGCGGTAGGTGGCAGTCTCCTGCTCCAGCCGCGACTTGATGTCCATCAGCCGCTGGTACTCCTGATTCTGCCGCTCACTATCAGCTCGCACATCGCCTAGCTGGGCTTCAACACCACTGATCAGTGCCTGGAAATGCGCAGCTGGGCTCCAAAGCGCGCCTCGGTTTCTGCCAGTGTGTCGTCCAAAGCAGCTTTCATGCTCAGCTGGGACTGCAGCTCAATCTCAAGACCCTGGAGGGTGCGCCGCAGGTCAGTGACCTCGGACCTGCTTATCTGGAGCTGCTCCGTGTGGCCAGCCAGCTCCCGGTTCGATCTTCAGTCCGGCTGGTGAACCAGGCTTCAGTGTCCTTCCGGTTCTGCTCGGCCACGACCTGGTATTGGCTTCGCATGTCATTCAGGAGCTTGGCGAGATCAGTGCCTGGAGCTGAATCCCCCTCCACACTGACCTGGCCTCCCACTAGGCCCCTCAGCACACTGATTTCCTCCTCATGATTCTTCTTCAGGTAGGCCAGCTCTTCCTTCAGGCCCTCGATCTGCATCTCCAGGTCAGTCCTGGCCAGGGTCAGCTCATCCAGCACCCTGCGCAGGCCGTTGATGTCGGCCTCCACGCTCATACGCAGAGCCTGCTCCGTCTCAAACTTGGTTCGGAAGTCATCTGCAGCCAGACGGGCATTGTCGATCTGCAGGACAATCCTGGAGTTCTCAATGGTGGCACCAAGAATCTTGTCCCGCAGGTCCTGGATGGTGGTGTAGTAGTGGCTGTAGTCGCGGGAGGGCCTGGGCCCCTGCTTCTGGTACCAGTCGCGATTTTCACCTCCAGCTCGCCGTTGGCCGCCTCCAGGGCGCGCACCTTGTCCAGGTAGGAGGCCGGGCGGTCGTTGAGGTTCTGCATGGTGAGCTTCTCCTTGCCCGCCAGCAGCCCGTCGGACGCGGCCAGGACGCCGCCGTAGCTGCCGCCGTAGCCCCCGGAGGAGGACGAAGACACGAAGCAGGCAGAGGACACGGACACACCGCGGCCGCCGGAGCCCCAGTGCATGCTGGGCGCGCGAAAGGCGACCCCCGGCCCAAAACGCACGGAGCCGCCGCCCAGGCCTCCGACGGACAACATAGCTGGAGATAACTGTAGGAAGTCATGGACGGAGCGACCCTGGTGCCAGAGGCTGCGATTCGCGGAAGGAGCCGCATTCCTCCTTTTTAGAGTTTTTATTAGGAAATCTTGAAATTTTAATTTTTTTTTTTTTTTTTTTTTTTTTTTTGAGACGGAGTCTCTCTCTGTCGCCCAGGCTGGAGTGCTGTGGCGCAATCTCGGCTCACTGCAAGCTCCGCCTCCCGGGTTCACGCCGTTCTCCTGCCTCAGCCTCCCGAGTAGCTGGGACTACAGGCGCCCGCCACTGCGCCCGGCTAATTTTTTCTATTTTTAGTAGAGACGGGGTTTCACCATGGTCTCGATCTCCTGACCTTGTGATCCGCCCGCCTCGGCCTCCCAAAGTGCTGGGATTACAGGCGTGAGCCGAAATTTTAAAACGTTATTTTCTGTGTCTGATCAGAAGTTAATGGATTTTTTCCTTTATTCTCCATTTTTTTTTCTTTTTTCTTTTCCTTTTTTTTTTTTTTTTTTTTTTTTTTTTTTTGAGACTGAGTATGGCTCTGTCGCCCAGGCTGGAGTGCAGTGGCAGGATCTCAGCTCACTGCAAGCTCTGCCTCTCGGGTTTATGCCATTCTCCTGCCTCAGCTTCCTAAGTAGCTGGGACTACAGGTGCCTGCCACCACGCCCAGCTAGTTTTTTGTATGTTTTAGTAGAGACAGAGTTTCACCGTGTTAGCTAGGATGGTCTCGATCTCCTGACCTCATGATCCGCCCATCTCGGCCTCCCAAAGTGCTGGGATTACAGGCTTGAGTCACCCCGCCCAGCCTTCTTTTATTCTCTTAATTTAGCACTCCTAACTTACTGATTTGAAGATGTTGAATAATCAGTGCATCTCAAAAATAAATTTGAGTTTGTCATGTTGTATGATCCTTTTACAGTCTTACAGAATTTGACTATTATTTGGGAGTAGTTTATTCATATGTACTAAGAAAATTTGTCTGAAGTTTAATTTTCTTCTTTCGCCATTGTCTATTACTTGTAATAAGGTAATTGTAGCCTCTTAGAAAGAATTTAGAAGGTTGGCACTTCACCCATTTTTGAAAAACTTAGAGAATGCTTGTCATTCCTTTTTTAAATGCCGAGAGTCATTTTTTCTAATATATCACTTATCATGAAGAACATTTATGGTGTGCTCGGGAAGCATGCATATGACGCTGCTCTGGGTTGGGATGTTCTGTAGATGCCTATTAGGTCCGTTTGTTCAACAGTGCTTAAGTCCACGGGCTTCCTGAGAATCTTTCTCTGGGTGTTCTATACCTTATTGAAGGTGAGGTGTTGAAATCTCCTCGTTTTTTCATTGTTTTCTATTCCTCCCTTCATATCTCTTAAAGTTTGGCAAATGTAGTTAGAGTTCTATTTTTTCAAATATGTAAAAGAGAAATAAAACACTAATTGCTTAGTAATTTTAATGAGAAAAATCACATAACAAAATATTATATTTTCCAAATGCTGCCATCAACACTAAACTCCTCCAGGGGTCTCACATCTGCCCTGGGCTCTGCTCTCTCCTCAGGCATCCCACTTCAAAGTTTGCTACAGAGGAGGGGACATGATAATAGGGTCCTCCCTCTCCTAATGAAAACCAGGAGAGCCCTGACCTGACAACTCTGGGAGAAGAGCCCCAGTCTAGAATTACCAGTAGTTTTGATGTGATGATCAGCTCTGAACACACATGGCTCACCATAGAGTTAGGGCTGAACTGGGTTTTCTTGTTGCTATTTTAAAAGGCAAATAATGGAGAACTAGAGATATTGAGCATGAGTGGATGTGAGTGAAAAAACAGTGATGATGTGTGGCAGTTTCTTACCAAAATGTCCTTATGTTTGTAGGTGTCTAGTGTGAGGTGCAGGTGGCGGAGTCTAGGGGAGAGGCAAGAGGCAGAAAAGTGCGTAGGGGGCCGGGTGAGGCTGTAGACACTGTCAGTCCACTATGCCAATCTCACCACAAGTGCTGGAGAAGGGTGGGGTCTGATGGAGATTCCTAACAGCCCTGTGGTTCAAGCTAAGTCCATCAAGGCAATTGGTTCTTCCCAGAGCATGCTGTCCATCAGGAATCCCCCATGTGTCCAGCAGCAGCCATGCATTAGCATCTTCACTGTGCACAGTCATTGTTTGGGAGGAGCTCCAGGACGTGTTTCTTTGTCAAAAACTGGGTTATGATGTCAGAGAGCTGTGCCGGGTGCCTGGTCCAGGTGCTCTCTGACGTTAGAGGTAGAGGAGGTGCGTTCTCAGGGTGGAAACACCGTTTTGGGATATGTACATAAGAAAACATGATTTTCCTTGGTTCTCTTAGATGACATGCAGAAGCACGCATGCAGCCTGCAAACAATTGTAATTTCCTACTTTACCCCAAGTTCATGGTTTCTTGTAAACTTTGGTTTCTGTCCAAGTACAGAGATATTGATTAGAGTTAGTTTGTTTCTTTTCACACACTAACCCTCACCTCCCCCAGATAAAGAGCACATTGTCCTCACTCTGAGTCTGAGGGAGGAGCTGTTCCTGTACAACTAAGTGCCTGCAGAGACCACCGTGTGCAGCTTCGCAGAGTCAGACGTTTCCCCACGTGAAGCGACCTCCATGGCCCGTGATTGCTGCTCAGGTCTAATTGTGGATTCAGGAGTAGGACACATTTAGGCTATCACAGGTCAACCTGATTCTGAAAATCACCAGTTTCATAGAGAGAGGTAATAATCCAATGCCCATTCTTCTGTCGGCAGTTTGTCTTTCTTATGGGGTTGAAAGTTTGAAGAAAAAATGTGACCATATTTTTGTCTAATTCTAACTTCAGAATCTACTATTTGCTCTAGGAGACCTACAAATTGCAAAACAGGGAGTTCTTCATTTTCATCAAAATGTGCATATTTGCAAATTTCAACATACTGTTCAGAACCTGTGCATGCTGACAACTATGATTCCCGGTGCACTCCTGGCCTGGTAAAGCCCTCACAGACCCTGTCCCTCACCTGTGCCATCTCTGCATTCTCCATTACAACCTGTGCTTTCTGCTGGAGCTGGATCCATCAGCCCCCCAGGGAAGGGATGGGAGTGAATCAGGTACACAGGTCATGATGGAGTTCACATTCCAACCCACTCCTCAAGAGTCCAGTCACCATCTCCAGATCCACATCCAAAAAACAGATTTTCCTACGGCTGAGCTACCTGAGCAACGAGGACACAACCATGGATTTTTACACAAAAGACGCAGCGAGGGGAAGACACTGTGAGCTCAGACAAACCTCCCTGCAGGGGAGCTCGGGAACAGCAGGAGGCGCTCAGGACACCAGGGGGCGCTCAGGACACACATCAAGGCAGGTGCAATGAGGGGGGAAAAGGTGCTGGAGATGGGGTTTGGCATCACCATTGTATTTCACCACTGGACACCCGCCACTGTGTTTATTCTCATGTACATGATTCTTTGTATTATTAGAAAATGGCACTTATGTAAATATATACCATATGTAGGTGCATCAAGTCATCCTCTCCATCTTATGTGGACTTTTTCCAATAAGATTCTCAGTCCCTGTATTTGTTTGAGCTCCTCATAAATTACAGTCAGTTATGTAGGATCTCTTTCTCTTCTTTCTCCCTTTTTCCCTCCTTCTCTCTCACTCACAAACTCTCTCTCTCTCTCTCTCTTTCTGTCTTCTTCACACGCGCACACACACACATACATACACACACACACGCACACACACAGAGAATTCTGTAACTTCAATTTCATGATGTATTGAAGACAATTGATTAAACTGCAGCTTTTCCAGTTTAGCTGCTGTTCATATTGCTGTAAGAAGAAGAACGTTGTGTTTGTCAGCTGTGTACTTCTCTAAGAAGAGTAGCAGCTTTTTAATAATACCCAGATACTGAAAGCAGTCCAAATATCCATCAGCAGCTTAATCAAATTATGGTAAATTCATTCACTGGAAAAACACCCACTGTTACAATCAGGTACTGCTGGATATGCTCAATAGCAAGGGTAAATTCACAAGTACATATCATGAGTGAAATAAGACAAACAAATATAAGTCCATACATAGTATTCCACTTTTATAAATTCTATAAAATGAAAACTGATGTAACATAAAGAAAACCAGTAGTTGACTCCGGACATGGTAGGAGAAGGGAAGGTGGAGGAAGCAGGAGTTATAGGAAAACAAGAGGAAGTTTTGAGGGTAACTGATTTTTTCTATGTTGAGTAAGGTAATGGTTATGTCACTATTTTGCAATTGTACACGTTATTGGATGGTTATTATTTGCTCATTTTGCCTCATTAAAATATTACAAATGTAAACACATATAATTTGGTAGAAAATGAGTTAGACAGAGATGAATAAAATATATGAGAAATGAAAAAAGAAAATGACCGAACAAGGGCATTAAGGACTTCACTCAATAAACTGAAGACATTTTAAATTTCTCAACACTGAATTAAAGATTTAATTAAATATATATAAGAAATTAAAGAATCCAATATATACACTTGAAGGAACCCTATGACTAGCCATATTTTTAGGGACAAACTAGAATACAACAAAGTAAGGTCATGATTTCATAACGTAACAGGGGTTAATGAACCACACCAGGCATGTACAGCTCTGTCCTGGAGTTCATTCAGGGAACAGGTGTGTCCTGTGGTTAGGAATCATGGCACCAAGCTCACATCATCAGTTCTAGATGAAACAAGGAAAAGGCCAAGAGATCTCAACTAAAATGTAGTGTGGATGTCACATCTGGGGGAGCCGCTCATTCCCCATGTCAGTGTGGAAAGGTTAATTACCTCTGGATGTGTCTGCCAAGATTAGCGCTCATATCTCGGGAATGTGCAAAATGACTAAATACAACAAGAAAAGAGACTGGCTCAGGGTTTCTACAGTGGTTTGGTGGTGGAGGCAGAACGAGGGTTCTCACTGACAGAAAGGAGTTTGTGTGGCTTGAACCTCCAAATGGCATCAAATGAAGGAGTTCCTGTGATTCCTAACTAGATTATTCATCTTGGGTAAGAAAGAAGAGAGATGATGGAGGAATGAGCCTTAATTATCAACAGCCAGGCTCAAAACAATAGTCTGATGATTTAGTCTATGCAGCAACTATAAAAATCATGAATATGGGTTGAAAACTACCAGGTCTACAAAAAATGAGAAGACTGCTTAAAGAATAAGCAAATAATAAGGAAAAGGAGGAGAAAAATGAGGAGAACGAGGTGGAAGGCATGGGGCAGGGGATTAGACAAGGGTCCTGTCCCAATGTCTTGTGTGGAGACTTTTCACTGTCTAAAATCATCTGCTGATTCTGAATGTCTTAGGTGAGCTGTCTGCTCCAAACATCAGAAGCCCAGAGGATTTCTGAGGATACTAATATCTTCTATTTGGGCAGCCTTACAATTGTGAATTATTCTTCGTTATTGTTACTGTAATGAGAGATAGGCTCTCACTCTGTTGCAGAGGTTGGAGGGCAGTGGCACAATCACAACTCACTGTAACCTTGAACTCCTGGCTCACACAATCCTTCTGTCTCAGCTTCCTGACTAGCTAGGACAAGAGGAATGCACCACCACAACCAGCTAATCTTTTAAAACAACTTTTTCATAGAAATGGGGTCTCCAACAGAGCGAAACTCCATCTCCAAAAAAAAAAAAAAAAAAAAAAAAGAAAGAAAGAAAGAAAGAAAAAAAAAGAAAAAGAAAAAGAAATGGGGTCTCTCTGTGTTGCCCAGGCTGGTCTTGAACCCCTAGTCTCATATGATTCCCCTGGTTTTGCTTCTCAAAGCAGTGGAATTATAGGCATGAGCCACCACGTCTGGTCTGAACTGATTCTTTAGTTGCAAAATATCAACACAAGAATTGACTCCCTGAATTTTTTCTGCCATGTTTTGGTCAGTAGTGACTGATAAGATTTATTCCAACATGTTTGAACAGCAGATTTTTTTCCTGATATTCCTTGCAGTATACGTAATTCCATGGCTGAAGATCACAAAACACTGTTAAAAGATGACATAAAAAGCCAACCTTAAACTTTTGGTGATTGAAGTGAGTATAATACAAAAATTACTTTCAATATTGTGTAACACATGCATGCAACAGGACGGAGGTGAGCAATGAGGGTAAAATTTTTCAACGTATGAATCCTACAGCTTCTGAATCACAGGGTAGTAACTGATGTGTCCTGAGGGAGGGACAAGAGTGCCGTAGTACTAGTGGGATAACTGTTGGCCAAGAGAGTTTTCATATTTTAGCCGGGCACGGTGGCTCACGCCTGTAATCTCAGCACTTTGGAAGGGTGAGGTGGGTGGATCGTGAGGTCAGGAGATCGAGACCATCCTGGCTAATATGGTGAAACCCTGTCTCTACTAAAAATACAAAAATTAGGCCTGCACGGTGGCGTGCGGGGGTGGCTCAGTGGCTCACTCAGAAGCAGAACTGTCCTTGGAGCTGGGCTGGAGGGAGGAAGCAGCTGGTGGTCAGCATAGACAGCAGGGGGGACTGAAATATTCTTTCTGCAGCTGGGAGGAAAGGTGAAGGTCCCTGTGCCTGGGAGAGTCCAGGCTGAGGCTCGGAGCACCTGCAGTGATGCTAATCCTGAGAGTCCCCTGGGTGCTCAGATTCAGGGATCTGCTCCCAGCCTCAAGGTTGGGGATGAGGCTCAGGAGGGATAGAGGGGTCTGTGTGGCAAGGGAGGCCCCCCAGTGGGTGACAGCCCTGCCCACCAAGGGCTGGACCACAAGACTGAGCTTCCTCACGTGTCGTCCTTTGAGCCAAGTACCCTGTGGGGAGGTTTGGACCAGGCTGGCCTCAGTGCTCCTGCCTGGAACTTCGAGGCAGGCAGCCCAGGGGCCTCCTGAGCTCAGGCCACACCCAGTGGCAACCTTCTTAACTGTGGTCCTGACCACATCTCTTCCTGCTTAAAACCACTCAATGCCCAGTCAATGCACACTCAAGGCCCAAGGTCCTGAACACAGCCTGCAGTCCCCCCACCCCCAGCCCCTGGCCTCTGCAGCACTCTGCACCCTTTCCGCCTGTTGTAATCCCCACTGCCCAGAGCTTGCTGCCTCTCTGCCTGCCCCTCTCCCTGCCTCTGCCTGCTCACCCCACCTGTCCCTCAGCTCTCAGCCTCTCCACAGGCCCTCCCACCACCCAGCTGGGCCTTCACACTCCTGTGCCCTGGCCTCCTGGACCCCCCACAGGGGAGATGTCAGCTTCCCACTCTTCATCACGAGGGGCCTCGTGAGCCTCTTCAAAATGCTGCCGAGCACCAGGAAGCATGGGGAAATGGCCCGGCTACCCTTGGGAAGCACTCCGGCTCACCACACACTGCTGGGCATGCGCAGGGCCCTGGAAATAGCCCTGGAATGGTGGAGGGGAAGGGACCTACCCAGGGGCCTGAGCAGTGGACAGAAGCTGCAGTGTCCTGGCTCTGGGAGCCGAGGCTGCTCAGTGGCACCTGCCCAAGGGCAGGCCAGAAGCCAGGAGTCTGGGGCACCAGTGCTGGGGGCCCTGCTGTCAGACCCGCCTGCCTGCCCTTCCTACTCAGTACCTACGGGGCACCTCACTATGCAGGTCTGGCACCGGACACTGGGTCCTGCCTAGACCCTGCCCCAGGGGCCTACTCATGCTTTCTCTGCTGCAGGGCCTCAGCTGGGCCAGCGCGATGACTCTGCTGACCAGGAGCTCTGGTGCCCCCTAGGAAGGGCGGTAGAAAGAGTCAGGGCTGGTGAGTCAGGAGGCGGGTACTCATCCTGGCTTCATGGCTGCCCCTCTATGTGGCCCTGGGCCAATGCCCCACCCTCTCTGCACCCCAGTACCCCTTCTATAAAGGGGCAGCAAGAATCTAGCAGCCTGTGCCCTAAGACCAGCACTTCCAGCTAGCTCAGGGGGCCCGGCTCAGCTCCTCCACCCCTGCGCACCCTGTCCAAGGGGCTGAGGCTGTCAGCTGGTCCCATTTCCAGGGAGGCGGAGTCACTCCAGGGGGCTCATCTTTGTCCTGCACAAGCTGCCATGGCTGAGTGCACTCCAGGGCTGGAGGATGTGGCCAGGAACCTCCTTTCTGGGGCTTAGTCAATGCTTTCAAATAAAGGTCCTAAGGACTTTTGCCTTGAAAGGGTGACCAGGGTCCAGGTGCTTCTGTAGGTCCTCCCACCCCTCAGTGTTCACCTTTAGAGGGGAGTTCCTGCTCAAAACAAGTCTTCAGTCAGGAGGAGGAGTTTCTTCCCTGGCCTTTCTGAGCCTTCTGTCTGCTTCTTCTTAGATCACTAGGAGTTCCTCTTGTCAGATTCCAATGGAAAATTAGGGCCCCTTTGCTGGACAAAGGCCCCCATCCACATGGCCAGGGAGCAGCCCCAACCCCACTGGGCCACAGTAAAAGTTTCGAGAGATTGTGTGAGCCACAGATTAGCCAAAGGGGTGCTCCCAAGAGAAAAGATGCCTTTCAAAGTGGCTCCTACACTCAGAGGCTGCTGGCCTGGGCCCTCCCAAATTCTTTTCCACACACACAGACAGCCCTTCTCCTTCAGCCATACGCTCCCCATCTTCCCTGGAGCTGCCCATCCATCAGACAGGAATGCCACCTCCAGGCTGGGTGGGAGGAATGAGGCTTTATGAACTCCAGGGGGTGGAAACCAGGCCGGCGCCAGCCTCCAATGCTGAACTGGAGAAATCTGCAGCGCATCAGAAACTTAAGTAAAACTCCAACAAACTCCCCATCAATCTAATAACACTCAGCTCTCTGGTGTTTCAGGGTTGGGGGTGGTGGAAGCAGAGCCACACACAATTACTCGTTGTGCGCGTGCGTTACTAGAACACAGACTCTGGGGTTACATTGCCTGGGTTGGAATGTAATCTTGGTCACTTACTGGTGATGCTACCCAAGGTGTCTGTGCCTTCATTTCCCCACCCGTAGAAATAGGGACAGCATAGTGGAAGGTATTGAGATTGAGCTGGGACCATCCGCATAGAGCTGCATGAGAGCCAGGAGGGCAGGAGGTGCAGCGCCAGGAGGCAGGCGAGCTGGAGGGCAGTCTGGGCGACAGCGCCAAGGAGTGTGAGGCCCTGCGGCGCTCCAAGGAGGAGCTTTGGGCCGCTGAGAAAAAGGCAGAGGGAGCACATCAGGTGGGGTGTCGTGGGGGGACCAGCCCTGAGTCCTCATGGAATCCCATCCCTGAAATCTAACTTCAACCCCAAGGTTCTGGTGAAATTGCCCAGTACGGATCCTCTGTCTCCTAAGCAGAGCCTGGCACCTGGCTCATTTTAGGAAGGTTTCCTCCCTGTTGATTGGGGAAAGGGGCAGAGGGGTAGCGGGCAGGGTTGGGTCCAGACTCAGACCCACCCGCCTCATCACCCTGGAAACCAGGTCCCCTCCTGGAGTCACTGGTCTACCCCTCCCAGCTGAGGGCCTGGGCCCCAGCCCCGGAGGGCTCAGTTCTTGGGAGAGACCGCATAGGCGGGCAGTGCCTGACCGTCTCCAGGAACTGGAGGAGGCAGCTTTTGTGTAGAGCCACTGACTACTCCCAGGACCCAGGGCTGACCTCTGCCCTCTCCAGCCTGAAGCTTGCCAGTGAGGACAAGGAGCAGAAGCTGGCACTCCTAGAGGAGGCACGGACAGCTGTGGGCAAGGAGGCCAGGGAGCTGTGAACTTGGCTGCAGGAGCTGGAGCGCTCATGGCTGGAGGCTCAGCGGCGGGAGCTGCAGGAGCTCCAGCAACAGGTACTCTCCCTGTGCCACCCCATTGTCCTGGGGCTTGCTGCGTGTCCTATGGCCAGTAGCTCCCCCTTTCTGGAATCACATTTCCCCCTATGTAAAACCAGGGCCTTCAACTCTGACTCGCCCTCTCACCTAACCTTCGTGTGAATGGATGGGCTTTGAGCAGTGCTTGAATCCTTGAATCTGTGCAAAAGTCTGCGTGCATTTGTGTGCATGCTCAGGCTCACATTTCTCCAAGGAGAGGAGCTGGTGTCCTTGTCCAGTTCTCAAGGAATCTGCAAACAACAAAAGGTATAGATTTCATGAACTAGGTCAGAGGTTGGCAAATTGTTTTTTGTAAAGAGCCCAAATGGTAAATATTTCCGGCTTTACCGGCCACACAGTCTCTGTTGCAGCTACTTGGCTCTGCCGGGATAGTGAGAAAGCAGCCCCAAACAGCGCATGAACAGAGGGGTGTGGGTTCCAGTCACACTTTGTTTAGGGACACTGTAATGTGAATTTTCTGTCACTTCATGTGTCAAGAAATATTGTTCCTCCTTTAGAATAGGCCATTCAGGTCTTGGTTAGTTAGGAGGTTTCGTCTAAGAGAATGGGAAGGTGTGGTTTAGGCTGGGAAGTGACAGGGTCACATTATATTTTGAAAAACCACTCTGCCAGTTGTGTTGAGATTAGAGAGGCAATAAAGGGGATATGGGTAAACCACAAGAAGACTAGGTCAGTAGTCCCTCCACCCCACTCCCCAGGTGAAGGTAGCCTGGACTAGGGTGCTGATGGAAGAGACAGAAGAGGACACATTCAAGGAAAATTTGGAAGGTAAAAACCAGCAGGACTTGCTGATGGATGGAATATAGGAGGGGAGAGGTAGATTATCAGGGATGTATCTTTGCTTATACAAGATAGATTCAGTGGCAATGAAGCTGTTAATTGAAATTGATTTTAAATAATGGCATGACCTAAAGTTATGTAAACATTTGCCTTAGATAAAATACCAAGTTTTCAAAGTTTAGCTAGGTGGACGGCATGGCTTTATTTCCTATTTCTTGGTATTTCCAATTCTTGTTAAAAAAAAGGTTCTTCTTTTTCTCAAAGGCTTATTTCAGTGGAAGTCCATCTGCAAAATCTGTTCTAAATTTAAATTGGAAAATGACTACAAGTGCCATTGACACGTTGGATTTATTTATTGCGAGTGACCTAAGGCCACCTCTCGGGGGAGCTGGGGGCTGCCTTCTGAAGCCTGCGCGTCTGCACCACGTGGCCCGGCCTGGAAGTCAGACTCCGGGGCTGTGCGGCAGCGCCAGGCCTGCAGTGCTAAGCGTGGGGTCGCTCCTGGCCTCCAAGAGGGTGTGTCTCCTGCCTCTTCAACCTGGCAGGGGCTGTTCAAGTGCACGCCAAAATCAGCGATTTGCAGAGTGGAGGGCTGGTGCTTTGAAAGAGAGGCGGAGGGGAGAGAGGGATTTCCCCATCCCCGCTGCACTCGGTCCATCCCCTCGGTTACTCCTTTTCTCCGCCCGGGAGGCCCCTAACCTGCTGGAACCATTATGCAGTAGAGGCGGCCCGGTCCCTTTAAGACCCCACAGCGCCTGCGCCTTGGGTTCTGACGCGATTCTGAGGAGCCAGTCGTGGGGTGGCGCGGGCGCAGGGGTGGCTGGCGGTTGATACCGCGGCGGTACTGGGAGGGGTAGGTGAGAGTCGCGAGGCTGCCTGAGCTTCTGAGTGAGCATGGCGCTTTTGGAATGCGGGACTGGCGACCTGCTGCGCCAGGAGCTGGGCCGAGGCGCGGCGGCGCGGCTACCGGCTGCTCTCTGGATGGGAAGTTACCGCGAAGTCCACTCAGCGTTTTCCGAGGTGAGGACGCCCCGTGCGGCTGGGCTGGTGGTGAATCCGGGACCCGCGGGCGCACAGCTGGGTTGAGGCGCGGCCGTGGCAAGTTTTGTTGGGCGAGGGGTGGTGGGTGTGGGGGCGTGCACGGCCAGGGCCTGAGTTCCCTGAGCTGGATTCTTCCCCTGCTGCTGCCGCCCGCAGCCCACCTCTGGTGCGCGCTGGGGAAGAAAGTCGCTGGCGGGTGTTCTGTGGCATCGCAGGCGGGGGAGGGACGGAGCAGCTTCCGGGGCACGTCCTCCTATATCCTGTAGAGGACACTGACCCTGGACCCCACCTTCGAGGCCAGAAGTCGGTTCCCTCTGCTTGCAAAGTTGGAGTCTTTATTGGCCTCCGGGATTCTGCTCCTGGCGGTGCCTCCAGGCTGGCGATGGGCAAGCCAGGTGTGCCAGGTCCAGGATGCACATGAGGAGCGTTTGTAGCCATCACCGAATCACCTCATGACTAGCGGGGCAAGCCTCAAATTAACCGCAGGATTTCCGGAAGGATGGCTTGTGGGGTTGGTGTTTGCACTGCAAAGAGTTGCTGTGATTTCCCTGTGTCTGTCTGTCTGTCTGTCTTTCTGGCTTCTTAGATCATCTCATTTGTCGTCCTTTCACTGACGAGTTAACCAAGACGTTTGGCATGGTTTCCTCGCTTTCCTCCTGTCTTTTGCTGCTAGAACTGCTTTGGAAAAGAAGTCTTTTCTCAAGTGGTATCTTTTCTTTGGGTTACAGTATTGTTCATCCTTTGTTTTTGTTTTTCAATTTTATTAATAAAACTTCACCAGTGAACCGGAAGCTATTTTTTTCTATTCTGAAATGCTAGCTTTAAGATTTCTGAGAACTTTGTGTGAAAGAAATCTTTGAAAAGGTACTGAAGTATACAGAGGAAGTTGACTGTTTTAAAAGTGCAGGTGGTCCGGGCTCAGTAGAGCACACCTGTAATCCCAGCACTTTGGGACGCCAGGGTGGGTAGATCACTTGAGTCCAGGATTTCCAGACCAGCCTGGGCAATGTGGCAAAACCCTGTCTCTACTAAAAATACAAAAGTTAACTGTGTGTGGTGGTGTGTGCCTGTAGTGCCAGCTACCCGGTAGGCTGAGGTGGGAGGATCACCAGAGCCTGGGAGGCTGAGATTGCAGTGAGCCACGATCATGGCATTGCACTCCGACCTGGATGGCAGAGTGAGACCCTGTCTCAAAAACAAAAACAAAAAGAAAACAAAAATCCGAAAGGGAATGAATTTTTACTGAGTGAACCACCACAGACGAAGAAATAGAACGTTACTAGACTGGGGTCTATTTGTTGGAGTGGCATTGTTGGTTTCAGATGTATATGAATGATAAAACTTTGGTGTTACATATTGTTGAACATTTTCCCAAAATGGTTGAACCATTTAACAGGGATATTCTTGTTACCCCACGTCCTTGCTGATGCCTGGCAGTTAAAAATGATTTTGCCATTCTTGTAGGGGTGCAGTAATATATCAGTGTGGTTTCATTGAGATTGAGTATCTTTTATTGCCATTTATATGTCCTGTTTTGTGAAGGGCCTGTTAAATCTTTTTATCCGGTTTTCATGGATATACTTATTTTTCTGTTGATTTGTAATACTTTATTCTGGATATGCATCCTTTCTAGGATATATATGTATTGTGTTTCCCTTTTTTCAATCTGTAGCTTGCCTTTTTACTCTTTTAATGGTGTTTTTTCATGAATGCAGATTCTCTTTTTTTGTTTGTTTTTGATACAGGCTCTCACTCTGTTGCCCAGGCTGGAGTGCAGTGGCACAATCACAGCTCACTGCAACCTTGACCTCCCAAGGCTTAGGTGATGCTCCTGCCTCAGCCCAGAAGTAGCTGGGACCTCCAGGGGAGCACCAGCACACTCAGCTCTTTTCTGTATTTTTAGTAGAGATGGGGTTTTGCCACGTTGCATAGGCTGGTCTGGAATTCCTAGGCTCAAGTGATACACCTGCCTCGGCCTCCCAAAGTGTTGGGATTATAGGCATGAGCCACTGCACCCAGCCTGAGATTCTTAATTTTAGTGAAATTATACTTTATCAATCTTTTCCTTGATGGTTACTACTTTTTGTGTCCTGTTTAAGAAATCAATGCCTAACCTAAGAGTATGAACACATTTTTGTGTGTTAACCTTATAACAATTTTATTTTAGTTTTTGCATTTTTTTTTTTTTTTTTTCAGACAGGGCCTCACTCTATTGCCCAGGCTAGAGTGTGGTGGCAGCATCTCAGCTCACTGCAACCTCCACCTCCTGGCTCAAGCGATCCTCCCACCTCAGCCTCCTGAGTAGCTGCGACTGTAGGCGTGCGCCACTATGCCTGGCCAATTTTCGTATTTTTTGTAGAGATGGGGATTCAACATGTTTCCCTGGTTGGTTTGAAATCTTGGGCTCAAGTAATCTGCCCGCTTCAGCCTCCCAGAGTGCTGGGATTACAGGTGTGAGCCACCCCACTTGGCTATGATTCACTATTTACTACATGGATGTGTCTGCTTGATCCAGCACCATTTATTGAAAAGACCATCCTTTTCTTTCTGCACCATGTGGCACTTTTTTTCATAAATCGAATGACTGTATTGTCATCTGATTTCTGAAATTAGTGTGGGTCTGTTTCTGTTTCTGGATCAACCTGGGTAACATAGTGAGATCCCATCTCTACAAAAAATAAAAAGAATAAATAAATGAATAACATTTAAAAATAAGTGCATAGAGCTGATGGAGTCATAGGTGATAATTTAAAAACAATTGTTTCTTGGCTACATATGGGTGTTGGTCATTCAGTTGTGTTGGGTGTTCGGGCAAAATGTATTAAGTGAATTATATGGTGTTCAGAATGATTGCTAGATGTTCATTGTGAGTTGAATGAGATATAATTTGAGACTCACAGAGCTACAGTTTTCACTCTTTTATTTATTTATTTTTCTTTTAAAAATTTTTGCGTCTTCTTGTCAAGGCAGTAACTCTTTCATACTGAATTGTTCTTAGGTGTACTTAGTTCTCAGGAACACTGTATGGATTGCACCGAAATAAGTGTTCAGCCATTGGAAGGGCTCACGTGATGTGATGTAAATAATAGTATTCTACATAATAGTTTGAGGACAAATCGAATATATGTATATATTTTTTTTTCTTGAGACAGTGTCTCGCTCTGTCACCCAGGCTGGAGTGCAGTGGTATGATCCTGGCTGTCTACAGCCTTGGCCTCTCAGGCTGAAGCAGTCCTCCCACCTCAGCCTCCTTAGTAGCTGGGTCTACAGGAATGCACCACTATGCCCGGCTAATTTTCTGTTTCTTTGTAGACTGGGTTTTCCTGTAGTGCCCCGACTGGTTTCCAATTCCTGGGCTCAAATGGTCCTCCCACCTTGGCATCCTGAAGTGTTGGGATTACAGGCATCAGCCATCACACCTGGCCATTTTAGTTGTAATAATTTTTATATTTTTCTAATTTAAAAGATTTACTAACATGTCTTACAGCTATTACTCATGAATATAATATTCATTGTTGTTATTATGATGATTGTGTTTAATCTTATTTTCAAGATTAGCTCCTGAAAATTAGAGATCTTGTTTCTTTTATTCATCACTGTATTCTCAATACTTGACCTTGCCTGGCATGAAAGAGATATTGAATCAATATTTGTTAAATGAATGAATGAATGAACATACTAATACCATATTCAGCAATCTCCAAGTATCACAGATTTCAGCATCTAACAAATAAAATAACTTGTATAGAGCAGAGTCACAGTCCACCTGCCATAAAAGGAAATGTCAATGAAAAATAAACCCTTGTATGTGTAGCTGCTAAGATTTTGGGGCTTTCGTTACTGTAGCATAACCTAGCGAAAGCTCAGTGAGACAGCGTATAGAATATATGTGTACAGATAGACCAGATAGTGCAGTAGATGAGATTCCAAAGATAGTTCTGTAAGCATTGACTAACTACACCCACACTCTCTTAATTCCCTAACAGAAATAATCAAATTCTCGTTCACTAAGATGTGCCTGAAATGTTACTTACTTTGTGAAAACTTCCTTGGCTACCCAAATATTTAGTCAGGACTCTTTATTTTTCCCCCCCAGGCTGGAGTGTAGTGGTGCCATCATAGCTCACTAACCTCTAACTGAAGGCTGAAGGAATCCTCCTGCCTCAGCCTCCAGAGTAGCTGAGACTCCAAGTGTGCACCACCATGCTGGTCTAATTTTTCAGTTTTCATTTCCAGAGACGGGTTCTTACTATGTTGCCCAGTCTGGTCAGGACTGTTGATTACATATGACAGAAACCCAGCCAACTCGAGTTCCCCACCACCTTTCAAGATGCTCTTTCCTGAGTCTTCACAGTCTGCGTAAATGGCAGCTCCATCAAGTTGCTGAAGCCCCAAATCTCAATGTTAACCTTGATTTCTCTCTTTTATCTCACAGGCAATGTGAAGGCAAATCCTGTTTCGGCCCAGGCGAAGGTTCCTGGTGATCCAGGCTCTCACCAGCCGATTGTCCCTTCCTGTCCTCCTGAGGGTGTCTGGAGCTTCAGTGCTGTGTGCTCTCGGCCTCCATGCTGGGGTGCCACCGACTCCCACTGTCCAGGGCTTCGGGTGGACTCTCCGAGGCACTGATGCAGAAACTTCCCCATTTGGTGCACCAAGAGCAGCCTCACACGGTGTGGGCCCACATGAAGAGCTGCCAGATCCAACAGGTAAAAATCCCGAGGCATTGCCGGCTCGATGGGGTCAGAGAGTCCTCTTTCTATTGTGACTCAGATGTGAAGGGAAGATGCCAAGGTCCCTAAAGATCGCAGGGCCTTGCCTGGTATGAAACAGATATGAAGTAAGTATTTGTTAAATCAATGAACCAATATTCACAGCGTGTGCTGCCCACGACCTGCAGTGCCGTGGTCAGGTGGAAGTGATTTTACTTCAGGAGAGGACAGTGTTCTCTCCAGGACTTTTCCTCAGTAGGTAGATCTGCATCCCTCTCCTCGCTCTTCCCCTCTCACCCCCCATTGTCTGCCCCCTTTTCTCGCTGTTTCCACCCTGCTGTCCCCTTTCACCTGCTTTCTCCTCTTCAGCTTTCTTGGCTCATCTCCTCCCTGTCCCCCTGAATCCCCCAGGCTCAGGCCCCTACTCTCTCCTGGATGGGGAGATGTGTCTGGTTTTAGGCGGTGCCCTCTAGATGTGTCCAGGATGGGGAAACATGGCTCAGTTGACAGTATAATGGGTTAAAAGAGTGGCCACTTTTGAAGGCCTTTCCCATCTCCCATTCCAGAATCCTGTAGGACGTAGAATTTATGGGCCACAGTGGAATTCTTGGTTCCCCAGGACCTTGTGGTGGACGCCTTCTTTCCCTGAGCTTTCATGGGGTGACTATTAGGTAGCAGGCCCTGCTCTGGGCTAGAGGCCCCATAATGAATAAATCTCAGGCCACTACCCCACGGAACCCACCACTGCAGGCATTGAGAGGGGGAGAAAGAAAGGGGCATGGCCAGTTTGTGTCCTTCTCACGTGGCCGCCCACCAGGTCCTGGGGGATTGGGAGCAAGTGCAAGGAGAGAAGTCCAGTGAGAATGGCAAATGGATGACATCAGACCCAGGGACTGAGGCCCCCAAATGCAGCCAGGTAGATTCTGGAGTCTCTGGCAACAGTGGGCGAGAGACAGAATGTGTTTCAGAGGAGGAGGAAGGGGTTGTACCCCATGGAAACAGTATATGGTTTTACAGTAGTGCGTCTTTCTCTAATCACTAGTTAGCATGTTCCTGTTAATGGAAAATATTGGTGGTGTACGTTCCCCAATGTTCTCATCTTCATGTAAATTTGTTCCCTCCCTCCTTTCCTTCCTTCCTTCCTTCCTTCCTTCCTTCCTTCCTTCCTTCCTTCTTTCCTTCCTTCCTTCCTTTCTTCCTTCCTTCCTTCCTTCCTTCCCTCCCTCCCTACTCTCCTCCAACTCTCTTTCTCTCTCTTTATTCTTTCCCTCCCGCCCTCCCTCCCTCTGTCCCTTCCTTCCTCCTTCCCTCCCTCCCTTTCCTTTCTTCCTTTCTTCTTTTCTTTTTCTTTCTCTCTCATGCTCTCTCTTTTTTTCCCCTTTTTGTTCTCCCTACTTTTTTGAGTCGATCACACTGTATTGAAACCCACATTATTTACCAGAATCTCTGGAGCTGCTTCTGTCTTGCAGGCAGAGAGCTCATCCAGTAGCCCTTAGCTCCTCCCAGCACCTCCTTTGATTTGTGGGTACCACTGGGGCAGCTGCTGAGTCTCAGTGGTTTCCACTCTTCACCAAGGTCTGCCCACCCAGATGGTTTGTACCTGTCCTTACCACAAACCTACACTATCTAGATTGCTGAGGCTGATTCTCCCTAACTGATCTACTGTTTTCTGGGGCACCCCAGGATTCGAGGTAAATGGCACAGGCCTGGAAATCTCCAACTGCTCTGACTCCAGGTTGGTGCATTTCAATGCCGAGTACTAACCACACAATAACAGGATGCCACGAAAACCTTGATATGGGGCTGCTGCAACCTAATTAAAAAATATTAATATTATTATTATGAGACGAAGTCTCACTCTGTCTGCCAGGCTGGAGTGCAGCGGCCGGATCTCGGCTCACTGCAAGCTCTGCCTCATGGGTTTACGCCATTCTCCTGTCTCAGCGTCCCGAATAGCTGGGACTACATGTGTCTGCCACCTCGCCTGGCTCGTTTTTTTCTATTTTTTAGTAGAGACCGGATTTCATCATGTTAGCCAGGATGGTCTCGATCTCCTGACCTCATGATCTGCCCGCCTGGGCCTCCCAAAGTGCTGGGATTACAGGCTTGAGCCACCGCACCTGGCCAACAGACATTACTTTTTAGAACAGTTATAGGTTCACAGAAAAATTGAGTGGGTAGTACAGAGAGTTCCCCTAGGCTCCCATGTCCTCCAGCACACAATTTCCCCTATAAGTATGTTGTATTAGTGTGGTCCATTCATTGCAATTGATGAACTGCTATTGATACATCATTATCAACTAAAGTCTATAGTTTACATTAGAGTTCATTCTTTGAGTTTCACAGATTATGGGTTTTGGCAATTGCATAATGTCCTAAATCCCCAATACAGCGTCATGCAAAATAGTTTCACTGCTGAAAATTCCCTGTGCTTCACCATTTCGTGTGTCCTCCTCTCTTCCACTCCTGACAACCACTCATCATTTTACTACTTCTCTCTTTTTGACTTTCCAAGAATGTCCTAGAGTTGGAATCGTACAGTATGTAGGTTTCCAGACTAACTTCTTTCTAGCATTATGTATTTTAAGTTCTTCCATGTCTTTTCATGGCTTGTTAGGTTGCTTTTTAAAATCACTGAGTCAGATTTCATTGTGGGGCTACAACACAGTTTGCTTATTCATTCACTTGGCGAAAGACATCTTGGGTACTCCAACTTTTGGCAATTATGAATAAAATTGCTGTAACTACTTATGTGCAGGATTCTGAGTGAACTTAAGTTTTCCAGAGTGATTGTACCCTTTTGATTTCTACTGGCTATGGAGAGTTCTGGTTGCTCCTCATCTTTGAGAGCATTTGATGTGTTCACCTTTTTGCATTTTAGCCATTCTAATAGGTTTCCACTGATATCTCATTGTTGTTTTAGTGTGCAGTTCCCTAACGCCAAATGATTTTGAGCATCTTTTTCATATACTTATTTGCCATCTGTGTATCTTATTAGTGAGGTCTTCAGGTCTTTCACCTATTTTTTTCTTTTTTCTTTTTTTTTTTTTTTTGCTTTGTGTTGTTTAGTTCTCAGAATTCTTCATATATTTTGGACAGCAGTTTTTCCATCAGATTATTTTGTAAATATTTTCTGCCAGTGTGTGACTTGCTTTTTCCATTCTCTTAACAGTGTCTTTCACAGAGGAGAAGTTTTTAATTTTAATGAGGCTCAACTTAATTTTTTTCATTAGTAGATTGTGCTTTTGGTTTTGTATCTAAGAAGCCATCATCGAACCCAAGATCCCTGAGACTTTCTCCGATGTTATCTCCTAGGATTCTTATGGTTTTGCACCTTACATTTACATGTAAGATTTATTTTATAAAGGGTATAACATGCATACCGGGATTTATTTATATATTTTTTGCATGTGGTTATCCAGCTGTTGTAGCACCACTAGTTGGAAAGGGTAATTTCCCTGCTTTAAGTTGTCTCTAAACCTTCATGGAAGATCAATGGACTGTAGGTAGGCCTGTTTCTGGGCTCTGTATTCTTTTCCATGGATCTATTTGTGTGTGTGTTTTCTCTTTTCACCAACTTCACACTATTTGGGTTACTGTGGCTTAATGTAAGTCTTGAAGTTGGTAGTGCCAAACCTCAGGTTGGTTATCAGAACTTCATCTTGAGAACTTGGTTGAGATCATTGTAGTAAAACTTGGAAATATGTGAGATTCCCCCTTAGTCTAGTTCTCAAGGAGTTTTTAATGCGCTAACCAGACCACCCTCAGCTTCTAGTGATCTGTCAATACCATTTAAGTTCTTCTCCCACTTGCTGTCCCCAGTAACTTCTCTTCCTGTGAGCTCTGACTCCTTGTGTGTTCGCCTGTCTTTCTCATTTTTAGGGTGGCAGTTTTCCCTGTGACTTCAATTCTCTGGTCCACCCTAGAAGGGTTGACTTTCAGTTCCTTCAACCTTTTGCTAGCTGTGAGGACGAGTGATGACTGCCTAGCTCTTTCCATGTTGGACCAGAAACCCAAAAGTTCGTTTAAAGAATGACTTGTTATAAAAGTCACCCATTGTCAACATACGACTCAATGATTTCAGCTGATTTATGGAATTGTGCAGCCATCAGCAGAGTTTCTACTTCAGCACATTTTGTCGCTTCCCCAAATTCCCTTGAATCTCTTTGTAGTCATTTCCTAATCCCTGGTCCCCATGACTGGGTCTGAATAGAATGAATATTTGGAAAGCAGACTTCATTGTATTTTCATGTGTTTGGGACTTTATATAGTGGACTATTGTGTTCATTTTGTGACAAGTAGAGAAGAGATTGCATTCTAGGGATGGTTTTTTTGGGAAACATAACAGTAGTCCTGTTTATGGCTCTCCTTGAATTGGTTCATCTGTGTTGCTAACCGGTATTTGCTACCAGACCTTTTCTGGTGAGCAAAAGAAAAGCAATTTTAAAAAATCTGCTATTAAAATCGAGATGATACATTTTCACATAATAATATGTGGAGTTAAGTAATGAACCATCTTTATTAATTAATTAATTTTTGAGATGGAGTTTTTGCTCTGTTCCTCAGGCTGGAATGCAATGGCGTGATCTCAGCTCACTGCAACCTCCACCTCCTGGGTTCCAGTGATTCTCCTGCCTCAGCCTCCTGAGTAGCTGGGATAATAGGCGCCCGCCACCATGCCTGGCTAATTTTTGTGTTTTCAGTAGAAACAAGCTTTCTCCATGTTGGCCAGGTTAGTCTCTAACTCTTGACTTCAAGTGATCCACCTGCCTTGGCCTCCCAAAGTGCTACGATTACAGACATGAGCCACGACCTGACCTCAACCATTTTTATTCTTTCAGAAATGTGTTTGATAACAGTAAAGCCGCACTCCTGACGTGCCTGAAATACCTCTCATTGTCTTCTTCAGGCGGCAAGGTCTCTGGAACAGCCACATAAAGGTGAGGGCAATATGTTTTTTCATTGATTGATTGATTGGTTGTTTTTTTTCTGTTAGAGGGGTTAGCATCCATGTATCTGAAATTGAAATTCAAGAGGAGAGACAGACACCTGTACTAGTTTTCTCTTGCTGCCAATGATCACATTACCACAAATCAGTGGTTTGAAACCACAGAACTCTGGAATGAAGTGTCTGGGTTCTCTGCTCAGAGTCATGTGAGGCTAAAATCCAGGAATGTACTGGCTGTTTTTAAAAAAAATCGATTTAAAACATCCACACCAGATGTGGATGAGGCTTCTGAGGGTGTCCATTAAGTACAGATCCTTGACATAATTCCCTTTCCTCCATCGACCTGTGAAACTGAACGAACAGCTTATCTGCCCCGTATGTGAAATGACGGGACAGACATGGAATAACAACTACAGTGATTCTAGTTCAAAATGAGGGAACAAGGAAGGGATAAAGAAGTCACTGACCCACAATAGTTTGGAAATGGAGCTGGGCAAAATCCAGCAGGAGTTTCTTAATTAGGATCCACAGCTTGGGACCGACCCGCTGTCCTGTGAGTCTTTGCCTCTGGGCTCTCTGCTCTGCATTTCTTGAGACCATGATTGTTCATCTCTATTCTCACACTCTTTTGTGTATGGCTCCTATTGCACTGCAAATGTTTTTGAGATTCATCCGTGTTGTTTTGTGTGTCAACAGTTTGTTCCTTTAGGCTTTCCATGGAATGAATGTATCACAGTTTATTGATCCATTCTTGTATTGACAGATGCTTGAATGTTTCCAGTTTTTCCTATTATGAATAAAAGTGCTATGAACATTCTTGTATAAATCATTTTCTGGACATATGTTTTAATTTCTCTTGGATAAATGCTTAGGAATTACTGAGTCATAGAGTAGGTAGTTGTTTAGTTCTGTAAGAAGATGCCAGACATTTTTCCCCAAAGTGTTTATACTATTGTACATTCCAAACTTTAATGTATGAAGGTGAGAAAGCTTTTGCTACTTCCAAAGAGGCCTGTCTATAGACATGTAATTTTTTCTAACTGGAGACAGGCTGATGACTTCAGGGACATGAGCATGGGATATAGGACACCTGTCATGACCACCAGCATGAAGCTGGGATTCAGGAAGGAGGTTAATCATATAAGGAATCCTGGGACCTGCATGAGCTTCTGTCAGGGCACAAAGGGCACTGAAGTGAACAGGGCATAGGGGGCCCTGTGTCATAGTAAGAAAGCGTCTCATTGGTAAAACCTTTACCCTTGGGGAGGTAAATAAGTTCCTTGTTCCTTCTTGGTTACCCTTGAAGATAAGGATGGCCAAACAAAATAATATCGTATCTGCAGAAACTCAGATCTTGGTAAGATTTACTAGTAGGGAATCCAATGTTAATGCCAAGAAGCAGCTGCCAGTTGGGATCCAGTGTGAGCCTGTGGTTCAAGGTGCGTACTCAAACACAGAGAGCTTTTTGAAAGATGCTACCAGTAGTTTTTCCAGGGCAGAGATGGGTCCTCTATCTTTCTCTCTAACCTAGCCCATATGCTTAGCTGAGAAGGTTTCTTCATATCACTTTAAATGATGATGTCCTTTGTTCAGCAATTTTCTAAACATTCTTTAGATAGGAATTTTATGGGCATTCTCTATTGCATTAAGCTTAAATTTAAAGCATCTTATGGTTTTATTGCAAAGTGTTGCCTTGTTTCCTTTTTAAGATGATACAATTTATAACATGGAAGTTTGCTGTCTGTCCCCTCCCTTTATGTTCCTATAAAATGAACAAACATGTGGCCATGAAACAGATGGTCATAGAATTGGTTCAGTGGTTGTGAGTGTAGCAACCCAAGAGTGTCTTATCTGAAATCCCACCAGGAATGCCTGGACACAGTAGACAAAGTTTGTTCAGCTGGATGCCTTAGGATGCATGCTTCCAAAAACAAAGTAGCCAAAAAGAGACCAGAATAACAGAATATCAGAGCCAGAGGAACATTTGGTGGTAGTTCAGTACATCCTCCTTTTCAAGCTACAGGGGACACAGTGGAACAGAAGCAGGGATGGGCCTGCCTGCTGTGCCCAAAATTCATTGGAGATTGTTTCGATGAATAATTTCATTGATGATGAAGGAGAAATAAACCCCTGTCAGCTTCAATTCAGGCAGGTTTATTGAAAAGGTGAAGAAGCGTCTTGCAAAGCACAGCATGGCTGAGGCTTGTGGGCTGTGTCTGGGAAAATGAGCAGCCGACAGTGGCTGATGCTGCCCCTGACTCTGGGGCCGTGTGGTCTCTTGTTCCCTGAGAGCATCTCTTCTATTCTCTTGTGTTTTCCCTCAGCCTGGCTGTCTCTGTGTACTCCTCAAGACATAATTGAGCAAGGCTGTGCCAGCCCCAATGCCACCTGGCACTTTAGGTCAAATTAGAAAGGCATGACATAAACTGTCCCTTTATAATGCAGCTGTTGGAACAGCAGTTGAAAATACAGTATCTTGACTCCTGGTTTAGTACTTTATGCTGAACTTTCTTTTCTGAATATGAGCACAGACTTTGGAATGTTAGTGTCACCTAGCCTTATTAGCTAGTATTCTCCTTTTGTTTCCCCATAACATCCCCTCCTGCTTCCCACAGATCCACTCCACTTATTTCCATCCTGTCTTATGCCACTTTGTGCTTGTCCCTTCTAGAATACATCCTTGGCTCCCCTGCATACACACTTCTAGTTAGGTTTAGCAATGGGGGGCACCTGATGGAGCCTGGAAGTGAGAGGAAGGTGAGGTCTGTATTTCTTCCCTCTCCCTCCCTGCTCCGGCACTGAGTATCTGGCAATAGTTGCATCTGTCTGTTACTTCAGTGGTCACTCTTCCATAGCCTCAATTCTCGGTGTGTCCCATAGCATTATTTACCTTCGTTCCTTTAGCTCCCATCAAGGAAGATCCAGAGACATTCTCCTCACCAAGGCATTAAGAAATGCACAGGTGAGGGGAACAGTGGCGTGACTGTCAAGTTCCTGTGGTACCTACTGTCTGCAAACTGGAGGTCATGGCAGGAGATGCTGTATGGGTTTGCCCTCGCTGCTGTCAGTGAGAAGAACAGGGTTCTGGAAGAGTAGAGGACAGACCTTGGGACGTGGCCATCTAGAGACAAGGCGGGAGGGATTTCCTTGAGAGGTAGGGGTATGTGGTGGTTACTGATCATTGTGAGGTGTCTGGGAATGTAATGGATGGGAAATGTAGTAAGAAATGAACTTTTGTAATAATAGAAAAGCTCTAGTTCTGAGGACAGAGACCTGATGCAGTCACCATAGTGGGAATTTATGACCTGGCATCCAGTTGAGATACCTGGAGCTTCTTGACTGATGGGAATTGGATCCGTTGAGGAAGAGTGAAGCCTTCAATGTTGCCACAAGTGTATGCTGTCAGTCTTCCTTCAGGCCTCCCCCTGAAGGACCTGAAGTCATTTATGTGAGTGACTGAGGAAAGGGAGATACTCAGAGCTTCTGTGTCTTGTTAGATTCTGGCTCTGAAGAATGCTAACCTAAGGGCACCTGTGGTGGCCATGAAAATACACTACTTGCATCTCCAGCAGCAGGAGGCCTAACGTATCAACAGCCCAGGCTGCTACACTCTGAATTGAGGACTTGGTGACATTTCCCCCGAGTCTGTACTAGCCCATGATGAGGAAAGCCTCATATCAAGTCCTCCCAACAGAACACCCCTGATGACTGATGAGGATGTCGAAGCTGTTTTCCTGTGGCAACTGTGACTTTCTTTCTTCAAAGTCTGTTTTGTTCATGCACATAAATGCCTAGACTCCCATGAGTTCATCTTTTATTGATAAACTCTAGTTCTGAGGACAGAAGCTTGATGGAGTCAGTATAGTGGGAATTTATAACTTGGCATCCAGTTCAGAGACTTGGATCTTCTTGACTGAGAGGAGATTGGGTCCCTCTGGGGAACAAGAAGCCTTCAATGTTGTTTCAAGTGTATCCTGTAAATCTTCCTCTAGGCCTTCCCAGAGGGACCTGCTATATGACTTATGAACCAGTGACCCCAAATTCAGAGTGTTCTCGTCTACTCTGAAGAATGCAATATCTTACTCCTCTGGATTCAACCTAGTACCAATATTTGTGTGTAGCTATGCAGCTTAATAGACCAAAGCTAATTAGATGAGGAATGGTAGACCCAATTCAACCGTACAGGCATCAACTATATCAGCATACAGGCATCCCTCTCCCACCGTTTCATTTTTGTCCCCACTCCAATGTCTTCTCCATTTTGTTTGATTCTACTATTTATATGGTAATGTCAGTGATCAAGAATAATAAAGGAGCAATATTATAAGAGAATAATGGTGAATGAATTCACTACCTATTTCCAGAATTACTCTGCAGCTATGAAAATCATGTGTTTTGTTGAAAAAAAAATAGAATATATATCAGTGGAAGGGAAGAGAGTATCCAGAAATAGATACTCACATATGTCTAATTAATGATTCTTAGGACATATGTATGTGTACAAACGTGTGTGTGTGTGTCTATATATATATCTATATATATAGATATATAGATATATATATGAAGATTATCTGTCATTATCTCCAAATAGGGAACATTAAGAGAACATAAAAGGAAACTATAATATAGGAGATATCATATTTATCTCCAACAAAGGGTTTTTTTAGAGTGTGTGTATATGTGTGTGTGTGTGTGTATATATATATGTATATAGCACTCTGATTAAAGCACAATGAAACAGTTTCTCTAAAGACTTGAATAGATACTTCAGAAAAGAAGATACATGAATGGTCAATTAGCATAGGAAAAGATGCTCTACTGTTTAGTCATCAGGGAGATCAATCAATACAACAATGAGATACCAGTACATATCCATGAGAATGGCTAAAATTTAAAAGGCTGAAAGTAGCACATGTTGGTGAGGATATAAAGCACTTGGAAGTGTTATACTTGTAGGAGTGAAAAATGGTATGACTCCTTTGAAAGTCTAACAGTTTCTTAGAGGTTAAACATATACAAATCAGATGCACAGTCCTTCGATTCCTAGGAATTTACATACTATGTCTGCACAACGATCTGTGTGTGTTTCCAGACTAAACCGAGGGGCGGGCTGCTATGTCTGGTGGCCCAGCAAGGAGATGCAGATGAACTGGGGAGGAAGGGAGTTTTTACTTCTGCAACTGGTTACAGGGAAAAGGCCTGGAAATTATCACCACGCCAACTCAGAATTACAAAGTTTTCCTGAGCTTATGTACCTTCTAAGGTATATGTGTATATGGAAGTTGCATTCATCTAAATACATAAGTGATTCACTTCTTTTAATCTAGAACTAAGGCCTGGGGAGTTTCTTCAGATCCCCAGTAAAACTTGTTTAATGCTAAATGACTCCTTTTAAGAATGCCTTTGTAATTTTGTCATGCTTTAAGGCTCAGGAAAATCCTAGGCAAAACTCTTGGTGGGCTTTGGTACATTCCAGCCTTTGTATAAGGGCACTGGCTTTTTTGTTTGTTTGTTTCCTCTTAATATTTGATTGAACCAGTCAGTCGGTACTGAAACAGTTGTCAGGAGGCCTGTGGTAGTGGGACCTGGCCTGCCATGTGTGGATGCTCATGGTAGTTTCTTCATACTAGCCCAAACGTGGAGGATAGAAATGTCCAATAACAGGTGAAAGGATAAACAAATATGGTATAGCCACACAAAGGAATACTACTCAGCAATTACAAGGCATAAATTCTTGATGCAAATACTCATATGGATGGATTTTAAAATTACGTTGATGCATGAAAGAAGGCAGACACAAAAGAACACAGGTATAATTTCATTTATATAAAATGGTTAAAAAGGAAATGGATCTGAAGTGGCAGCAGCTCCTTGGGGCCGAAGGTTGAAAGACTGATGAAGTGCAAAGGGGTACAAGAAACTTTGGGGTGTAGGGAAATTCCTCTATCTTGGTTGTGGCAGTAGTTCCATTAGTGTGTGCATTTGTAAACATGCATTGAATTACACATTTTAAAGTGATGCAATCTGTAGTACCTAAATTATAACTTAGTAACATGGATTTCTCATCTTAATTTCTCCATACTAGCAATTAGCAGCTAGAAAATGAAATGCAATAAAAGGTAATAGAGATTAATAGCCAGAATCATTACATGCTTAAGAATATATGCAGTGAAGCAGGTACAAGGCCCCTAAAAGCAATTGGTGAGAAAAATGAAAGAAGGCTAAATAGAGAAATATATGTCATTTTCATTGATTGGAAGATTCCATGTTGTTAGCATATTACATCAACACAGTTCTGATTAATATTTCTAGTAGGAGATTTTAGAGAAATTTGAAAGCTAATTTCAAAATGTATTTGAAAATCAAAGAACCTAGAATAGGCAAGTTGGTCTTAAAGAAGCAGTAAGTTGGAGGACTTACTCTGCTAGACTTCAAACCTGATATTAAAGCTACAGTAATTTTAAAACAGTAGTACTGGTGTAAGTATTCACAAATATATCAAAGTAAAAGGATACAGACTCAAACAATACGCCCACATATGAACAGTTATTTAATGAGTAGAATCTTTTTTATTCATAAAAACATCCCTCAAAACAAAAAAGTTTTCCAACCACACACAGGAGGAGTATGAGTAGGGGAAGGTGTCTGTCCCTCTATCCCTGGCCCCCAGCCCATGTGGTTTTGGCAGCAATGAGGGGTGTGGGGTAACGGCTCCCGAAATTAAAATGGTGTATGTGTGTATGAGAAGGAAAGGGGGGCAAACTGTGGGGAGCAGTGGAGGGGAAGGAACAAAGGAGGTCAGTACTGGGAACGCTGAAGGAGGGAGGACATTTCATAACATTTATTGTTGGTGAAACTGCCGTGGACACTTTCTTTGCCCATCAGCAGGCCTAGCGTCTTGGCAGTCATGGTGCCAGTGACATTGAAGGTGGGGGCTCCACCGATGCCCTTCGTTTGAAGATCCACGGTCAATTCCCCATCCTGCAGCAGTGAGTCTGGGACCACAGTACATTTCTAGCCCCCAGTGTCAGCCCATTTACAAAAAATCTTGACCAGTCTTTGCCAACCAGGACACCAAGCTCAGCTGACGTGATGTTCATGAAGGTTTTCCCTGGGATGGTGGCCTAGATGGAGGGCGAGTCCTTGTTGCCCACGATGGCCGCGTCGTAACAGATCCGGTTCGCCACGAGGCTGTGGATAGAGGCATCCACCTGGCCGTTGTGCTGCTGGGGGGGCTCCTCTGGTCGCTGCTGCTGGGGCCGCCTGAGCTGGCAGGCAGGGGAGGCGGAGAGCTCGGGGCAGGTGCTGTCCTCCTCACCATGGCTCTGCTAGCTGTGCAGCGGCCCTCGCACCGCTGTATATATATAATGTATATATAATACATACTATACTTTAAGTTCTAGGGTATATGTGCACAATGTGCAGGTTTGTTACATAGGTGTACATGTGCCATGTTTGTTTGCTGCACCCATTAACTCGTCATTTACATTAGGTATTTCTCCTAATGCTATCCCTCCCCGAGCCCCGCACCCCAGGACAGGCCCTGGTGTGTGATGTTCACCGCGGTGTGTCCAAGTGTTCTCATTGTTCAGTTCCCACCCGTGAGTGAGAATGTGGTCGCACAGCCACTTCTTAATGTTTTAAAAACAAAGTCGCCAATGCCCTTCATTGGAGAAATGAAAGACTTTTAAGTAAAACGATTTTGAGTGAAATACTATTTGTTGTTTTAAAAAGTTAATATTAACAACCACTCTCCATCATACTTTGAAATTAACTTAACATGTGACAATTCAAATTAGAAACCTTGTAAAGGAAAATGAGAAATAGATTCATGAACTTGACATAGGAAAATATTTCTTAGACTAGATACTGTAGCACTCACCGCAATAAGAAATCAAGTGAATTGCACTTCATTTTTAAAAACTTCTGCTTATTATGTTGTTGTTTAACAACTTAAAAGCTATCTGTAGACCAGAAATAGCAAATAATTATAATATAGCAAAAAATATATATATTTGAATGGACGCATTCAAAATATATAAAGAACTCCTATAGATTACAAAGAAAATGACAAACACCCCAGTAATAAACGAACATAAAAATCTGAAAAGATATTTCCCATAAGAAGATGTCTAACTGAACATTAAGCATGAGAAAACCAACATAGGATATCACTACACACCTGGTAGAATGGCTATAATTTAAAAGACCAAAAATATTAAGTGTGTGGGAATGTAGAACAACTGGAAATGGCCTACATTTTTCATAGCAACGTAAAGTAATACAATTACTTTGCAATAGTCTGGGTCTATTTTTTTCCCATTCACCAAGCAACTCCATCCCCAGCTATAGCTACCCAGGAAAATAAGTATGTATCTTCACAGAAATAATTGTATGAGAATATTCATAGTTACTTATACACAGTAACCAACAACTAAACCTGTCTCCCATCAGAAAAATGGATATCAAATTGTGTGATAATCATACAATCAATAGGATATAACTTGGCCAAAACAAAATGAAACAAGGGAAAAACACAAAGAAATTAGTGTCATATATAACCACCTGAGTAGGAGAAGTGAAAACAAGAGAACATACTAAATGATTCCATTTGTTTATTTTTTTGAGATGGAGTCTCACTCTGTCCCCCAGGCTGGAGTGCAGTGGCACGATCTCGGCCTCTGACTCCCAGGTTCAAGAAATGTTCCCTGCCTCAGCTTCCCAAGTAGCTGTGATTACAGGCACCTGCCAGCACGTCTGGCTAATTTTTGTATTTTCAGTAGAGACAGGGTTTTGCCGTGTTGGCCAGGCTGGTCTTCAACTCCTGACCTCAGGTGATCTGCCCACCTCAGCCTTGCAGTCTTGGGATTACAGGCATGAGGCACCAGGCCCAGCCAAAATGATTCCATTTTTATGAAGCACATGATCAAGCAAAATTAATCTGTGGTGGCTGCTCTAGTTTAAATATTAGTCCCCTCCAAATCACATGTTTAAATGTGGTCCCCAGTGTTGGAGGTGGGGGTTAATGGTAGGTGTTTGGGTCATGGGAGCGGATCCCTCATGAATAGATTAATCCCCGCCCTGGGAGAAGGTAGTGAGTGAATTCTCACTCTCTTAGCTCCTGTAGGAGCTGGTTATTAAAAAGTGCCTCTCACCTTTACTTTCTGTCTTTTGCTTCCTCTCTCAGCATATGATCTCTGCACACTCTGGTTCCTTTTCACCTGCTGCTGCAAGTGGAAGCAGCCTCAGGCCCTCATGAGGAGCAGATGCGGGTGCCATGCTTCTTGTGCAGCCTGCAGAACTATGAACAAAATACACCTCTTTTCTTTATAAATTACCCAGCCTCTGGTATTCCTTTCTAGCAGCACAAAGAGACTAAGGCAGTGACAACATTCAGAATATATTCTTCATTTGGGGAATGAGTATTAACTGGCAAGGACCACATCAGAACTTTGTGGCATGGAGGAAAATGTTCTCTGTCTTTAACTGGGTGTTATTATACAATGTATAATTCTATTAAAATGTATTAAGCTGTACTTTTAGGTTTTTTGCAGTATACTCTATGCAAATTATACCTCAGTGAAGAACTGTTAGCATACAACAAAGAGAGAGATAGAAACACTCAAAAATTGAAAATTGACAGAAAATAGGTAACAAATATTTAGCCTAGAAATAAGAGGGATCCATTGAGAAGAAACCAAAAGCAATGGAATAGAACAAAGATTTAAAAAAGTATATTACAAAAGGGTTTTAAATTTCAAAGTTTGAAATGATATTAAAGTGGCACACTCTTTCCTTGGGAAAATCAAGTGAGAAGCATAAACTCTGAGACAAATTCCAGCAAAGGTATGTAAATCAGTTTGATCTAATGGTACAAGATTAGCTTTGAAGGCCAAAAGGAACTGGTTTCTAATTCTTAATCCTCTCCTCACTACTTTTGTGACCTAGGGAAATTCTCCAATCTTTCTGAGTTTGTTTTTTCATCAGGAACAGGATAATACCTAAGTGACAGGCTAGTTCATAGATTTAAATATGATCGCATGGCAGCGGACATGAACCATAATGAATTGTTAAGAATATATTTACACTGAACTCTCCTTTACCCATGTTAAAATTGTAGACAAACAAAAATTGACAAAGAATGGACAGAATGTTCTAAGACAAATATTATTCCTTTGTTTCTGGAAAGAAGTCACACATACAGTAAAAATAATTAGAGAGGACCTAGTTCATATTGAACAATCTTCCCCAAACCCTGAAACAGGTCTACTTTCTAACACCAGAGATGTCTTGACTGAGTCCAACCCCTGCAGTCTCTTCTGTCTGGAATAGACAGAGGAAGTTTGCTCCAGCCTTAGAACAGCATGGGCTGGCAAGCGTTCTCAGAGAGGCTCTCAGCTTCAACTCTAAAGGGCCTGAGGAATATGTGGAAGTGGGTCGGGTTAAGGCCAAGCTGAACCACACGACCAGGGCTCTCACCAGCACCAAAGTCAGTGGAAGGATATCAGTCTCCAGAGCTCTGCTACAGGCCATGGATGCTGATGGAGGGGTGGTGAGCCTATGAATAACAATCAGGAGAAACATCGGTAATGGACAGGAGGCATAAATAAACCATGTCCACCCTCCTCTACAACCCAGGAAAGTTCTCCTTCAAAAAACGATGTCTTGAAGGAAACAGGTACAAATCTTTGTGACTTTGGATTAGACATTTTTTAAGTAGGCACAAACAATCCAAAAATAGATGGAGAAATGGACTTCATTAAAATAAAAACTTATATGCTTCAAAGGACACTGTCAAGGAAGTGAAAAGATAATCCACATAATGGGAGAACTATTTCCAAATTATATATTTGACACAGGTCTAGTACCTAGAGTATATAAGGAATTCATATAACTGAGCAAAAAATGACAAACAACCAAATTTAACAATGGGAAGAAAGCTGTGAGTGGAGGTTTCTCTAAGGAAACACACAAATGGCCAAGAAGCACATGCTAAGATGTTCACTGTTTTTCATCATTAGGAAAATGTAAATTTAAACCAAAATGAGATACCACTTCACACCCAGTACTATGACTTAAGAAAAAAATAAAGACAATACATGTTTGGAAAGTTATGGAGAATATGGAATTCTCATATGTTACTGTTGGGAATGTAAAATGGCATAGCTACTGAATTTGGTGAACAGTGTGTGAGTTCCTCAAAAAGTTTAACAAAAAAAAAAAAGTTAAACATAAGGTGACATATGATACAGCAGTTGCACTCATAGGCTTATAACCAAGAAAATGAAAAACAGGTGTTCACTCAAAAACTGTATAAAGCTGTTCATAGCAGCATTATTCTTAATAGTTAAAAAGTGGAAACATCTTAAACCACCATCAGTTGATGAATAAACAAAATGTGGTGTAACCATATAGTGGCATATTATTGGGTCGTAAAAGTTCATGTACTGATGCAGGTTACGAAGGATGAAACTTGAGAACAATATGCTAAGAAACAGATGGAAAATGTCACAGTTTGTTATTCCATATAGAGGAAGTGCCCAGAACAATTACATCTATATCTAGAGAAAGTAAATGAGTGGTTGTCAGAGACAGCAAGCAGGGCGGAATTGAAGAGTGACTGCCCGTAGGTACAGGCATGGTTTTTGGCATTATGAAAATATTCTGGAATGAGGTAGTGGTGATGGTTGTGAAACTTCTGGAATATGGTAAAAGACTGAAATGCGTGCTTAAAATGGTGAATTTTGTAATATATGAATTATACTATAGAAATAATGATAACAGTAATAAAGCAAAGTGTCTTTCAACATCTCCATGTCCTATATTTTCATTAAAAAAAAAAAAAAAAAAGGAAAAAAAAAAACATTTCAGGCCAGGCTCAGTGGCTCACTCCTGTAATCCCAGCACTTTTGGAGGCCTAGGTGGGAGAATCGCTTGAGGCCAGAAGTTCAAAACCAGCCTGAGCAACGTAGCAAGACCTTGTCTCTATGAAAAATAAAAAATTAGCCAGAAATGCTGATGTGCGCCTAGAGTTCCAGCTACTTGGAAAGCTGAGGTAGGAAGATCGCTTGAGCCCAGGATTTCGAGGTTGCAGTGATCTATAATCACCGATGCACTCCAGCCTGGGTGATAGAGCAAGACCCTGTCTCAAAAAGGAAAGGAAAAAAAAAAAAAAAAAAAGGATCTCACTTTAATAGTAAGTGACCAGAATGTGATGCTGGGAGCATGTTGTGAGGAAATGTATTAGATGAAAGAAGTTAAATTCCAGAAGTTTTCCTTTTTTCAGAAATGAGGTATGAGGGAGCAAAACATGTACTTGGAAGGAACTGACCCAGCTGGATTGGAAAATGTGAGAAGGGGGTGGGGAAGAGGCTGCTCCACCTGAGATCTGGCTCCAGGACTTACAGCAAGGGGAACTTGGACAAGTTACAGACTCTCTGTGCCTCAGTTTCTTCATCAGCAAAACACAAAGAATCATCCCATCAACTGTAAGGTCAGTGCTATCAGTGGGTCCCCAAATTGAGTGCACAAATCTAAGGTTTGTGCTTCCACTTCAAAAACTCAACCTAATAACAAACTTGGCCTTATGAGAAATATCATAAGTATTTTTCTATTTCCATGAGAATTTAATCTCAAAACAGGAATCAGAAAAATATTAAGTCCAAGGCATAACACCTAAACCATTGCTCATATTGATTCTTTCTAAATAGAACAAAGTGTAAAATCATCTCCATAAAACATACACTAAGGTTATAAAAAGGCAAAAGTCTTAGTGAGAATCATTGGTATTCCATAGAAGAGTGAATTAAACACAGCCAAGGGAAGACCCAAGTCTCATACTTCTCTTGTATATTCCAAAGTTTCAGGGAAATTCCAGGTGATAGAAGTTATTTCCCATAATGTTAAAGCAGGGTTTCAGACACTTGGGAATTTTGGTCCCAGTACTCTAGGAGGGCACACCTCTGTCCTGGAAAATAATCCAGGTATGTATATTCTTCCTGTGACTCATTCTGGTCATTCTTCCAGCATCACAAAAACCAAAAAATGGAAATATGTCCACACACATGCTTTGCTATCCCTCTTCTTCAGGTTTCTTACCTGTTACGTATGGATAATAACATTACCTTAAGGATTATGGTGAAGATACAACGTCCAAATATGAGCACAGTTTTGAGCAAAATGCCTTGTATGAATTGGTCAGTGAATATCTACTAAATGATTATGTGAATATTTACTGAATTATGTGGATCCTATGAATAATGACTGAATAATGACTGTGATTGCTTTTATTGGCAGTGCTGAAAACTCATCCCTGTGTGACCTCAAGTAAGCCATGTAACTTTGTGAACCTGCAGTTTTATCATTTTTAAAATGAAGAAACTTGACAGATTTTCATCATGACACAAAACGTCAGGTCTCCCAGACCCCGGAAAATACATTTACTTAAAGCTGTTGATACATCTCAAAGCAGTATCCTTACAGTGTCATTGGAGGACGGTGCGGGCTGCAGTGAGGCACCCCTTCAAATGGGATTGATCCAGTCCTCGTTCCTTCACTTCCACATGAATGCTGAGCGGCCCAGGATCACACCCAGTGCACCCACAAGTCAGGCAAGTCCAGCAGCCAATCCTAGGAGACCTGGGCTACAGAACAGTCTCCCAAGTTCCAGGTTCACAAAACCTCGGTGGGGATGGAAGCTGAGAAAGTGAGGAGGTGGCTCAGGGGATTGCTCTTTCCTACTCATTCCTCTCATCTCAAACTCACCTTCTACTGCACCACTGAGGATCACCAACCAACCCTGACCATAACCTCCATCTTGCCATGTTCTGTTAGTGAAATGAAACCAAAAATGAATGATGTTAGTCTAACTCAACAAAATATATATCAAAACATATTCCATAAGAGCCACTCATGGCCCTGTTCTTTCCAGTGTATGGGAAAACAAAAGGGAAACTACCAAATAGCATCAGGTTTATGAAACTTCCTAAGATAGATGGTCATACGTGTTTTCAGGAGATCTCTATGTACATGAGTTTGATCACTTGATCCCTTGAGAAGAGCCCTTGAGGCACTAGAATGACATCCACAATTGACAAGTATGAAATGTGGTGCTCAGTGCCATGAAAATACAAATCAACCCACATAGAGGAAGAGCTTTGGACACAGGGATGTCAAACTGGTCTAGAGTGTAGTGAAAGCCAAGATGCTTTTCTTACTGGTGCCCCAGTAAGAAAAAAGAAATCAACATAACAATGAGATGCAGCAAGAATAATACTGAGACAGGAAAGAAAACATTTTAAAAAAATGAATTATTCATTCACTTTCTAGTGGATACAGAAAAAACTGCAGAAGATGCAGAGGATATCAGTTGCAGGCTAAAAGTTTCATATCTTACACTCGCAGAAAAGCCTTAAGATCTGTTTTAACTGGGAGCAGGTGGGGTGACTTCATGACTGCCCTTAAGATAATATAACCTGTTGGGAAACTGTTTCTGCCTTGATGATGTTGTACAGACAAGAGATAAACAGTGAGGAATGTGCTTAGATGTATTGGGAAAGAGATGGGTCTGTGGCATTGCCACAAAGGTACGTGAATATTGAGAGTGAATGCTGAAGGAATGAGCCCATTGGTGGTGACCCTCAGGTGAGACCAGGGTGCCTGTGTTTCAGCCAAGCCAGGGCAATTGGAACGCAGGCTCCTAAGATTCCATGACACCCCCACCTTCTAATTCTGTTATTGCAACTGCAGACCGTTACCTGGCACGCTGGCCACAATCTTCCTCACTCTTGTGAGACTCTGAGCGACTGGCAGTGCCTTAGCTCTGAACTCAGACACCTCGAACCTTGTTTTTGTGGTTAAGGATCCTAAAGTGCTGTGGGGACTGATCTCGTTTTTCTCAACAGTAAGTTAAGAATTTCGGTTACTGACATCCCTCAGTCCTGATTCAACCTATTTGATTTCACCGGTTTGTAACCCATCATGTGTTTGGGTTTCTTCTCCCCAGTCCCTGACTCCACGTCTTCTGCCACACACGTCAGCATGGTGGTATTTGCGGGCCCTTGGTCCAGTAAGAAGGCAGAGATGAACACTGTAGAAATCAACGAGAAATTGCGCCCCCAGCGAACAGAGAACGAACATCAGTTCCTAAACACCAAGGAGAAATTTCTTGTAAATCAAGTGGCCTACTTTCTGGCCAAGGGGCAGAACACTTACAGTAAGTCCCATAGGCTCACCATCACGAAAGTGATGAATGATGTCCTGTCTTCTCTCTGAGAAACTGAATTCTCTCTCCATCAAAAATAATTTAATCCTTCCCTTCTAGGAAAATAGAAATGGGTATTTTCACATTTTGTTAATGTTGGAAGACAGAGGTACCAAAGTATTTCAAAACTTTCCCTGTTTGCAGTCAGGTGGGGATGGACGTAGAGGTAGAATAGCAGTTATTGATTTTGGACACAGGCCCGGAACCACCTGTTTTCTCCAAGAGGCTAAATCATGTTTTCAAGAATCCTCTCTGTACCGTATAAGATCCGGCAGACAAATAACATCTAGTCTGTTGTTCTAAATGTCTGGGACTAGTGAACTTTTATTCAGTTCAAGCTTCTGTTGAGGCCCAATAGGCAAAGCTGTGTTCTAGGGACCCTGAGGGAAATTTGTTGATAGTACCAGTACCCGCTATGTGGGGCCTCAAGAGGAGTCTGCTTCTAATAGAACCTGTGGTATCTATAACCGACAGCATCAAGAGCAGGGAGTAGGGGCCATTCAAAATGGCTCAGTACTGTAATCCCAGCACTTTGGGAGGCTGAGGCGGGTGGATCACGAGGTCAGGAGTTTGAGATCAGCCTGGGCAACATGCAGAAACCCCGTCTCTACTAAAATTACAAAAATTACGTGGGCATGGTGGTGGGCACCTGTAATTCTAGCTACTCGGGAGGCTGAGGCAGGAGAATCCTTTGAACCCAGGAGACAGAGGTTGCAGTGAGCCAAGATCACGCCATTGCACTCCAGCCTGGGCGACAGGGCAAGACTCGTCAAAAAAAAAAAAAAAAAAAAAAAAAAAAAAAAAAAGGAAAATTAAAGAAAAGAAAAGAAAAAGCAGACAGTACCCTGGTGAGAGGGAAGTCCTGCTTCCTTGGGCACAGGCTTTTGTTCCTAAAGAGGAAGAAAGATCGCACCCGAGAATGTGTGGAAGTAGTAGTGCAGTGTGCAGAGCAGGAACCCTGAATCTGTCTCCTGGGCTGCATGCAACTTCCTTGTCCTGTCTGTCCCTCAGTTTCCTCATCTGTTCATAGAGTGCTACAGTAATACCTACCTCTGTAAATTGCTGGAATGTGTGACATGAGTTATTTCTTGTCAATCTCCTGGAACATTTATTGGCACAGAGTAAACACTATCTATTAGTTCTTCATTCTACTGTTTGTAAATTAACACCAACTTTGTTAGTATTAGGGCATATTTCTTTCCTACTCTTGTGGTCTTATGTCTCATACTTTATGTTTCTGTTATGATTGTTAAAATCATATCTGCAGATATGATTTAAAAATCAAAGATTTTTAAGATCTTTGACATGTTTGTCCTTGAATTTCCCAAACGGAAACCGTCAGTCCCATAGTCCTAGGGGCCTTCCCAACTGTCCAAGAAATCTCTACTTCATGCCCCAGTGCAGTGTTTTGGAGGAGAGGCTGCAAGGCTTGTGGAAGTGGCCCCGCATGCAGAGTCACACCTCAGGGGCTGTGAATTCTGACTCCACTTTATTGTGATTGAATCATCTTGTCAACTTCCTTGATGTGCCCTTGAGTTTCTCTTTCTTCGTCTCTAAATTTTGGAGGATGAGATGCCATAAAGTCGGGAGACTGAGGAGTAAAGAGGTGGAAATCCCTGCCTAGAGCCTGGTACTGGGGACAGTTATGTCCTTGGGACGGACCTGGCTCCTGCCCTGTAGGCAGTGACCACCGCTGTGTGTCCAGCTTTTCACTGAGGCCAGTGTGTCTGTCTTTTCTCAGACTATGAAGAGTGCAAAGACCTCCTAAAATCTATGCTGCGGGATGAGCTTCGGTTGAAGGAGGAGAAGCTTGCAGAGCAGCTCAGGCAAGCTGAAGAGCTCAGGTGAGGGGGCCCTATGCAGGCAGGTGGGCAGGTGTGTAAATCTCTGAAGTACAGCTGCTCGGCGGGGTGAAGTAAGAGCTAAGCTGGGTCTGGGGAAGGGCAGGAATTGCCATGGCAGGCTCCCAACACACAAAGATTTATGAAACAGAGAACAAGGATAATAATAAGTTATTGCTTGCAGTTGTTTCTCAGAGCCATGATTTCTCTTTTTGAAAAAAGTAATTGTTGAGGTGAGATTTGCATAACACAAAATTAACTAAAGGAGTGGGAACCACCGAACAGCATTCAGTGGACTCAAAATGGTGCGCCATCACCACCCCACTTACCCTTAGTCAGAATCACCTCCTGACTGACTGCGGCTTCTCCTCCTTTCAGTCAATCAGTGTTGCCTTCTGGAGCCTGTCATTCTTTTCTTCTGTCATCTTTTCGACTGGTCCCCTCTGCACCGGGCCTCATTTCTGTCCAGGGCTTTGCATCTAGAGACTGTGAGATGCACTATGTGTATTTTCACATGGAAATGTCCATGGCCAGAGTGAGGAACTGAAAGGATGAATGTCTTTTTGAAACTGAATAAGGAAGGCACCTACTTTTGTTTACAGAAGGGAAAGATGAATGGAACATTGTCGAGGATCTCACAGGAGCCCTCTCTGATATAGACGAAGCCTATAAACCATTTTTTGTTCTTTCTATTGGCCACAGACATTTGAAATATGTGCTGACCTTCTCCTTGGAGGTCTCCTTGAGGACATTGTCTCAGAAATCTCTGTCGCAGTATTCCAACTGATCACTCACCCCTTTCCACTGTTCAATTTTCTCTACCATATCACCTTAGGCAATATAAAGTCCTGGTTCAGTCTCAGGAACGAGAGCTAAGCCAGTTAAGGGAGAAGTTGCGGGAAGGGAGAGATGCCTCCCGCGCATTGAATCAGCATCTCCAGGCCCTCCTCACTGTGGATGAGCCGGCCAACTCCCAGGAGAGGGACCTCCAAGAACACCTGGCCGAGGGCTGTAGGCTGGCACAGCACCTCGTCCAAAAGCTCACCCCAGGTAAGTTTCCATAGGACCTGATGACCCAGAACCCCAGGCTTATGAGAGACTCCAGACCTCCGTACTTTCACAATGACAGTTGTATCGGTGGTGTTTTTTTCCACTAAACATATGTGGCCATGACATGACCAGGACTTCCTGGGTGAGGTCAGAGATGGGAAACCCTGCAACCCATGGGGTTGGAGGTCACAGTATTGGGAATGTTCCTCTTTCCTTGATGGAAGATAGTCTTTGGAGGCAGAGGCAACATCTCTCTAGTTGTAAAGGAGAGGAAGGAGGCTGTCACAGGAGGGTGGTTGTTAGAGTGAAAAGAGCTCTGGACTAAGAATGAAGGTTCCTAGGCTGTCTCTTTGGTAATGTTCTTAGTCAGTGTCGGTGAGGGAGTGATTTTTCCCTGCTGAGATTGTCTCTCTCCATCTGCAAAGGCAGGCACAGTATCTCTTGCAAGGTTCTGAAGCATCCAAATGTGGGAACACTTACGACTGCTTTTGAAAATGAGATAAAGCCCTTCGCCGTGTGGTGTTGGGGAAGGCACTTGACGTGGGAGCATTTGGTTGTAGGAGGTGCTTCAGACTGGAGCACTCCCCATGGAGAGCATGTCCCTGAATAACACAGGAGAAGCCACATGGAGGGCCTGTGAAGTCTCCTGATACATAGAGGACTGTGGGGCCAGTTTGTCCTCTCCTAAGAGAAAGAATTAGGTTCGAAATGCGAAGTGTGACAGGACACCAAGCCTGTGCCTGGGAATCAGATTTGTGGTGGGATGATGGAGACAGCTGCCAAAGGGCTGAGAGAGGCTGCGCAAGTCCCCAGTGAAATAGGCAGCAAAGGTTCTTTTCAATATTTGGCCACATCTTGATGGTGGCCCTCCAGAGCAGAAATGCATTGTCTCATGGATCAGGAAACCATGCCAGGGCATTTTGTTAAAGATAAAACATGAGGGCTTTCAGTTGAATGGTGACCCATGCCTAGATGTCCATATCTGTGTGCACATTGGGCTGACTGTGCCTGCAGAGTGTGAAGTGGGAAATATCTGAGCAAACACTTCTGTATTTACAGAAGATGCTGAAGATGAGGATGAAGATGTTAAAGTCGAGAAGGCTGAGAAAGTACAGGAATCATGTGCCCCCAGGTAACCCTGAATAATCAGGAGCAACTAATGGGTTTTGACATATGAAAAAGGTCTAAGAGGCACACCCTGTCTGGCATCTATGATGGGCCAAAAGCCTGCATTCCCTTGGCCACAGTGTGTGAAATTCAACCCAACTTAGACACAGGGTGTGGCAGCTGTTGTGTTTCTCTGTGTGTGGCAAGTGTGATGTCTGTACTGTACAGGGATAGCTGAGTCTTCTTCTTTCTCAGCTCCTATCTGTCCAGTGCAATGAACAGCAGTTGCTCTCTTCCTCTCGGTCTCCCATGGCAGCCATGCTGTGTTGCAGAGAGAAGAGGATTCCCTGTTCCCTCTTAAAGGGAGCCTCCTGTTTGCTTTCTGTGACCACTCTCCTAATGCCTTCTGTCAAAACAGGCTAGGACTCCCTGGGGTCCTATCCCTCTATGTTTAATCTGCCATTTCTATCTCACCTCATCAGGGAGGTGTGGAAGGCTGAAGAAAAGGAAGAACCTGAGGACTCAGTGGAGGAATGTGCCATCACTTGTTCAAATACCTATGGCCCTTCTGAATCCAACCAGCCTCAAAAGAACTCCAAAATCACATTTGAGGAAGACCAAGTGGACTCGACTCTGCTTATAGATTGTGAATCGTCTCCTGATGGATGGCAGGATGCTCTAAACCTTGTCCCAGGTAGCCTCTGTTTTCCTTGTGTCTCATACCTTGTCTAGGCTATGGAGGATCCATTCTGAGTACAGGCTGTATAGGTACATATTGGTTTACTCAGAAACTAGGATGGAGCTAGGTGCAGTGACTGACACATATATTCGCAGCACTTTGGGGGGCCCAAGTGGGAGGATCATTTGAGTTCATGAGTTCAAGACCAGGCTGGAGAATATGGTGAAACCCATCTTGACAAAGAATGCAAAACAGTAGCCAGGCATGTTCCTTTGCCCCTATAGTCCCAACTGCTCAGGAGGCTTAGGTGCAAGGATTGGCTCAGATGATCCTCCCACTCTCATTCACTTTTCTCAGGCTAGACTCTCTCTCATTTTCATTGGCTTGTCTTAGCTGTTAATAAGAAGTCACTGACCAGGGTCACTGGCTCACATCTGTAATCCCAGCACTTTGGGAGGGCGAGGTGGGCGGATCACCTGAGGTCAGGAGTTCGAAAGCAGCCTGGCTAACATGGCGAAATTGCATCTCTACTAAAAATACAAAAAATAGCTGGCAGGGTGGTTGGTGCCTGTAATCCCAGCTACTTGGGAGGCTGACGCACGAGAGTCACTTGAACCCAGGAGGCAGAAGTTGTAGGGAGCTGAGATCGTGCCACTGCACTCCAGCCTGGACGACACAGTGAGACTCCCTCTCAAACAAAACACAAAATACCAAAACCAAACAACGAATCAAACAAAAAATTCAATGAAACAAAAAACAGTCTCTTGAGCTACACAGAATCATTGGCCCCTCATGGGGTAAAAGGCTCAGAGCCCAGCTTTGCTTTATAGATACTTCTAAGCAAGAAAAGGGTGGAAGTGTTTGTGTCCTGGTTTCAAGGTGACTGCGTAGCTCAGACAAGTTGACTTAAAGGAGATCAAGAGTGGAGATGAGAAGAGTGAAACCAGGGAAATAGCATCTTCAAATCAGTGGACGAGGCTGTCAGTGACATCCCTCAGTCCTGATTCAACCTATTTGATTCACCAGTTATTAACCCATTATGTGTTTGGGCTTTTTCTCCCCAGTCCCTGGCCCCACCTCTTCTGCCACAAACTTCAGTATGGTGGTATCTGCGGGCCCTTGGTCCAGTGAGAAGTCAGAGATGAACACTCTAGAAATCAACGAGAAACAGCGCCCCCAGCGGGCAGAGAACAAACGTCAGTTCATAAACACCAAGGAGAAATATCTTGTAACTCAAGTGGCCTACTTTCTGGCCAAGGGGCAGAACAGTTACAGTAAGTTCCCTAAGCTCACCATCACAAAAGTGATGAATGATGTCCTGTCTTCTCTCTGAGAAATGGAAATCTCTCTCCATCAGAAGTAATTTAATCCTTCCTGTAGTTCTAGGAAAATAGAAATGGGTATTTTCACCTTTTGTTCAAGTTGGAAGAGAGAGGTACCAAAGTATTTTGAAACCTTCATGTTTGCAGTCAATTGGAGATGGGCCTAGAGTTAAAATCTCAGTTATGGTTTCAGACAGAGGCACAGAATGACCTGTTTTCTCCAAGATGCTAAATCATGTTTTCAAGAATCCTCTCTGTACCATATAAGATCTGGCAGAAAAATAACATCTAGTCTGTTGTTCTAAATGTCTCGAGCTAGTGAATTTTATTTAGTTCAAGCTTCTGTTGAGGCCCAATAGGCCAAGCTCTGTTCTAGGGACCCTGAGGGAAATTTGGTGATAGTACACAGTACCGGCTGTGAGGGGCATCAAGAGGAGTCTGCTCCTAATAGAACCTGTGGTATCTATAACCGACAGCATCAAGAGCAGGGAGTAGGGGCTGTGCAAGGTGGCTCAGTCCTGTAATCCCAGCACTTTGGGAGGCTGAGGCTGCTGGATCACGAGGTCAGGAGTTTGATTCCATCCTGGGCAACGTGGAGAGACCCTGTCTCTACTAAAATTAGAAAAATTAGCTGGGTGTGGTGGTGGGCACCTGTAATCCCAGCTACTCGGGAGGCTGAGTCCAGAGAATCTTTGATACCAGGAGACAGAGGTTGCAGTGAGCCAAGATCATGCCATTGTACTTCAGCCTGGGCGACAGGGCAAGACTCATCAAAAAAGAAACAAACAAAAAAGGCAGAGAGTAGCCTGGTGGGAGGGAAGTCCTGTTTCTTGGGGCACAGGCTTTTGTTCCTAAAGAGAAAGAAAGATGTACCCAAGAATGTGTGGAAGTAGCAGTGCAGTGTGCAGAGCAGGAACCCTGGGCCTGTCTCCTGGGCTCCAAACAAGTTGCTTGTCCTGTCTGTCCCTCAGTTTCCTCATCTGTTCATAGGGTGCTACAGTAATACCTACCTCTGTAAATTGCTACAGGGAGTTACATGAGCTATTTCTTATCAATCTCCTAGAACATTTATGGGCACAGAGTAAACACTATCTATTAGTTCTTCATTCTACTGTTTCTAAATTAACACAAACTTTGTTAGTATTTGGGCATATTTCCTTCATAGTCTTGTGGTCTTATGTCTCATACTTTATGTTTCCATTATGATTCTTAAAATCGTATCTGCTGTTACGATTTAAAAATCAAAGATTTTTAAGATCTTTGACATCGTTGTCCTTGAAATTCCCATTAAAAGGGAAACCATCAGTCCCATAGTCCTAGGGGCCTTCCCAACTGTCCAAGAAATCTCTACTTCATGCCCCAGTGCAGTGTTTTGGAGGAGAGGCTGCAAGGCTTGGGAAGTGGCCCCGCATTCAGAGTCAGACCTCAGGGGCTGTGAATTCTGACTCCACTGTATTGTGGTTGAATCATCTTGTCAACTTCCTTGATGTGCCCTTGAGTTTCGGTTTGTTTGTCTCTAAATTTTGGAGGATGAGATGCCAGAAAGTCAGGAGACTGAAGAGTAAAGGGGTGGAAATCCCTGCCTAGAGCCTGGTACTGGGGACAGTTATGTCCTTGGGATGGACCTGGCTCCTGCCCTGTAGGCAGTGACCACCGCTGTGTGTCCAGCTTTTCACTGAGGCCGGTGTGTCTGTCTTTTCTCAGACTATGAAGAGTGCAAAGACCTCCTAAAATCTATGCTGCGGGATGAGGTTCAGTTGAAGGAGGAGAAGCTTGCAGAGCAGCTCGGGCAAGCTGAAGAGCTCAGGTGAGGGGGCCCTATGCAGGCAGGTGGGCAGTTGTGTAAATCTCTGAAGTACAGCCGCTCGGCGGGGTGAAGTAAGAGCTAAGCTGGGTCTGGGGAAGGGCAGGAATTGCCATGGCAGGCTCACAACACACAAAGATTTATGAAACAGAGAACAAGGATAATAATAAGTTATGGGTTGCAGTTGTTTCTCAGAGCCTTGGTTTCTCTTTTTGAAAGAAGTAATTGTTGAGGTGAGATTTGCATAACACAAAATTAACTAAAGGAGTGGGAACCACCCAGCAGCATTGAGTGTACTCAAAATGGTGCGCCATCACCACCCCAGTTACCCTTAGTCAGAATCACCTCCTGACTGACTGCGGCTTCTCATCCTTTCGGTCAATCAGTGTTGCCTTCTGGAGCCTGTCATTGTTTCCTTCTTTCACCTTTTCAACTGGCCCAGTCTGCACGTGGCCTCATTTCTGTCCATGGCTTTGCATCTAGTGACTGCAAGACGCACTGTGTGTATTTTCACATGGAAATGTCCATGGCCAGAGTGAGGAACTGAAAGAATGAATGTCTTTTTGAAAGTGAATAAGGAAGACACCTACTTTTGTTTACAGAAGGGAAAGATGAATGGAACATCGTCGAGAATCTTACACGAGCACTCTCTGGTATAGAGGAAGCCTGTAAACCATCTTTCATTCTTACTCTTGGCCACAGACATTTCTTTAAACATGTGCTGACCTTCTCCTTGGAGGTCTCCTTGAGAACATTGTCTGAGAAATCTCTGTCGCAATATTCGATCTGATCACTCACTCCTTTCCACTGTTCAATTTTCTCTACTATCTCACCTTAGGCAATATAAAGTCCTGTTTCAGTCTCAGGAACGAGAGCTGAGCCAGTTAAGGGAGAAGTTGCGGGAAGGGAGAGATGCCTCCCGTGCATTGAATCAGCATCTCCAGGCCCTCCTCACTCCGCATGAGCCGGCCAACTCCCAGGGGTGGGACCTCCGAGAACAGCTGGCCGACGGCTGTAGGCTGGCACAGCACCTCGTCCGAAAGCTCACCCCAGGTAAGGTTTCCATAGGATCTGATGACCGAAAACCCCAGGCTTATGAGAGACTCCCGACCTCCATACTTTCACAATGCCAGTTGTATCGGTGGTGTTTTTTTCCACTAAACATATGTGGCCCTTCCAGGACTTCCTGGGTGAGATCAGAGATGGGAAACCCATGGAGTTGGAGGTCACAGTATTGCAAATGTCCCTCGTTCCTTGGTGGAGATGGTCTTTGGAGCCAGAGACAACATTTCTCTAGTTGTAGAGGAGAGGAAGGAGGCTGTGACAGGAGGGTTTTTGTTAGAGTGAAAAGAGCTGTGGACTTAGAATGAAGGTTCCCAGGCTGTCTCTTTGGCAATGTTCTTAGTAACTGTCGGTGAGTGAGTGATTTATCTTTCTTGAGTTTCTCTCTCTCCATCAGAAAAGGCAGGCATATTGTCTCTTGCAAGGCTCTGAAGCATCTAAATGTGGGAACAGTTACGACTGCTTATGAAAATGAGATAAAGCCCCTCGCCATGTGGTGTTGGAGAAGGCACTTGATGTGGAGGCATTTGGTGGTAGGAAGTGCTTCAGACTGGAGCACTCCCCATGGAGAGCATGTCCCTGAATAACACAGCAGAAGCCACATGGAAGGCCTGTGAAGTCTCCTGATACATAGACGACTGTGGGGCCAGTTTGTCCTCTCCTAAGAGAAAGAATTAGGTTTGAAATGTGAACTGTGACAGGATACCAAGCCTGTGCCTGGGAATCAGATTTGTGGTGGGATGATGTAGACAGCTGCCAAAGTCCCGAGAGAGGCTGCACAAGTCCCCAGTGATATGGGGAACAAAGGGTCTTTTCAATATTTGGCCACATCTTGATGGTGGCCCTCCAGATCAGAAATGCATTGCCTGATGGATCAGAAAACCATGCCAGGGCATTTTGTTAAAGATAAAACATGAGGGCTTTCAATTGAACGGTGACCCATGCCTAGATGTCCATGTCTGTGTGCACATTGGGCTGACTGTGCTTGCAGAGTGTGAATTGGGAAATATCTGAATGAACACTTCTGTATTTACAGAAAACGGTGAAGATGAGGATGAAGATGTGAACGTTGAGGAAACTGAGAAAGTACAGGAATCACGTGCCCCCAGGTAACACTGAATAATCAGGAGCAAGTAATGGGTTTTAACATAGGAAAAAGACCTAGGAGACACACCCTGTCTGGCATCTAGGATGGGCCAAAAACCTGCATTCCTTTGGCCACAGTATGTGAAATTCAACCCAGCTTAGATACACGGTGTGGCAGCTGTTGTGTTTCTCTGTGTGTGGTGAGTGTCATATCTGTACCGAACAGGGATAGCTGAGTCTTCATCTTTCTCAGCTCCTATCTCTCCAGTCGTTGAGAGATAGGAACGTCTCATTGATTCATCCTCTCATGATGAATGGGAGAATGCTGTATCCATTATCCCAGGTAGCCTCTATTTTCCTAGTGTCTCATTCCTCTTTCTGTGCTGAGGAAGTATAACCCCGAAGACAGACTCTATACACACAAATTGGTGTGAAATGAACACCGGTTGGTCTCTTCCTCTCTGTCTCCCATGGCAGCCATGCTCTGTTGCAGAGAGAAGAGGATTGCCTGTTCCCTCTTAAAGGGAACCTCCTGTTTGCTTTCTGTGACCACAGTCTTAATGCCTTCTGTCAAAACCAGCTAGGGCTCCCTGGAGTCCGATCCCTCTGTGTTTAATCTTCTGACATCTCTCTCCCACCTGGCTCATCAGGGAGGTGCAGAAGGCTGAAGAGAAGGAAGAACCTGAGGACTCACTGGAGGAATATTCCATCGCTTGTTCAAATAGCCACGGTCCTTGTGAGTCCAAGCAGCCTCACAGCAACACCAAAATCACATTTGAGGAAGACCAAGTCTTCAACTAGCGCGCGAACTGAGTGAACTGGCCAGATGACACACTGATAAGGGAGTAAAAGGACACTCTGAGCTAGTGCCCGGATGACACACAGCAAACAGTGATTATGAAGAGTGAGCTCAATAGTTTTCCATAAAATGTGATTAAAATTCAATGCAGTCACCATGAGAGTACAGCTTTTGGGGTATGGTCAACCTATGGTACGTTAGTCAATGATAAGGGGAGGAAAAATAGAAACCTAAACCTCTACTGCAATGAAAACCAACAGCAATGTCAGTAGGAGTAATTCAGCTTTCATTGAAAACATGAAACCAAACACACTGCTTTCCCCTGGATCTGTCGTCTCCAGGTATTAAGAAAGAATTAAGCGTCCACAATTGCTGAAAGTTACCTGGGGCATGGTGGGTTTTCATCTTCTTCCCCTTCTTGGTACTTTTCAATTTCTGCAATAAATTCAGACACATGAAGCTGATTCTCCTACACACATAACAATCCACTCTCTAATCCTTACACAGGGACTTCAGGCTCCTCAGCATAAGAATAAGACACTGTGGGAGATATATTTCAGAAGGGCTGAAGGCTGGTCATGATAGAGATTCCTTGGTTTTTGTCCCAGAAACTAAGGGTAAAATGTCCCTTTTCTGGTAGATCGTTATCCCAATATCATTTGTCCCAAGTTTGTGCAAATGGTTATGCCATATTTTTCCAATCAATTTGAAGCAAATGCCCTCAAGTGATTTCTAGGAGAAAAACTGCAATATTCAGCCCTGTCTCATCAAATACTCAGATTGTTTATGGCTGTGAGGAATTTAGACACTGAAATTAGAGTGAGAAAGGAAATCTGGAAACCCTTGAGTCAAAATCATAGTTCTCTGAATTTGTCACATCTGCCCAGGTCCAGTATCTTGAGAGTAGAATCAGAGTGCCACAGGTATGGCCTGAGACTAGGAAGACAGCCGTGCTCACTGACCCATCCCATGTCTGGGCTTCCAGGTGGAACTAGAGATTCATTGAACCTACATGTGCCTATAGGTCCTCACTGCAGCAGTGACATCTCTCAGCTCAGTAATGGCCACTTGGAACAGGAATATGATCTCTATACGGAAGACTCAGTGGATCCTTATCAGCTTCAGAGAAAGGTACTCTCCATCCACGCCAAGAGAAAAGCCAACGTGTTGTTCCTCCAATGAGTAAAAGGAGCTTCCCTGGGAATGGCATGAATCGGGAAACTCAAGATAACTGTAAGGAGTCGAATAATAGCTATCCAGTGAGTCCTGCAAGACTTCAGGCTCTACTACTTCCAGCAGCTCTCTGCTGAACCTGGAAAAGTAGAAAAAGTAAAGAATAAGTCAGGAGAAATCAGACACAACAGAGCCCCAACTAGATTTCATGGGTAGCACAAGGAAGTGGTCAAGAAAGAAAAATGATAGATCCATGAATGAGGTAACAAATTATTGCCTTCATGTTGGGACAGAACAGGGCCAAATGGAAAAGGATGAAAGAGAAAGACAGAGAACAGAGGCAGAGACAGAGACAGAGAGAGACAGAGAGTGCTTGGTGAGTTGTCCAGGTGACACACTGATGAGGGAGTAACAGGACACTCTGAGTTAGTGGCCTCAGGACACACAGCATACAGTGATCATGAAAAGCCTGTGATCAACAATTTTCCATCAAATGTGCTCAAGTTTTCATGTAGTCACCATGAGAATAGAGCTTTTGAAGTATGGTCCACCTACAGTAGGTTAGTAAATGATAAGGGGAGGAAGAATTGGGAACCTAAATATGTAATGCAATGAAAACCAACAGCAATGTTAGTAGGAATAATTCAGGCTTGGTTGAAAAGATGTAATCAATAATGTCGGTCCGCTCTGTTTTCCCCAAACCAGGAGTCTCCAGGTGTCAACACAGAATTAGCTGTTGTCAATTGCTCAGAGTTACCTGGGGCATGGTGGGCCTTGGTCTTCTTCCTCTTCTTCCTTTGTAATTCCTGTAATAAAATCAGACAGGGACAGGCAAAATAAGCCAATTCACCTACACCCATAACAGTCCACTGTCTAATCCCCACACAGGGACCACAGGCTCCTCAGCATGAGAACAGGATAATGTGAGACATAAACTGCAGGAGGCCTCAAAGCCGGTCATGATAGAGATTCTTTGATTTACATCTCAGAACCAAGGGTCAAATGTCCCTATTCTGGTAGACAGTTATCCCAAAATCATTTATCCCAAGTTTGTGCAAACAGTTATGCCTTATTGTTCCCATCAATTCAAAGAAAATGCCCCAGATGATTTCTAGAAGGAAAACTGCTGTATTCAGCCCTGTCTCATCAAATTCCCAACTCGTTCATGGTCGCAAGACACTGAAATTAGAATAAAGGAGGAAATCTACAAACATTGAATCCGAATCATAGTTCTGTGAATTTTTTACATCCGCCTCGGTCCCATGTGCTGAGAGTGGGTTCAGGTTGCCACAGGCCTGACTGGAGACTAGGAATACATCCATGCTCACTGACCCATTTCATATCTGGGCTTCCAACTGAAACTACAGTTGTATTACAACCTATATGCGTCCATAGGTCCTGCCAGCAGCAATGACATCTCTCGGGTCAGGAAGGGCCACTTGGAACAGGAATATCACGCCTATTGGGAAGACCAGGTGGAGCCTTATCACCTTCATAGTAAGGAACTCACTGTCCATGTCAAGAGCCAAGCCAGAGTGCTCTTCTTCCAACGAGTAGAAGGCATTTCTGTAGGGCTGGCATAAGTCAGGCAGTTCAAGATACCCGCAAGGAGTTGAATAAAATCTACCCAGTGAGTCCTGCAAGGCTTCAGGCTCTTTCTCATCCAGCAGTTCCCTGTTGAGCCTGGAAAAGTAGGAAAAGTAAAGAATAAGTCAGGGGGAATCAGAAACCACACAGCCCCAGCTAGATTTCATAGGTAACATAAGGAAGTGTTCGAAAAGAAAAAGGACAGCTCTATTAATGAGGTAACAGATTATTGCCTTAATGTTGGCACAATCAGGGCCAGGTAGAAAAGGATGAAAGAGAAAGAAACACACACACACACACACACACACACACACAGAGACAGAGATAGACAGAGAGAGCAAGAACTCAGTGAATCGGCCAGGTGACACACTGATGAGGCAGTCAAAGAACACTTTGTATTTGTGCCCTCAGGATGAACAGCGAACAGTGATCATGAAAACAGTGGGCTCAATAATTTTGCATAAAATGTGCTCAAGTTTCCCTGCAGTCACCATGAGAATACAGCTTTTGAGGTATGGTCAACCTTCAGTAGCTTAGTAAATGATAAGGGTATGAAAAAATGGAAACCTAAATATTTACTGTAATGAAAACCAAAAGCAATATTAGTAGGCGTAATTCAGACTTGTCTGATAAGGCAAAATCACTCTTTTCAGCATGTACTGTTTTCCCTGCACTTGGCGTCTCTAGGTGTCAACAGCACATTAACCGTCCACAATTTCTCAGACTCACCAGGGACCTGTGGCCTCTTGGTCCTCCTTTTTCACTTCATCACACCAATGTCCTGCAAATAAATACAGATGGGGCCTCTTACATGAAGCAGTTCTTCCTTGCACACAGAAACATTCCTCTGTCCAATCCTAACACAGGGACATCAGTCTTCTCAGTGTGAGAACAGAAGACTTTGAGAGAAACATAACCAGAGGCATGAGGTCAAGTCTTGAGAGAACTGACTTGGTTCCTTTCATGAGCCTTGGGCAAAATTCCCCTCTTTTGGAATGTTATCTTCCCAATGTGATCTGTCCCAGATTTGTGTACACAAATGAGCAATGACTTTCCCAATAGATTTTAGGCAAATACTTCTAACACCTCGTAGGAGAGATACCGCAATATTCAGGTTTCTCACATCAAATACCCAGGATTTGATAGTTTATGAGATTGTGGACACTGAGATTTCATGTAGGGGTGTATTATTCCAGCTCTTGTTACAACGAGACTTGGTTCTACACAGAAGCATCAGCTATTATGGCTTTTGTGGGTGAAAAGTCAGTCATTTAACTAGAAAACATACCAGCAAGATGATGGACAGATGAGCTAAAACAAGCCAACTGAGAAGACACAGAAAATGGGGATAAATTCAGTGAAACCTGGGTTACATCTCTGATTCAGAGGAGGACAAGGGTGACACTGGCCTCGGGCAGGTAAAGAACCACACAGACATGCTTTGGGAACAAAACTCATGAGGAACTTTGTAGCTGGCAAGACACATTTAATTCACATGAACTGATCTGACAGACAACACCTGGGACAGAAAGCCCCAAGATTACGGGGTCCACTTGGGACATGAACTGGAGCTTTATCACCTTCATAATGGAGTACTCACTGCCTATGTCAAGAGCCAAGTTGACTTGTTGTTCCTCTAATGAGTGAAAGGTGCTCCTGTAAGACTGGTATGAGGCAGACATGTCAGGAGGAATTGAGAGAGTCGAATAACCTTCATCCCAGGATTCCTGGGGAGCTTCCTCCTCTTCAGACTCCTGCAAATTCCTGATGACACAGGCAGGACAGGGATGACAGAAGATTTAACCGACAGAGATTAGACAGCAAAACCTCCCAGATGATCTGATGGGAGGCAGAATGGAGTGGTCACAGAAACCAAAGCCAGTTTTCCTTCAACAGAAATAAAAGTATCCTTCTAAATGCAGGGCACAGGGTGACTGCCCTGAGGAATGACCAAAAATGGGCAGCACGTGCTCAGTACACTTGCCACAGATGACCCAACGCAGGGCACCCCGACTCTCCCTGTAAACTACCCTCATGACTTGCAGCACGGACACTAACACAGGATTTCAACTACTTTGCATAAATTGCGTTGAATTTTCCATGTAGCATTCAAGTGAACAGAGCTCTTGCGGCAGTGCAGACACAGATCTTGTGTGCTAAGGGCCCCATTTTCCCAATATTTTGATATATTTTTTCAGTTTCTTTTCTTGCACAAATACTGGAAAACATACTAACAAAAAATAAGTAGAAAGCATATGTACATTCTCTCCCTGGATTTAAACACAGGGGACAGAACAGGCGACACCAAGAAATCCCTGTTTGAGGGTCTGGAGTGGACCTCCAGCAAACTCCATCAGACCTGCAGCTGAGGGACCTCACTGTTAACAAGAAAACTAACAAACAGAAAGAATAGCATCCACTTCAACAAAAAGGACATCCACTTCAAAACCCCATCTATAGGTCACCAGCATCAAAGACCAAAGGGAGATAAAACCACAAAGAGGTGGAGAAACCGGAGCAGAAAAGCTGAAAATTTTAAAAACCACAGCACCCCTTCTCCTCCCAAGGATCAGAGATCCTCGCCAGCAACGGAACAAAAAAGGGCAGAGAATGACTTTGACGAGATGACTGAAGTAGGCTTCAGAAAGTTGGTAATAACAAAATTCTCCGAGTTGAAGGAGGATGTGCGAAAACATCGCAAGGAAGCTACAAACCTTGAAAAAAGATTAGATGAATGGCTAACTACAATAAACAGTGTAGAGAAGACCTTAAATGACCTGATGGAGCTGAAAACCATGGCATGAGAACTACATGACACATGCACAAGCTTCAGTAGCTGATTCGATCAAGTGGAAGGAAGGGTATCAGTGATTGAAGATAAAATTAACGAAATGAAGTGAGAAGAAAAGTTTAGAGAAAAAAGAGTAAAAAAAAACAAAGCTGTCAAGAATTATGGGACTATGTGAAAAGAACAAATCTACATTTGATTGGTGTACCTGAAAGTGATGGGGAGAATGGAACCAAGCTGGAAAACACTTCAGGATATTACCCGGGAGAACTTCCCCAACCTAGCAAGGCAGGCCAACATTCAAATTCAGGAAATACAGAGAACACCATAAAGGTACTCCTCGAGAAGAGTAACCCCAAGACACATAATTGTCAGATTTACCAAGGTGGAAATGAAGGAAAAAATGGTAAGGGCAGCCAGAGAGAAAGGTCGGGTTACCCACAAAGGGGAGCCCATCAGATTAACAGCACATCTGTCTGCACAAACTCTACAAGCCAGAAGAGAGTGGGGGCCAATACTTAACATTCTTAAAGAAAAGAATTTTCAACCCAGAATCTCATATCCACCCAACCTAAGCTTCATAAGTGAAAGAGAAATCAAATCCTTCACACACAATCAAATGCTGAGAGATTTCGTCACCACCAGGCCTACCTTACAAGAGCTCCTGAAGGAAGCACTAAACACGGAAAGGAAGAACCAATACCAGCCACTGCAAAAACATATCAAATTGTAAAGACTATCGATGCTAGGAAGAAACTGCATCAACTAACAGGCAAAATAACCAGCTAACATCTTCATGACAGGATCAAATTCACACATGACAGTATTCACCTTCAATGTCAATGGGCTAAATGCCCCAAAAAGACACAGACTGGAAAATTGGATAAAGAGTCAAGACCCATCAGTGTGCTGTGTTCAGGAGATGCATCTCACGTGCAGACACACATAGGCTCAAAATGAAGGGATGGAGGAACACCTACCAAGCAAATGGAAAGCAAAAAAAGCAGGGGTTACAATCCTAGTCTCTGACAAAACAGACTTTAAACCATCAAAGATCCAAAGAGACAAAGAAGGCCATTATATAATGGTAAAGGGATCGATTCGACAAGAAGAGCTAACTGTCTTAAAGATATATGCACCCAATACAGGAGCACCTAGATTCATAAAGCAACTCCTGAGAGACCTAAAAAGACACTTAGACTCCCAGACAACAATAATGGGACACTTTAACACCCCACTGTCAATATTACACAGATCAATGAGACAGAATGCTAACAAGGATATCCAGAACGCAAACTCACCTCTGCACCAAGCAGAACTAATAGACATCTACAGAACTCTCCACCCAAAATCAACAGAATATACATTCTTCTCAGCATTGCATCACACTTATTCCAAAATTGACCACATAGTTGGAAGTCAAGCGCTCCTCAGCAAATGTAAAACAACAGAAATCACAACAAACTGTCTCTCAGAACACAGTGCAATCAAATTAGAGCTCAGGATTAAGAAACCCACTCAAAACTGAACAACTGCATGGAAGCTGAACAACCTGCTCCTGAATGACTACTGGGTAAATAATGAAATGAAGGCAGAAATAAAGATGTTCTTTGAAACCATTGAGAACAACGACACAACATACCAGAATCTCTGGGACACATTTAAAGCAGTATGGAGAGGGAAATTTCTAGCACTAAATGCCCACAAGAGAAAGGAAAGATCTAAAATCAACACCCTAAAATCACAATTAAAACAACTAGAGAAGCAAGAGCAAACAAATTCAAAAGCTAGCACAAAGCAAGAAATAACTAAGATCAGAGCAGAACTGAAGGAGACAGAGACACAAAAAATCCTTCAAAAAAATCAATGGGCCAGGCGTGGAGGCTCAAGCCTGTAATCTCAGCACTTTGGGAGACTGAGACGGGCGGATCATGAGGTCAGGGGATTGAGACCATCCTGGCTAACACGGTGAAACCTGGTCTCTACTAAAAAATATAAAGAACTAGCTGGGAGAGGTGGCAGGCGCCTGTAGTTCCAGCTACTCGGGAGGCTGAGGCAGGAGAATGGTGTGAACCCAGGAGGCAGAGCTTGCAGTGAGCTGAGATCTGGCCACTGCACTCCAGCCTGGGTGACAGAGCGAGACTCCGTCTCAAAAAAAAAAAAAAAACCTCAATGAATCCGGGAGCTGGTTTTTTGAAAAGATGAACAAGATATCCCTCTTTGGCTAGTTCACCTGGCTCAACTGATTGCAAGTACTTATCTTGAGAGGACTATGAAATTAAAACCAATACAAGTGCCACAAATAATGCACAACATTGTTAATAAGGACAATTTGTAGCTGAGTGAATGAAAGAAATCGTTCTATTCATCGCTTCCTCGTTTTCCTTAAATCTACAATCTCCAGATGTCACTACTGAATTCACAGCTCACAATTCCACAGCATTACCTGGGAGACACTGGCCCTTTTTCTTCCTCTTCTTCATGATCACTTTCATTTTCTGTAAATACATTCAGAGAAGCAGGTCACATTAAGCAATTCACACTTCACATATGACCAAATCACTGTCCAGTCATAGCACAAGGACCCAACTATTCTCAGGGCAAGAACATGGATTCTGACATGAATATTCTAGGGTGGTCTAGATTCAGTCTGGTGAGAAGTAGATGACCCTGCTTTCCAGTCCCACAGGCCAAAATTTCCCTCTGTGGGTAGACTATAATGCCATATTCCCTGCCTCAGTCTATGCAAAGAAAATAAAATTTTCCCCCCAAAATCTCCAAAAATTAGTCAAACAATTTTCTAGGAGTGTTGCTGCAATACTGACTTATATCATCAGGTACCATGGACATTAAATGTTCAACTGATAGACGCATTCTAACAACTCTTGCTTTAAAAAGAATCTGTGATTCGGGAGGCCAAGGCAGGTGAATCATTTGAGGTCATGAGTTCAAGATGAACCTGGCCAATATGGGGAAACCCCATCTCTACTAAAAATACAAAAATTAGCCAGATGTGGTTGTGTGTACCTGTGGTACCAGCTACTCAAGATGCTGAGGCAGGAGAATCACTTCAATCTGGGAGGCGGAGGTTGCATCAAGCCAAGATGGTGCCACTGCACTCCACCCTGGGTGACAGAGCAAGACTCCATCGCCAAAAAAAACCCACCACCGCCACCAACAACAACAATCTATGATGCTACGAAGAAACACTGGATCAGCTATTGCATTGATGGGGTGGAGAACCAGGGTCCAGCCTTGCTTTATGGAACTGTATCAGCAAACTAAACAAGAAAAGTTTCCGTCCACATTTCAATGGGACTGTGCAGCTAACCAAGCTGACTTAAAATAGATCAAGATTAAAGCTGAGAGTAGTGAAGCCTGGGGAGCAATATATCCAAATACAAAGGCAAGGCTGCCAGTCTCCTTCAAAAGGCATAGAAACTCCATGGACATTGTTTGGGGACGCATGAGTTAATCACAAGTGACAAGAGATACTGAATTGAAGCTAGGAAGCCTCACAGTTACTTCCCATGCACCTCCTGAACTCAGGTGACTATGAGATTGTCACACGTGCCTGGGGTCCAGTAACTTCACACTGGGGACCGGGAGACAAAGGCATGACATGAGCTGAGAAGGACAGAAAACCTCCCTGATATCTGTGTTTAGAATCCCATCACAGATTTTTATGTAAACCAATTTGTGTGTATAGAGTCTGTCTTCGGGGTTATACTTCCTCAGCACAGAAAGAGGAATGAGACACAAGGAAAATAGAGGCTACCTGGGATAATGGATACAGCATTCTCCCATTCATCATGAGAGGATGAGTCAATGAGACGTGAGTCTCTCTCTCTGTCTTTCTCTTTCATTGTTTTCTACCTGGCCCTGTTCTATCCCAACATAAAGACAACAATGGTTTACCTCATTAAAAGGATCTATCCTTTTCCTTTTTTAACCACTTCCCTATGTTACCCTGAAATCTAGTTGGGGCTGTGTGGTGTCTGATTTCCCCTGGGTGCTTCTTTAGTTTCGTCTCCTTTTCCAGGCTCAACGGGGTGCTGATGGAAGCAGGAGAGCCTGAAGTCTTGCAGGACTCACTGAATGGATGTTATTGGACTCCTTCAAGTTACTTTCAACTACCTGACTCATTCCAGCACTACACAAGTGGCTTTTACTCACTTGAGGAACAGCACGTCAGCTTGGCCCTTGACATGGACAATGGGTTTGTTACTTTGACGGTGATAAGGTTCCACCTGGGCTTCCAGATGGGAGTCATATTCCCACACTAAGCAGCCCTTCCTAAGCTGAGAGATGTCATTGCCGCAGGCAGGACTTAGAGGCACATGTAGGTTTGAATGAAACTGTAGTTCCGTTTGGAATCCCAGACATAGGATAGGAAAGTGGGCAGAACTCTATTCCATTCTCAGACCATGCAGTGGCAACCTATGCTCAGTCTGAGGACACTGGACCCAAGTTAGGTGTGACACGTTCACATAACTCTGCAGCACATGCCGGGAGTGATCTGTGAGATATTCTAATTTGAACCAGGTATCTCTGGGTAGCTACAAAGTTCCTCAGGGATTTCATTTTGCGGGCATGTCTCTGAGCTTCTATGCCTGCTCAAGGTCAGTGTCATGTTTGTGTTTAACTCATCCAAAGGTGTTACCCTGGTTTCAATGAACCTCCCCCCATTCTTTGTATCTTCAGTGTTGGTTTGTTTTAGCGGATCCATCTGTAACACAGGAGGGATCCTTGGCTGAGGATTGTATTTCACAACCACTGACTGCTCTTGACAATTGTTAACCCACTAGGCTCCTTTGGTTAGAGAAGCCACAGTCCTTCAGCCTCCAATTGCTATCAATACTTAGGAAGACCGCAGCTAGATGGACAAACAGCGTGGAGAGCCCTTAGCCCTGCTCCTCTCAATTCCATCCTTTAAAGAACAGGAGCCAGGAGCCGCTGGCAGGGGACAGCATGTCACCCGGGACTCTGCCGGTGCAGAATATGAACAATGCCATGTTCTTGCAGAAAACGCTTAGCCTGAGTTTCATAGGAGGTAATCACCGGACAACTGCAGAATGTAGAACACTGAGCAGGACAACTGGCCTGTCTCCTTCACACAGTCCATGTCACCACGAATCTCACAACAAAAAGGAGAAGAGAGATTTTGGGTTCAAAGAAAGTAAAAAGGTACTGTAGCTACATTTCTTTATTTTGAACCCCAAATATTTCCTCATCTTTTTGTTGTTGTCATTGATTGTGGTGACATGGACTCGTTTGTAGAGGACAGGTCAGCTGTCTGGCTCAATGATCTACATTCTGAAGTTGTCTGAAAATGTCTTCATGATTCAATTCAGCCTAAACGTTTTGCCAGGAACACTGCAGAGTCAACCTCAGCCTGTCTATCTGCGGGCATAGAAGGTCTAGTTTGTCCATCACTATTATCATGATATCAGGTCTGGTTACTTGGTTAAGGAGGGGTCTAGGAGATCTGTTGCTTTTAGAGACACCTTACTTATAATGAATTATATGGGAAAGTGGTTTGTAAAGGTATGAACGTCATGTATTCCAATCATCATCCTCTAAACACATTATCATTTATTAATCATCCCTGCCTGTGTCTATTATTATATTCATATCTCTACACTGGAAATTTTCTGTCTCAATTTTTACTCTGCCTTTGTTTTGGCTAGTGTCTGCTGTTGAAAAAAAAAAAAATTCTCTGCCTGAGTTTTAATTTTTGTCCAAAGTTATTTTAATCTATACAATTAAAAACTTTTGCCTATCGCTCTGGACTGTTGGATTATTTTTTACATTCAGTGTTAGAATATTTTATTATGCTGATTGGTTTTGGTGGGTACTGATACAAATTAATAAAAAGATTTTCATTTCCCAGTTTATTTTCTAATCTCTTCCACATTGTAGACTATGTTTATCATATGTAGCAGAATATATTTACTACATTTCTTGATTCTAATTATTTTATTCTTTGTGAGTGTGTGTGTGTGTGTGTGTGTCTGTGTGTCTGTGTGTGCCTTTGACATTTAGGAAGGATTGCATAGCTCCTGTTTAATATTGCACTAAAAATGTTTTTGGTAGTTTTCCCCCCTTTGAACTAGACACACTTCTAATATTTGTTTTATATGTTTTAAATTATGAGTTTCAACGTCAAAGATTTCCATAAGACAGCAAATTACATATGCATTATCTTTTTTCTACCACCCTTACCTGCCACTTCTCTTTTTTTTTTCTTTGTATTTTTTAGTAGAGACAGGGTTTCACCGTGTTAGCCAGGATGGTCTCGATCTCCTGACCTTGTAATCCGCCCACCTCAGCCACCCAAAGTGCTGGGATTACAGGTGTGAGCCACCGCGCCCGGCCTGCCACTTCTCATAATAGTATTTGGACCTAAACATACACCAGTGACATTCTGTGATTGTCATCTTGGCCCCACCTTGGTTTTTGGTTAGATCCACAATTAAATATATTAATGCTCATGAGCTATTCAAAAGTGAATGTCACAGTCATCACTTGCTGAGTGGTTCTCATCCTTAACAGAGTCCTCCTGAGGGAATCAGGTCTCGCTGAGCTTAGCATGTTTAATAATCTTTTCTCACGGTCTTGATATATGGATCACATGACTGGATATAAGGTACTCACCCAAAATGATTTTTCTTGAGTTTTTAGGAGACATTGTCTTCCCTGGGGGACATACACAGTGTATGTTCTCATTGTGGGATTCAATTTTGTTCTACCAGGACTTCTAATGTCTGCCAGTTACTTCGTTCATGTGTTCTCTTCACCACGAGTCTCCAGAGGATGCTTCCTCTGTTCCTGCCTCCCCATCTCCCAGCAATTCTGCGTTTCCAAGATTGGCACCTCTGGTCCTCTGCACGGTGAAGCCCCTTCCTTTCAATTCCCCAGTAGCCAGTGCTCTAATCCACCAGGTCTCAGGCATGATCTGTTTCTCCACACGCTCTTTCTGAGGGTAGTTTTACCTGTGTTCTGTCATGAACAGGCCTGCCCTGCTGTTCTGGCCTCGATTTGCATAGTGTTTCCTGCTCCCTCTGCAGTTGTGTGGCTCTCAGACCCAGCTAAAGACAATCTCCTGAGGGCCACAGTGTTCCCTAGCCCAGGTGTTTAGGGCCAGGCTTATGGGTGGGAGTTTTGACTGTCTAAGCCCTAGGGCTTTGAAGTGTCCATTGAGAAATTCAGCGGTCATCATCCTAGGTGGACTTGCTCTCTCCTATCCTCCTACTTCTGCTATGCTTTTCTAGTATTATAGTTTATATTTAGTTGCATAATCCATTTTGAGTTAGTTTTTGAGTGAGTATTCAGGTTCAGGTGAATTTTTTTCCTTTGGGGATATGAATGTCCAGTTGTTTCTACAAAATTTGTTGACAAGGGAACGCCTTCTCCACTGAATCATATTTGGACGTTTGTCAATCCATTGGCTGGTTGAGACTGGTGAGAGGACTGTCCTGGTGTTTGGACAGAGACAGAGCATGAAGTCGGGTGATTCTTAAGTGAAACATTAAGGAAGGCCCATTTTTGTATGAGGCATAGGAAAGCCCCAAGCACAACTGGGGTACCCTCTACCAGCATGTTGTAGCACACTCATCTCTGCTCTCTCCACCTCTCCTGTTGCAAAAGCTTGGGTGTGCATAGACCCTGGGGTCGAGTGGTGTCTTTGGGCACTTTTGAGCATTGACACCAAAGCTCCAGCATCAAATCTTAGAATATCAAGCAGCCGGGTCAGGGGTTCACGACCAGCCTGACTAGCATGGTGAAACCCCGTCCCTACTAAATACAAAAAAATTAGCTGGGCATGGTGGCGTATGCCTGTAATCTGACCAATTGGGACGCTGAGACAGCAGAATTGCTTGTGTACCTGGGAGACAGAGGTTGCAGTGAGCTGAGATCACACCGTTGCACTCCAGCGTGGTCAATGAGAGTGAAATTCCATCTTCCAAAGAATAAATAAATAAAAATAAAAGAATATCAAGCAGCCAAAGAAGCAGGAAAACATGACACATAATGAAGAATCTAATAATCCAGTTGAAATTGACACACATGTTGGAAATAGAAGAAAAGGACATTAGAACAGTTAGTATAATTGTATTTTAATTAAATGGAGAGGTTGAAGATTTTTTAAATATCAAATTCTACAGATAAAAACTGATTTACAGTCTGAAATGGAAGAAGGCACTGGACTAAACATTGCAGAAGAGAAGATTATTGAACTGGAAGGAATACAAGTTGAAACTAATATAAATGAAACACACAGTAACAAATGACTTGAAAACTTAAAGGACCATCAGCATAAAAACTTTAAACACCCTAGTATAGGGCTAAATGGAATCCCCGAAGGGCGTGTAGTGGAGAAGAGAGACAAAGGTATTTAAAACATACTGGATGAAAGATTTAGAAGCTCCATGGAAACAATAAACTTCAAATATTACAGAAATATGATTATTCTAAGAACAAGAAACATGAAGAAAACTTCACCAAGGAACACCTTAATCAAATCCATCAAAACCAGTGATAAGGAGGAAATTCTAAAAGTAATAAAAGGGGAAAGAACATGTTACATACAGAGCACTAAATATAAGGATGGCATGAGATTTTTCATAGGAAACTTTACGAACAAGAGGTTTGCAATAAAGTACTTAAGAAAAACTGTCACCTACAATTCTACACCTGGCCAAATTATCTTTCAAAAATACACATGAGAAAAAGTATTTTTGAACAGAAAACAAAATGATCTCAATTTGCAGATGGTGTGTTCATATATATAGAAAATCCCAAATAATACATACAAATGCAAACACACACACACACACACACAGACAGACACACACACTACTAGAGTTAATAAGCGAATTCAGCAAACTTTCAGCAAGCAATCAGTTGTGTTAGCAATGAACAATCTGAGAAGAAAATTGACACAATGATTTCATTTATAATAGCACCTGTAAGAATAACATGCCTGGGAATAAATTTGTTCGAGAAGGTGCAGTACTTGTACA